>NW_024412467.1:19719075-19840048 GCF_014898765.1 Herpailurus yagouaroundi
TTCTTTCTTTCTTTCTTTCTTTCTTTCTTTCTTTCTTTCTTTCTTTCCAAGGAAACAGCCTTTCCTCTGGTTTGCTCAAGACACTCAACTCTAAAGATGTCAGGGCTTCTGTAACAATAGAAGGAAACATTGGGACTGAGAGGAACGGAAGAAAGCCAATATGGGTGACATTAATGAGCAAGCTAGCCTGTGGACATCTGGGACTTCATTCCACCAGAGGGCCTCTGGAAGACTATATATAATCTGCTTCAGTTTGTCCCACCCAACGGTGGGCTGAATTGGTCATTTATTTAACCAACCCAAATGACATTAGCTGAGGTCTCCTTTTGAGGAAATTAACTTTCTAGCACTTCAGGCAAGTCCTGAACATGCTTGCTTCCTGAACAGAAGCAAGTCCAAACAAGCTTCTGTGATTACAGAATGAAGGTCACAGGTGCTTTGGCACAAAATCCTTGGGTAAAGCATTAATACTTGCACTGCTGTGATCAGCTTCTGGCCTATCTTAAGTTTGCTCTAGTAACTAATCCTTGAAGGTGGAACTAATACTTCATGGTGTATTTTCTTTAAACTACAACAAAACAAATGCCAACAGGAGGATTAATGGACAAGCCACAGTCTTCCTGCTACAGTTAGTCCTAAGGGACGTAATGGATACTCATCTCCTTCTTCTACTATCCACTTTAGATTTCCTTCACCCTCATCCAACACATCTATTAGCTTAGTTTGTTTATGTAGTGGGTAACCCAGACATTTACTCTTGAGAGGTTTGAACCTCTGGTTTCTGTGCCTTAGTTATGCCACGTTTGCTACAACTGTCCATTTGTGATTATCACTAGGCACAGAAGCACCAAAAGCCATCTCTGAATTATTGATATACCCTCTCCAACCTCTTTATCTAGCAGTAACCAGAGATCCTGATGATAACCAAAGTTGGTTATTTCCACCAATATAATAATTCCTTTTTTTTCCTGCTTGTACATTGGGAGTAGGAGCCCCAAATGACCAGGTAACAATGATAGCTTTGTATTTAACGGGTTTAGGGGAAGTCTTGCTGTAAACTCTGGGCTCCCTTCCATGAAACCAGAACCTCAAATCAAAATGATTCTAAAAGTATAGGGTTAGAAAGCACACATTTGCCCAAGTGGGTTACTGGGAGTGATTATGTGAGAAGTCACTCCTTCCTAACTGTTGGCTCCTAGGCTCCTGTAGTCTAGCTATCATGAGTAATGTATCCTACAAAAAAAATGGTTCAAAGCATATACTGTATCCCAAATGACCATGTTCCATGCCGATCCTGTGGAGTGTCTCAGCTGTGCCAACCTCATGCTTTAGCTATGCCTTCAAGAGGCCATTCATCATTCTATCAGTCTGGCAGTTTCTAGGTGAAGTGACATAGTGTAGTAATGATAATCCTACAGTCATGTGCCCACCTACTTTGCTGCATTTGAGTGACTGAGTGGCTGAGCTGCTGATATTGACCCAATGACTCATTCTGCTCATTCCCACAGGTCCTTCTAATATGTTCTTCTCCACAACTCCTTGCCTCTGATCTTTCAAACTTGTACATCTTGATCTCTGTCCAGACCATTAATCAATGTCCAAGGATTCCTGTGAAGCCTTACCTAGTACCACTTCTCTTTGCACACAAATGTGATATCCAAGTGTGTGTGTGCTGCCCTGTCCACTGAAAGTATTTCTCCTCTCCACTCTGCACCAGGGCAGCTCCTCAGTAGGGTTCTAGTTTGCAAGTAATCCATGTTTTAGCTCACATAGCTGTGAAGTGAGGAAAAGGCATTTGTGCAATTGAAATATGTAGCAATAGTGTCTAGACATGTTCATCTAACTTGCTTGTGCTTTTCAGACCTGCTTGGGTCCAATTTTCAATGAATGATAGATTACTGCATAGCCTGACCAATCCTATAAAATGTTGGCCCTGGTTAATCCCTGTTCATGATGGGTAGCTTTAGTCATGTGATAATCTCTTGCTGTTCCAAAGTTAGGCATTCAATCTCTATCCAGACTCAACAGTAAGCCACGAGCTGCTTTTTGAATAGTAAATAGTTCTCTGAAACAGATGGCATTACCTTTCTCTAGAACCCTTGTGTTCTGCACTGTGCCTTTACCACTGAGTTTTACATGAGAGTCCACAAACTTCTCCCTTCTACCAAAGGTATTTCTCTCTATTAGGTCTGTAGAGCATATGACCCAAGCAGTAGGGAGGCTCACACTGCAGCCTGAACCTGCTGCTATCTCCAAATTTCAAAGATACTTACCAAACATTGTTACTTTTTCTTAGTGGCAGGAAATGCCAAGTGCAATAGCTTGTCCTTTTAACTTAAGGGGATGTCTTGGTATGCTTCAGAACTTACAGCTCCTAGAAACTTTACTAAATTTTTGTAGGGTTTTTTCTATTGCCTTCCAGTAATGCACACATCTTACAAGAGCATAGGAAACACTTGCCATTTCCTGCTACCCAGGCTTGCCTGACTAACATGATGGTAACAATATAGTGGACCAAGACAATTTTCTTTTAAATGTCCAAATCATCAAAAATCACTTGGGCTATGTTATAACAGAGCTCATAAGAAATAAAGATGATTGATGAATGAAATTATTTGTCCAAGGTTACTGTGAACTACCTTTGATCCCTTTTCTTGATAGGCATAGAAAAGAATGCATTTGCCAAATAGGTAATCCATATACCAAGTGCAAGGGGCTATGTTGATCTAGTTCTAAATCTAGCAGAAATGTCACATCCCGAACAATTGTAATTGGGACTCTCACTCGGTTCAGTTTATGATATCAGCCCATCAGCTCCATAATGCATCTGGTTTTTGCAAGGGCCATATGGGTGAATTAAATGGGGAAATGATGAGAAGCACTACTTCCACATGCTGTTAAATCTTTGAGGGTAGCACTAATATCAGACAAACTCCTTGGGATGCAGTATCACTTCTGACTTACTATCTTGGTTAAGGAAAAGGAGGCAATTTTAAGGTCTTCTGCTTGGCCTTGGCTATTATTATGGCTCTTACTCCACAGGTCAGGAAACCAATATGAATATGAAGGTTCTGTCAGATGCTATGTATGTCCATCCCTATTATGTAATCAGGGACTAAAGAAATGACTATAGGTGGGTCCATAGACCCACTGAACTCACTGTAAGATGGCCTTTAACCAGGACTCTATTAATTTGAATCCATGAATCTCAAGTATAACAAGGTGTTATGGTCATATTTGTGGTTTCATGGCACTCATGTCAGCTCAGATCTTTATCTGAAGTTGTCAAAAGATCTGGGCATGTCTCTTTCCCCATTTTATATTTATTCTGCTAAACAGCATCAATCCTTTGGGGAAAGGATTAGAACAACAGTGACTGGTTCTTAATGCCATGTTTCAGGGTCTTTCTTCAAGGAGACCTCGCTTCCATCAATGCCTTGGTCTGGCACCCTCCTTGTGTACCCCTGGGCTAGTCTGGGCTTTTTGACGTTAGCAGAGGGGGGATCCCAAGAAAGCAAGCAGAATCTCACAGTTGCCCATTCTCTGTCATGTATTATCACATTTTCTTTCTCTACTGAATCATTCCATATGCATACAATTGGCCTACAATATATCCGTCAATAAAAAAGTAAACCCTCCCTTGTCTTATTGCCCCCTCCAGTTTGTACCCCATTCACTGTTCTACTATCTTTCACTGTGAAACTCTGCTAAATGGATTCTCACTCTTTTTTCTCCACCTCTTCTCTCCTGAGCCCAATTCAAACACACCTTTGTTCCCACCACTCCAATGAAACTGCTCTTGTCCAGATCCCCACCAACTATCAGGTGGCCAAATCTATGGTCATTTCTCCATTCACACTTCCTCATCAGTGCTTGGCCCCTGTCCCCTGGAACTCACCATTCCCTTGTACACAGGGGCCCTTTATTGTAACCGCCTGTGATTCTCTCTCAAAGAAGCAAGCTTGGCTAGCTAGAGGAAGGCTAGAAGTCCCAGAGTATCAATGTCTCTAGGAGCAATCCTCAGCCAATGACAGATGGGAGCTGGTGCATAAATGCCCTATCTTTCCTTCTTTTTGATGGGGTGACTCTGGCACAGGTTCTGTACAGTTTCCCAGAGGCTTCCAGTGGGATTGAGCTCAGTTTTCCGCAGTGAGAACCTTCTCATGAGTAAACCCTGCAAAGACTCTCCTCCCTACCCTGTCTCACTTTCTCACTCCTTTCCTGGTGCTCCTTAGAATCACCTCTTGAATCAGCTGCTTGCAATCAATTCCTTATCTCAAGATCTGCTTCTGGCGGGGGGGGGGGGGCAAATCCAGTAGATTCATGGCAAAAATAGCTGCATTTTTTTCCTTCGCTGTATCTCCTTTGCAACATGACTTTGCAGCTTCTCTCATCAGGAGATAAACACTATTGTCCCTACTCTTTGAATCTGGGCTGATCTTGTGAGTTGTTTTACCCTGTGGAATACATCAGAAGTGCCAGTGTGACAGTTCTGAACTTAGACCTAAATGATCATTATTACATGCTTTTGCTTATATTGGCTTACTGTAATATAAACCCCAGAAGAGCAAGGGTTGTATCTATCGTATTTAAATGCTTAGTCATATTCCCACTGCTGAGAACTAGGCTGGACACAAAAGTACAGAGGGGCCAGAGTGTACACTCAAGTGAAGAATCAAATCTATACATATACTGTAGGTTCGACCACTTCTTCTAATTGGGAAATTTCACTCTTCAAGTTGGGATCCTAGAAAAAGCAGTTTCAGTGGATTGCTGGAAGGATTTTGCCAACCAACACATCAGGTCACTCCCTTACCCCCATTCAGTTTTACCCCCATCTCAAATTCCACCTGTTTCCTGTTTCAATTCCTAACTCTCCCCACTGTATCCTCAACAAACAGTGCAAATTCTGACACAAGTGAAATCAATTCAGTAATCTGATTGATTGATCTATTGATTGCTTCTGGTTCTTTTTTTTTTTTTTTTCTGGTTACTATGTTTATTAGCTTTCTTTAGCAGCAATTCCCTGCCTGCCTTTCAAGGGTAGTGGTACAAAAGGGAGAACCAATCTTTCCTGCAGCTAGCGTGCCTGTGAACTCTCTGTGGGCGTGTGACATTACAAAAATAGAAGTGTGGCAGAGCAGTACTCTCAGTTACTTGGGATTGCAACAGAGGGAGACGTGAAATTTGCTTTTGCAGCTGTTCTTTACAAAATGGCTCCCACTGAATAATGAATTTCTTGCTTTTTATTTAAAAGATTTTTTTCCAACTCATATTAGTTTCCAAATAACAAGGTCAAGTTTGTTGGCCAGTACTTGGTGGCAGGTGAGCAGGTGCCTATCCTTCTTCTGCTGAATGCCTGGTCAATTGTAGGGACTGACATGAGTACAATGTTAGAATCATTGACATTTAGTTCTGAACACCGTTTTGATTTTCAAGTCCAGTATTTTCCAATTTAACTCCTGCTTGAAATGATTCACTGGTGGTTCTGTGGAATTTAGCTTTTGTTTCTGGTGTAGTAATCACTGTTTGCTTTCGGTTCAGGATTCAGCAAAGTGTTGCTTTTTAATTTCAGTAAGGTTCATAGTTCAAGTCTAAAATTAGTATTAAAATTGGTTTGCTTAATTATGTGATAGCCAGAAAGCTAGTAGCCATGTATAAGAAGCGTGGTGTGATGTTTATTACATCCTGGGGATGAATGCTGTTAATTCTTGATTGTGTAGATGTGGATTATAAATGTCATCTGATGTTCCCTTTCCAGACTCTGGGCAGTAAACTATATTAGAAAAAACTCACAGTATTTGAGCTACTGAACATAAACAAGGTCTTCTTGCCCAGTATATGTATTTTGGGACATTTATTACAGTTTACAAGTGGCTTGCACATTGTTTGATCTAACCGAAGCAGAAAGGAGGTAGCTTGGTATAGGTAGGGAGTGCAATTGTGGATTCCAGTCTCTTGGACAAGTGATCTTCTATCCTGAGCAAGTTGCAGTTTGCTCATCCATATATTGCATGGAATATAATCCAAATAGAGGCCCTTTATGTTTTTCAGGAGTACTGTGAACCAACGAAGGAACTGTGTCCTATTCAATTTGTAGCCACATTGCTACAAACACTACGTAGTTGTTTAATGAAAATATTTTGAGTGTTAAATGAACGTGAAGATACCTCGAAAACTGTAAAGCAATACATACATCTAAATGGAACTGTATAAGCTGTCTAATTATCTAAGTCCTTTTTTCTCTTCCTCCTCCTCTTCTTCCTTTTTCATGTTATGATATAGAATGAAAAAAGCGTTTTTTCCAGAGAAGATTAAAGGCTTTTGCCCTGATGCCCAGCACTAGAAAAACTCATTATTAACACAATTCACATAGCTGGCTTTCTTAATTGTTTATACATTCACTCATTCATTAACTCACCACACATTTCTGAGCACCTTTAGGGCATATAGTTGGTTTTATGGCTGATGTTGAGGGACCAGGATGTGGCCCACATCTGAGAATAGGTTTGTTTTGCAGACAGATACAGGGGAGCCACTTAACTTTGGCAATGCACCACAGTCTGGCTGTCTAATCACATCAAGAAAAAGTGAAACAGGAGTTCTTTCCCCTGACCCATATGTCCTGCAATAGTAGGAAATCAGGAGAAAGGAGTAAATTTTTCTGTTTCCATGGAAACAGACCTGCTCATAAAGGCAAGAGATTTGCATAGCAACTACCTAGATAGTAGAATATGTTTGTCCTGTAGAATACATGTTGCTACGGAGGGCAAGAGGCACCATCTAGGTGGCTGGACACCAGAGAGAGGAAAAGCATAAATGTTTGGAATTGTTTTGTTCATAAGACACTGGGGTGTGATTGAATATTTGTAGAAATGTTGTTGGTTTGATAAGGGGTAAAGAATTTTGATTTTTTAAAAACATAACTCCACAAACAGACACAAATCTACAGATGCTCTCAGAAACACTAACAGTCTTGTGGAGCATGCTGCCCTTGACATCCATAGAACTGGAGAGATGTGCGGGCATGGCTAACAAGAGGATGAAAGGGATGACTTCCTAACGATGAAAATAAAGACAGCAATGAAGCAATAACTGGCAGATATTGGGCACTTCCCAGGTGCCAGAGACTGTACTAATTGCTGACATGCATTGTCTCTTTTCACCCTCAGGACAAATGTGTGAGGCACACAAAGATTATAAGATGAGGAAAATGAGGCCCAGCAAGTTTAATAAAGTTGACTAAGATCATGTAAGTGATGAGAAACAGCCAAGATTTGAGTCCCTGTCTGTTGGACTCCAAAGTCTAGGCATTTAAATATTATGTTATATCCACTTCCTGTGAGGTGTTTACTGTCCAACCATTCCAAAGTGAATCCTTTAAGGTAACATAGCACTTATATGAGTCTTGATTATGCCATTTGTCTGCATCTCCACAGAATCCAATCATGTAATAAAGGAATTTTGTCACAAAGGACTGTGTGATAGAAACCACTGACAGCTGGGCTTCCTTCCCTGCATCTTATTGTATAGAGGCCATCACCAGGCCAGCATCTACCATCAAGATGTGCAGTTCTACTTTGGGAAGTGGAATCACTGTGGTCATTTTAGGTTGACAGTCTCTTCAGAGAAAGTAGAAAGTGCACATGGCAGAGATGAGTCCAGAATGCCATCCATTCATCTGTTCAGGAAATATTTATTGAGGACCTACTCTGTACTAAAGATCTAGAAGTCAAAGATGTGGCCTCCACCATCATAGAGGGATTCACAGAGGGGAACAGCTCAGAAAACCAGTGCCACCTGTGTGCTTTAATAGAGGCACGCTCAGGGTGCCCTCAGCATGCCCTGGAGGAGCATGGGATTTGGTCTTTAATTAGATGAAAGGAGAGGGAAATACCAGGAAGTACTTTCAAGAGAAGTTAGTGCTCCCATTACATCTTAGGCAATGAGTAGGAATAAGACAGCCAGGATTATTCAAGGGGTAACTGTGGAAGTAGCCAGTAGACAACGGGAGTTTGCCAGTTTCAAGACATTTCAGCCACTTGATGATGAACAGAACTGAAAGGGAGCCAGTGAACAGGTGTGAAGCTTCAGCCCACGTGAGTCCTCCTAAGGGCTGAAGCGAGACCCTTGCATTTCAGTAAGATTTTTACTGCTTACAAACTATTTTACACCATCATCTCATTCAATCCTTTTTAAGACAGACATTGCTATCCTCATTTTATAGACAAAGATGTTGTATAATATCCCCAAGTTTTCACAGCTCTGATGAGTGTGTCTGTAGTTCAAACTCTTGCCCCCCGTCCCCCCCCCCCCCACTACAACTCCAGGGACTTTCTCTGTACCTCCCTCCAAGGAGTATAAACTTACCAAGAAGTTCCGGGCTTCTGAAATATGCCCTGAGGACAAGGGATGCTACACTGGATATGGGTGGCTGCTGGGCAGGAAGAGTTGGAATAGATGGGGGTTAGGAGGACAAGCTTGGAGGACCTGGAGAGGAGGCCAGCAGTGGCAGGAACAAGAAGGCAGGGATGGTCCCAACTTCTAAGATGTAAGAGGGTCAGCCAAAAGGTGCTAGTGGTAAGGTTGCAAAGCTTTAAATCAAATGCTAAAATTTGGGTTCATTACCCCTGTTGGCCCACAGGTGCTAAAGACTCCTCCAGATCTTATCAGCTCCCCTCCATTAGCCAGGTTGCATTCTCCTCTTCTGACCAATCAGAAGAAACCTCAGCTGTAAACAACCAGACTAACTTTGACCCTAGGAATTAGCCTCACCCACATTTCCCGTAACATAGCTCTCTTCTGCAGTGTCATGATTACCTGTTACTTGTTTTCACTCCTTAAATTCTCGAAGTCCAATACTTGGCATGTTGCAGGAAAGTAAATATTAAAGGAATTACTGAAAAAAGCACAGGGCATGCTGAATTTTACCCCTGGCTAAGCTAGGAACAGAGAAATCCAAGTTCATGTATTGATTCTTCTAAATTTAATAAACATATATTAGCAAATTCTTGGTATTGAAGGCTCAGGAGAGCAAACACATGGTCTCTAACTTCTAGAGAGCATCTGACAGGGGTCCTCGATTAGATGGTCTGTACCAATTGAACAAGTTTGCAAACAACTGGCCTTTGGGTGTTCCAACTGTCCTTAAGTGATGGGAAAATCAAGACATGCTGTCTTTCATGGAAGCAACACACACCAAGAGTAGATAATTTTCTTCTGTCAGTGCAGCCCAACACAAATGCAGTACCACCAACCTGAGAGCCAACCAATCCTTAGAAAAGGGATTCACTGATATAAGGAGTTCACAGCTTACAGTCGGATCCTTTTAAAGGATATCTTCAAAAGGTCCCTCAGAAAACTGACAAAAAAATCTTTAAAAGCCTATAGTTATAGGCTGTATATTTGACAATTTTAGATGAGAAATATCCTCTGAAGTCATTCTGCCAAAGGGGCTGCCCTGCTAAGAGCTGACTAATCCAGAGGACAGTGATGACCGAAAGTAAAGCTAGTCTCTTACTGGAGTCTTCAGAGACCATGGTTCTAAGAAGGAGAGTTATTTCACATCCTCATTTAGAAGAAAACTCAGGCAGAATAGCACACGCAGTCAAGGGCAAATCTTCAGTGGAACCTTGCTCTGTGGGGAGAGGGTGGTAAGGCTGCCAGAGACTCCATTCTGAGGAAAATGTTGGTGCTTCTCTGGCTTCTTTGTTCTGGGTTCAGCAATACATTTCGAATGTGCTTCTCTCTGGGTTTTGTAATAAGATACTTATTTTCCCCTCTTTGAAGCTGCTGGTGCATCTCTTTTCATTGTGCATTCTCTCTGCAATGAAGTGGGAGCAGCCCTCCCATGACTCCCCTCCTGGGGGCTCTCTTGCCCTGGTGGTACAGAGATATTCCAAGGCAGGGAGCAGCCTCTGCCCTCCCTGGAGCCTCGTGAGCTGCCTCCCCCTCAAATCATCTCCAGCTAGATATTTTATGACGGTGCTGTGAAGAAAATGTTTTACAAAACTCTCAGAGGTGACAAGGAGTGTAAAAGAAGCTGATAAAGAGACTAAGGGGAGATCTGGGTGCTGCCTGTGGGGGTTTGAAGGGCTGCTGTGTGGAAGGGGGAGCAGGGCAGGAATCAAGGATTCCTGCATGGGTAGGTGAAGACAGGGCCACAGTAGGATCCAGTCCAATGGCCTCATTGGACAATGGAGCTACTGAGTTGAAGTCACTTCCTTAGAAGTGATGGATAGACATGATAGAAAAGCTAAATATCCTTTTAAATAAGTGGATACCCTACAATGGAATGGGTACCAATGGAAAAAGAACTCCTCTTCATTGCCAGAATATGAACAGGGGCTAAATGTCACTCATAGAAAGTATAATGGTTACTTTGATGTGTCCACTTGACTGGGCCACAGGGTGCTCCGGTATTTGGTTAAACATCATTCTGGGTATGTCTGTAAGGGTGTTTCTGGATGAGATTAACATTTGAATTTGTAGACTAAGTAAAACACATTGCCTCCCAAGTGTGACTGAGCCTCATCCAGTCTGTTGAAGGCCTGAATAGAACAAAAAGACTGGCCTCCCATGGGTAGGAGGAGATTCTTCCTGCCTGACTGCCTTCAAGCTGCTGCATCTGTCTTCTGTCCTAGGACTGTAATCTATGTCTTCGGCTCTCCTGGTCCCAAGGCATTTGGATTCAAACTATAGCTGACCTTTGGCTCCCCTAGGTGTCCAGTTCACTGATGGAACTAGCTTGCATTTCTTTATCTCATTTCTTTATTATTAATGAAGAGAAGGTGATAATCAAGAATTTATTCATTAAGTCGATATAAAAATTCATATTTGACCAAAATTAGCTTCTCCCTTGCTGTGATGATGTTAGTTCATAACGTCCTTGGGAGCTTCCTAGGTATATTCTGAAACCAGGTTCAGTACAGGGAGGGCAGGGAGAGACCAAAGAAAGAGGCTGGCCACTCCAGGTTGGCAGGTGGCAGGTTTAATAAGCAAGGGAATTTACATATGAGGCTTGCCTTGGGCAGCTGCAAGATGACTACATCTCTGCACTTGTCTGCCAAATTTTAAAGGTTTTCATAGAAGTCTTAACTGGATTCAGTCACATGTACCATCTAGATGGTCTCAACACTACATTACTATCTCAAGGCTATGTATGTCCTTGGGGTAGTTTCTGGGAATGGTAAAGGCAAGCAGAATGCACATTCTGAGGACAGGAGAGGGGGTGAGGAGACTTGATTGCTAGCATCCAGCTCACAAGTCAACTGGTGGTCATGTCTTCTCTATGACTTCCCCCAATAGATGCTCATACACCTGGCCCATACTTTGGATCTACACAAACCTCATTGATTAGCTTTGATTGGTCCCATTTTGGCTGATAACAAGCTACACTGTATATCTCTTGTTCACAACCCCAAGGACATGCTTATGCAGTATTATTGAGAAGCTGGGTGATTGAATAAATGGTTGAATCAGGACTGAAACAGGGAAATTGAAGGAAAAGCTTGCTTAGAGGGTAAGATGAGGGGCTTGAACTTAGTAATTCTGTGATTGAAGAGACAATGAGATTTCTAATTAGAAATATCCAGTAGGGAATTGGAAATATGGGCCTGGTAAGAAGTGTCAGACTTTTAGGCACCTTCCCCATAGAGAAGTGAAGGTTGAAACCATATGAATGAATGAAATATCAGAGGGGGAGAGCAGTGAGAGTTGGGCCAGGGCTTAACCATAAGGAACACACACATTTATGGAGAGAAATAATCTTCAACTCATCTCCACACATCATTCTTTGAGTGCTTACTGTGTGCTGAGTGCTATGTTGAATATGAGATTCAGGATTTTAAAAGATTAAACCTCTATTTTAAAAGTTATAACCTCTGATTTCATAGAACTTGTGGTCTACACTTACTGAAAAGATCAGAACATGCCAGGGGTGAAAGACAGCCCCAAAGCCACTCATTTTAACCCTACTATTATAGCTCAGTGTAACACAGCTATAGTCTGATCCCTCTAGGAGGAACAGCGGTCCTTCCTATTCTGGAGAGGCACTAAATCAGAATGTCCTTTGACAGCCCTCACAAATCTGAGGACAGACATGGTGCCTCCACACATTATATCATATGGTGTTCTAACTCCTCACTGTTGGGCTGCTTCCCTCTGAGAGCTCTTCATGTCAATGCCCATCATAAAGTACACACACACCTCAGAAGAGCCCATAAAGCTCTAGCTCTAGTCTAGTCAGCAAGGAAAAGAAGACAACTGTCTGATGCTGAGCACATAGTATGTGCCAGACACGCACTTGCCTAGATGTTTCCTGGCCATTAAATGAATCATTATCTCATTAATCAATGAAGAGAGTCAGACCACCTTGTTCTATATCCCAAACTTCTCTTAACATACCCCCAATTTTACTTACATAATTTTCCTAAAGACACTTACAACCTTCGTACATTGCTCTTAACCCACTTCTCCTTTTTACCATCCTCAATCTGGACATTGTTTTGGAAGCCTCAAAGATGAACATTTTGGAATTGGTTCATTGTTCCAATCTGTTGATTTCTTATCTTCATTGTGTAGTCCATCACTCTAGATAACTTTCTCAATTTCACAACATCCAAAAATTTGAATAGCGTATGGTCCTTATCTGACATACTATTAAATTTTAATAGGACTACATCCCTATCTACCCAGTTTTAGAGAGTTCTAAAGGTCAGACTCAGAAAAAAAGCTGTGAATACTGGGGATACATTTTCAAAGAGTAAGGTGGTTAGCCATGCCAAAGGAAGCAGGGAGGTCAACTGTGAGGTTCCTGGGAAGGTCCAAAGAGTAATTGCATGACTGTGGGGGGCACAGATGCCACACTGCAGGGGGTAAAGGCAAGAACAGGTAGAGATGAAGGGGAGGTAACCTTAGTGTACTGATGAATTCCTTAAATGTGAACCCACCCTATTAACTGACTTCCTGCCACATACATGTATAGGCTTTAGACAGAAGCCAGGTCTTTCAGTGTTTTGAATTCTTTGAAAGAGTTTCTACTAAATTCAAATTCTACTGCCTATTAATAAAGGTGGTGTTATTTTTCATCACCGATTTTATCCTTCTTACAATTGAACCACTTGGAAGAGTAAGGAATGAGACTGAGGGAGCAAGGCAAACTCAACTATCTTCGTCTTGGGTCATCGTTCCAGAATGGGCTCATTCTTTGGTAGAAGAAGAGCAAGCATTTTCAGAATCTAATTTCTTGTTTGCTTGCTTGCTACTATGCAGCTTATTCATAGTTTTTATCTATGGAAGAAAAGCAGTGAAACAAAGAACAGGAAATTTCACCACACTGCAGCAACTGTCAAAATGGTTGTTTTAGCAAGAAACTACATATTTACACTAACCACAATCCCAGTCCTGCTTTTTCATTTCCTTTGCAGAATGATTGGTCAGAAAAGACAAGATGATACTGAGAATAAGGTCAGACAGGAATTCTTTCCTATTTCTGAGCCTGAAATATCATCCCATAATAACAATAATGGAAGTAAATAGGTTGATTATTAAAGTAACACTTTTGACCATTTCCTGTATGATAGCCTCTGTATTAATAAATGTACATGTTTCTGACTATTTAAGTTTTCATAACTCCTCAAGGTCCATATGTTTATAATTTTATGAGAAAGTGAGGGATGGCACTAGACAGTGGACACAAGAGTCTCAAATCTTATCATGTTATCTTGTCCATACTTGACACACCCCACTCTCTAAGCATGGAGAACATACCCTCTGCATGTATCCAGCGAATGAAAGAAAAATAAATGAATGAATGTCAAAACAGGGAAGCAGTCAGAGAAGCAGAGCACAGCTTAGAAATAAGTTCTCTTTGGAGCACCAGGGTAGCTCAGTCAGTTAAGAGTCCAACTTTGGTTCAGGTCATGATCTCACAGTTTGTGGGTTCAAGCCCCACATTGGGCTCTGTGCTGACAGCTCAAAGCCTGGAGCCTGCTTCGGATTCTGTGTGTGTCTCTCTCTCTCTCTGCCCGTCATCTGCTCACATTCTGTCTCTCTCTCTCTCTCTTAAAAATAAATAAACATTAAAAAAAAGAAAGAAGTTCTCTTCATCACACAAGCAAATTACATCTGTGAAACAATAAATAAAGAAATCAGTCACAAACCTGGCAAGTATATTATTGTGCATCAACATAATAATAGCAAATAAGACAATAAAACAAATGAAATACATCCTGTAACCAGGGACCTTCTGTGGTTGGATCAAATCCATGTGTGTGGCAGAAGGGCATAGGGAAAAGAAACAGTTACATTTCACAACCAAAGGTCAGAAATAGAATAGTTGAAACAGTGGTTATTTAGGACCAATCTAGTAACACTTCTTGTGAAGTTGGCAATGTTATATGTGTGCTTGTTCAAGGAGGTAGCACTAACTGCATATGCCTACTGAGTACTTGATACATGGCTAGTGTGACTAAGGAACTGGATTTTAATTTTGTTTTAATTTTAATTAATTTAAATTTAAATTAAACAATGAGGCTAATTACTCCTGTTCTAGACAGTGCAGAGACTGAGAATACAATGATCTTTTCCTAGAATCATGTTGTCCACTAAAAACAAAACAAAACAAAACAAAAAACTTGGTGTATTACATTAGCACCAAATCTGAACTGGAGAACCATAGGATTTTCTCATTCTGGCTAAGAGGAGTAGAGATGTCTACACTAAAATGCTCAATCGTAAACAAAAAGGTGGAAGAACAATAATTCCAAGTTACTGAACATTACCTGAGACCCAAAAAACCAAAACCAAAAACAGAAACAAAAACAAAAAAAAACAAGAAGGGAATTAAGACCCTGACCTGCTTGCTAGAGCAAGGGTCCCAGGCACAGTGGGTGATGACCACCTGGAAATCACTGGGTGCTAGGTATCATTTCGCTGCAGATGATCCTCAGCTGGAAAGAGGTGAACTTGTAAATTCAGATCTTGGCCAACAGGTCAGACTTTGGAATGATAAAAGGAAGGGTCATTCCCACTGGCTTTGAAGTGAAGACTGTCAGAAATGCAGTTTGTGAGAGGAAAAGAAAGAGATCCTGAGAGAAGGAGGATGCCTTCGTTCTACCAAGTCTCCCTGATAGCCCTTTGCTGTTGTATCTGGGTTGCCCTGTGCACCAGCTCCTCTGTTTCTAGCTCTGTTCCCTGCTCTTTCGTCATCCCCTTTCTTCTCTATCCAAGGAATAAAAGTGTTTCTCTCTGGCCCAACTCCAAGCTATGTGTGGGACAGAGACGACCGATTTCAAGCAAGCTCATTTCCCCTCGGGGGCCCATAGGACAGTAGAGATGACTGTGTCCCCTCTGTGTCAACAACTGCCGTCACAGGGCAGGGCACTGCAATGAGGGAACATCAGCAACCTGAAGGCCTGGCATTACTCTGTCAATGACAGATCCAGGAGTAGAGTGGGAAGTTCAGGGGCTGATCTGTGATACACTACTCAAAGGCAATAGAGGTCCAGAGAAAAGAGAGAATTTGTTTTCAGGTAGAATGCATGCATTTTTTCACCAAACTATAGGGCTTGGTAAGCTTGAAATAGAAGGTATCCATTTCTTTGTGGCAGTTTAGTGCAACCTAAAATTGGACGGAGATGGGCCCACAGCTAATCCTAACAAGAAAAGCATTCAGCAGCAAACAGAAAGATAATTCATCCATTAAAAGATGCTAGAGGAATAGTAGAATTGATGATCTTTCCCCAGGGCAAGGGGCCCTTCTGGCCGTCTACTACTTCAGGAAAAGTCAAGTTTGCAAGTGCATGTGATTTCTGATTTTCAAATACAAATTTTAGGGCTTAAGGCATTTTGTCAGAAGCAGCCACAGATGGTGGGCAAAGTATGATTTCTGGGTTCACAGTCCTCTGAGAGATGCTGTGCTATGAGGAACACTGAGAAGGCATCTTTAGTCAAAATGCTTCCCAGGCATGGGCTGACCATCCCTGTCTTCACCTTGATGCTGCCTGAAATGCTACCAGAGGTAGATCCCTTAGGGCCAACTAGAGTTCCTTTGGGAGACCATCATTCTGTCTTCCTTCTACATGACTCAGAACCCACAGAATCTGGCTGAGTGCAGGGGCATCTGCATTAGGGAGGAAGAGGAGAGGCAATTTGGGAGCACATGGGCCTGGGACCCAAGGATTAGGGGAGACAACAGAACGGGAGGTGAAAGACCTCAGTGACAAATCTTCCTACTCAAAGTTTGCCTCAGGCCAGCCCTACTCTTGAAAATATGACTCTTTGTGAAACCCAAGCTCTGGACTGATACACTGGCTGCTTTTGTAATAGCTCCTCTCCAATGTCACACACGCATCTCGAAATGACCATCAGACCCCAAAACTATACTCGCCCTCCCCCACACCACCCCATCTTCTCCTTTTTCTATTCCCATTTCAGAGAGCGTGGCCCCCACCACTCCATCAACTGGCCTCAGAAACATCAAGACGGCCTTCAACCTTTCCCTTATCCTCACCTCTGCATCAAATTCGTCACCAGATCCTGTTTATTCTCTTGAGTTTACGCACCCCCCCACCCCCGCTCCACTTGCTCCTATTTGAATTTCTATTTCTACTGTCCTAAATCAGATCATCACTACCTCTTGCCTACACTGTGGCAATAGTCAGCTTCGGGTTTCCCTGCTGCCAGTACATCCTACACACTGACAAAACTGGGCTAGCTTGGTGAAAAATAATAACTCGGATAATATTTCCCTGCTCACAAACCTCTACTGTCTCCTTATCATATACAAAAGAAAATAAAAACTCCAAAACTGAGATTTTAAGATCTTCCCTGTTATAAGTGGAATTGTATCCCTCCCAAAATTCATATATTGATGTCCTAACCACAGTACCTCAGCATGTGGACATCTTTAGAGAGAGCCTGTCAAGAGATGATTAGAGCGAAGTCTTTGGGGGTGGGTCTCATCCAATAACACTGGTGTCCTCATAAGAACAGGAGCCTAGGACACACACACAGAGGGAAGATCATGTGAGGACATGGAAAAAACAGCCACCTACAGGCATGGATAGAGCCCATGAAAGAAGCCAACCCTGTTAACACCCTGATCTCCTGGATCTCCAGCATCCAGAACTGTGAGAAAATATATTGTTGTTGTTTTAGCCACTCAGTGTTTGCCATGGAAGCCTTAGAAAACTAAGGTACTCCCCAAATAGTCCCCAAATTTGTGTGTTCTAACTAATCTTCTAGTACCTATCCTCACTGGCTTATTCACCCTAAGACCTAGTCTCACTGGTTCTTACCTGAGTTATGGTCTCTGACCTTCTGTCTTTGCTGTGATGACCACTCTGCATAGACTCCCCTTTTCCCCATGTTTGCCTCTGGATCTACTTCACATCCCATATCCTCCAAAAATATTAATAAAACATTCTAGATGAATGCATTCCTCTTTGCCCTACACTTGTACTGTCTTCCCCAAATCCATTATCCCCTTCATTTCTCCTTAATTTTGTTGGAGAGGTGCATAGGTAAAAAATTCATTTCTTCTCTTCTCATTCAACAGGGGCTTGAATGGTACATTTCTGGCCACTGACATATTAGTGGAGGTTGTTAGGAGAGATTCAAGGAGAACACCCTTAAAATGGGCAGCCACAGTAAAACAACACAAACACACAGCTCTGGGGGCTGGAAGTCTGAGATCAAGGTACCAGCACAGTTGGCTTCTCTGGAGGCTTCTCTCCTTCACTTGCAGATGACACCCTCTTGCTGTGTCCTCACATGGTCTTGTCCCTGTGCACATGCATCCCTGGTGTTTCTTCCCCTTCTTATAAGGACACCAATCATATTGGATCAGGTCCCAACCTAACAGTCTCATTTGAACTTAATCACCATTTCAAAGATTTTATTTCCAAATATGGTTACATTATGAGGTACTAAGGGCTAAGGCTTCTGATGTACTGACTTTTGGAGGTCACACAATTCAGCCTATAACAGCCTTCATAATGTGGTGTACATTGTGTGTGTGTGTGTGTGTGTGTGTGTGCGCCAATTAATACAAAAAATGATTAAAACTGAAGGGACATTAAAAAATACCTCATTTCAAACTTCCATTGTATACATGAAGAGATTCAGCAGTGATTTAGTGCCCACATTGGGCCTGGAACCAGTGAATTTCCACTATACAACATTCCACTACAGATGTAAAAGTGAGGACACTTTTTAAAAGTTTTTTATGTATTTTTTTGGGGGGGAGGGAGAGGGAATCCCAAGCAGTCTCTGTAGTGCTGATCCTGATATGGGGCTCAATCTCACAAACTGCGAGATCATGACCTGAGCTGAAATTGTGCTTAACCAACCAAACCACCCAGGCACCCCAAAGGTGAGAACATTTTAGTTTAAAAGATAGGTCTGGAACATTCCATGGAAACGAGGACACAGTAGATTATCAATCTCCATTCAATGTTTTAAATAGTATTTCCTAAACTATTTTCTAAAGAACACTAGTCTTGCAAATTATTAATTGTCATTTTATGATACAAAGTGTCTATAGTTAAATGCGTTTAGGAAATCAGAGATGGAGAGAGAAAAGAAAAACAGGAAGAAGGAAAAAAAGAAAGAAAAGAAATTTGGCATAAAAAAAGATATATAGATCAATGGGACAGAATAGAGAGCCCAAAATTAAACCCATGTATATATGATCAATTAATTTTCAACAAAGGAACCAAGAATATACAATGAAGAATATACAAAGTACAGTCTCTTCAATAAATAGTGTTGGGAGAATTATATATCCAAATGCAAAATATTTAACTAGACCCTATCTTACACCATACACAAAAGTCAACTCAAAATGCATTAAGTACTTGAATATAAGCCATGAGACTGTAAAACTCCTAGGCAAAAACATAGGGGGTGAGCTCCTTGACATTAGTGTTGACAATAATTTTTGGATTTGATACTAAAAGCAAAGGCAACAAAAGCAAAAAATAAATGGGTGGGACTACACCAAACTAAAAATCTTCTTCACAGCAAAGGAAACTATCAGCAATACAAAAAGGAAACCTATAGAATGGGAGAAAATATTTGCAAACCACATATTCAATATGGGGGTTATATCCCAGGTATATAAGGAATTCATATAACTGAATACCAACCCTCCTCACCCCCCAAAACAATAAAAAATAGGCTAAGAACTTGAATAAACATTTTTCCAAAGAAGACATACAAATGGCCAGCAAGTATATGAACAGGTGCTCAACATCACCAATCATCAGAGAAAGGCAAATTGAAACAAAAACGAGGTATCACTTTACACCTGCTGGGATGTTATTATCAATAAGAAATACCAAGTGATGGCAAAGATGAGGAGAAAAGGGAAACCATGTAAATGGGTGCAGCCTCTGTGAAAAACAGTATGGAGGTTCCTCAAGAAACTAAAAACAGAGCTACCCTATGTTCTAGCAGTCCCATTTCTGGGTACAAATGTAGAGGAAATGAAATCACTATTTCAGAAGATATCCATACCCCATGTTCATCACAGCTTTATTCATAGTAGCCAAGGTATGAAGGACAAAGTAAGCATCAGACAACAGGTGAACGGACAAAGTAAATGTGGTATATATACATAAAATGGAATACTAGCTTTTAAAACAAAGGAAATCCTGGGCGTCTGGGTGGCTCAGTCAGTTAAGAACCCGATTCTTGGTTTCAACTCAGCTCATGATCTTGCAGTTCATAGGTTCGAGCCCTGCATTGGGCTCTGCACTGATGGTGTGGGGCCTGCTTGGGATTCTCTTTCTCTCTCCCTCTGCCCTCCCCTGCTCATGCTCTCTCTCTCAAAATAAATAAATAAACTTAAAAAAAAGGAAAATTCTGTTATTTATGGGAAAATGGATGGACCTGATGGGCATTATGGTAAACATGAGCCAGGCAAAGAAAGACCAAAACTATGCAATATTACTTATGTATGGAATCTTAAAAAAAAAGATAAACACATAGAAACAGAGAGTAGAATAGATGGTGATTGCTAGGGGCTAGGGAGAGGGAGAAATAAGGGGAGGCTGGTGAAACGGTACAGACTTTCACTTATAAGATGAATAAAGTCTGAAGATCTGGTGTATAACATGGTGGCTGTGGTTGATAACATTGTATGATACAATTAAAATTTGCCAAGAGAGTAAAATGTAAGTGATTTCCAAAAAAAGGTAAATACGTGAGGTGATGGCTGTGTTAATTAAAACTTGATGGTGTGAATCCTTGTATAATGTCGACATATACGTGTATCAAATCATCACATAGTACACTTTAAATATATTTCAATTTTATTTGTCAAGTATAACTCAGTAAAGAAAGAAATTAACATAGTGCTCCATAACAGACAACTTAAATATAAAAACTATTTAACAAATGAGAAAGAAAGAAAGAGAGGAAGGAAGGAAGGGAGGAAGGAAGGAGGAAGGAAGGAAAGAAGGAGGAGGGAAGGAAGGAAGGAAGGAAGGAAAAGAAAGGGGCAAATAAATGTGTGACTCTTTCTTATTTAACTTGGTTTAAACTACAGAAAAACACATCCCGTGGATCAGATACTCTTTTTGGGGGGTGGCCCCTGCAGTGAAATAGCTGTGTTAGGTGGCATTTACACCTGCAATTTCTGTTTTATAAGGGAAATAAATTTGCCTGTTATGTGAGAAACAGTGGAAAATGAGCAGTTCTTTCTGCATGCTGAGATCTCACCTTGAAGTCACGAAGGATAATGGCTAATAAAGCTTTGGAGTGGGAGATACTGAGCCTGCAGCCAGCCCTCTCCTGATGAGCCGAACTGGGAAATATCGGTGCACGATGAAATGTCACTGTACCGATGATGGCTCACTAAGCGTGAGGTCATGAGACAGGGGCTGCCTACAACGATGAAACACAAATGCAACTTCTTTAGTTTCCTCAGCCCCTCTGCAGGTGATGCTACATATGTAATGTGGCTGTTTTTGGCCATTTAGGGAAGGGAGAGGTGAGAACCACATTTATGCATGCCTCATTGCTTCTGCCTTGAAGGAAGCCATAATCTCAGGTTTATGACTGCCCCAAAGCCATCAGATTGTTTTTTTTTTTTTTTTTAATTTTTTTTCAACGTTTATTTATTTTTGGGACAGAGAGAGACAGAGCATGAACGGGGGAGGGGCAGAGAGAGAGGGAGACACAGAATCTGAAACAGGCTCCAGGCTCCGAGCCATCAGCCCAGAGCCCGACGCGGGGCTCGAACTCACGGACCGCGAGATCGTGACCTGGCTGAAGTCGGACGCTTAACCGACTGCGCCACCCAGGCGCCCCTCAGATTGTTTTTTAAAGATCAGAGTTACAAAATCTATTTTCCAAAATGCATTTTCTTGCCCCACTTAGATTGGAATGAATGAAAGTTACAGAGTATAACAAGAATAAATACCATGACATTTTTTTTTCTCCTGGAATCCTAAAATAAACATACTGACAGAGTTAATATGTGGACATTAATATTTTAAGGTGTGAACCTAAAAAATCTGATTTTTAAGGATTATAAGTAGAAATAGCCTTTTGTATGAAAGTCATGTATTTCTGGTTTTACATGAAAATGTCTTAGAGAGAACTGAGTTGGTGAAGTGTAAGGGTGAGTTTTGCATATTTTTAAATGAGGTTGTTTCTCCATTCATTCATACAGCAGATGTGTATTGAGAATCTGCTGGGCATTATGGTGTTAGAGGAAAAGGATGACCGGCCATTTCAGCTTCCCTGGGACTGAGCATTTTCCTGGGACATAGGGTTTCTAGTGCTAAAACTGGAATGAGATGGCCACCCTGGTCAGAGTGGAGGCATCAGTGATAGATACAATATGACTGAGTAGTTCCTTAGGAAGAATATTTACTCCATTTGTTTGTAGGAACACGAAATAGGCTGTAATCAAATAATTCTGGAAGTATTCTGACTTCAATTTAAAAGCCTCTTGAATCTGCTGGTAGAGGAGGTTAAGGGAGTGCTCTAGAACTATTTGGCTAGGAGTAATGATTTTCAAAACACAATAACAGTTTTGGTATGATTGGGAAAAAGCAAAGGGAGGAAGGAAAGAAGGAAAGAAGGAAATAAGGAAGGAAGGAAGGAAGGAAGGAAGGAAGGAAGGAAGGAAGGAAGGAAAAAATAAAGAAGAAAACTGTAGTGCCAAGCTTAGGTGGACAGAGTTTATAGGATACAGCCTAGAATTTTACTCCAGAATTTTACTCTCAGGAAAACATCAACACATTCACTATAGTCCTGCAAGGGGTAATTCAGTCTTGTTAACTTACAAAAATCTGTGGTGTGGGTAGAAGCAAAAACCAGTATAGTTGCCACATCTTTAGCTACTCTAGTTTGCAAAAGAGACCAGGTCTCCTCTGTTTTGTTCAGCACTGCCATCCTGGCATCCAGACTCACATCTGCATTACAGGTGTTCAGTAAATGTCAGTTAAATAAATGAATAAATAAGAATGAATCCCTATGATTACACAATTGATGCTTATTGTGTATTACACACTTTATGCTTCACTTCTACACAACTTATGATTTCTTGAAATAACTACTGTTTCTTTGCCCACAGTTAACAACCTATTTGTACTTATACACGTTGAAAAGTGTTGTGTTTTTGTTTTTGTTTTTTTCTGCTGCATCTGACTTTCTTAGAACTATACAGGCTTATTGCTTAATCTGAGAGTTTACCTGAAAGCAGATGCAGTCTTTAGAACAATGGTGTATATGGTTTTAGTGTGCTGTCTGTCATATTTGGGGCTGCAGAGGAGTTGTTCAGTGTCTCTGAGAGGTAAATCTATTTCTGATGCCTGCTCCCCCACAGAAAACGTAGCAGTGTGCAGTATGGCACGGAGCCTGCTCAGGTGGTGGCCGTGTCCTCACATTCAGATTCAGTTTGGGAACCGAAGGGAAACAATAGCACCAGTCTGTGGGGCACAGTTGTGACATTGTGCCTTGGTGTCTCTTCTATGGACTGAGGCCACCCTATGTCAGCCACTGTCAACATTTTGGCCACTCGGTGCTTTCTTACATTCCAGCCCTCTCCCCTAAGGCCATGTCCTTAGGATGTGTTAGGGGGGCCTACAAAAGGATTTCCTAAGGTGGTTTGTTTTAAAGCACTGAGCACCACTCAGATCTATTACACTGGTTATTCTGTTTGCATCTTCCAGACTTTTTCTTCGCTTTTCTCTGCTTGCTTCATGCCCGGCCAGGCTCCCCCTTGCTAACTGTGTCCCTGGCTCCTAGACTGCTGCCTGGCTTTGAGTCAGGTTTAGTGAACAGGAGGCCCCAGTGGGAGATGAAAAAAAGGAAGGGCAGGAGTCCAGCCCCTGTCCTGCTTTGTCCCCACATCTCTGGAGCTCTTGCCTCCTCATGTCTGTTCCTGACAGATTGCACCTCATTGTGGCCCGGCCCCATCATGGTGCAGGCTCTCACTGGGCTCGGGTAACACCATCTCTGTCTTCTTCAGCCCCAGGAGCAGAGATGCCATTCTGCTGTCACTGCTCTCCAGGTGCCTAAACACCCCTGTTGGCCTTCTTGACCCTGTTCATGCCCTCATCTTAGTCCCTTCAGCTGAGTCATCTGGGATGAATCCTGTCCACTGAAGAGAGCCTAACAAATATGGCTGCTAAATCAGACTTTCTGGCAGCAGGACCCAGGAACCTGCTTTTGTCCCCTTTGTATTAGTATTATTTTAAATTGTGGTAAAACATACATACCATAAAATTGACCATTATAACTCTTTTTAAGTGTACAGTTCACTGGCATGAAGCACATCCACACTTTCATGCAACCGTCACCACCACCCTCTGACTCAGAACCTTTTCTTCCTCCCATACTGTGACCGTGTCCCCACTAAACACTAACTTCTCATTCTCCCTCCTCACCCCAGCACCCACCCTTCTACTTTCTGTCTCTGTGAATTTGACTACCTTGGGTACCTCATGTAAATGGAATCATACAGTATTTGCCTTTTTGTGTCTGGCTTATTTCTTCAGCACAATGCCCTCATGTTGTAGCCTGTGTCAGAATTTTCTTTTTAAGCCAGCATGCTATTCCATTGTCTGTGTTTACCACCTTGGCCTCATCCAGTCATCGGGCAGCAGACACTTGGGAGGCTTCCACATTTTGGCCGTGGTGACTAAAGCTGCCGTGTATACATTAAACCCATATCTGAACCTGCTTTTGAAATAGACTGCCCAGGTAGTTCTTACTCCCTTTCATGTTGAAGAACCATTGCCCTTGGAGACTTGCCTATAAGAGACCTGACACCATTAGTTGTGTTCTTTGGCCAAAAGTTTATAAATGTTAAGACGTTACCTTGTCTAGGGCATTTTATTTCTAATTATAGAATGAAACATTAGTCCTCCAGGTTGATTTCAGGCACCAACTACTGAACAGATAGGGAGATATTTTGGTGGTTCAGGGGACTCTCTTCTTGCACAAATTATGTCCCGAAGGCTTATCTAAGGGCAAACACATTTTAAAGTTGCCGATATTTAGAAAGCACTGAGTCAGAAAGGGAACTAGTTGCCCTCTCTGAGCCTTCTTGACATTTGCCGTTACTCAGACTGCTACACAGAACACTTACCCGTGGCCTCTCTTTGCCTGTATCACTCATGTTATACACCCAATGCTCTCTAAGGGCATGATCCTTCAGTTAAAATCTACCTCTGTCCCCTAAAATAAGTGTATGATTAGGGGGTATTTCTGTCTGTAGGCTCTTTTGGGACTGTCACATGGGTTTCACACCTTGTCCTTACAATAGCCCTGGAGTGGCAGGTAAGACCTTCAGTATCACAGGTAGGGAAACTGACTCAGTGTAAGTAAATTTTATACCACCAGTGAGTATCAGATCCAGATCTCAAACCCAGATCTGATTTTAAAACCCATGTTCTTCCCATTCTTCCATGCTGCTTTCCAAGTTTATGGCAAAACATTCCCCCTTTAGAAAATTCTACAACAATCAGCATTATGTGGGGCATAGTCTAGAACACTAAAATCTATTCAAAGCACCAAAAAACTGCATCTCATAATTTTTTGGCTTTCCAAAATCATTGCTCATTCCATTTGTTAGAGTGGTTTTTTTTCATACAAATATCTGCAACAATTTTGAATTCCCCAAAACCATTCATAGATGATAAATACCATGCTGCAAAAGCATTAAACTTGCACAAAAATACTTTATAGCTTAATACTTGTTTGTTACAAATAAGAATATATACTGAAGTGAAAAACATTTAATTTTTTTTAGTGTTTATTTTTGAGAGAGACAGAGCATGGGGGGGGAGGGGGAGAGGGAGTTTATTTTTGAGAGAAGGAGACAGCATGAGCAGGGGAGGGGCCGAGAGAGAGACAGAGACAGAGAGAGACCGAGAGAGAGAGAGACAGAACCCAAAGCAGGCTCCAAGCTCTGGGCTGTCAGCACAGAGCCTGACGTAGGGCTCAAACCCACTAACTGTGAGATCATGACCTGAGCCAAAGTAAGACACTTAGCCAACTGGGCCACGCAGGGACCCCTGAAGTGGAAAAAAAAATTAAATTAGATACCATTTTGTTGCAGGAGGTTTCTTGCGGTCCAATTCCCAAGATGAGTTACCTGCCTACCCTATAAACTCTGCCCAAATTGCCCTGTATTATTATTTGTTTACCTGCCTTTGGTCCTCACAATACCTTAAGCTCTTTGAGGGTGAGGTTTGTGTTTCCCAGAGTCCAATCCTCCTGCAACAGCTTCCCAGCTGTCTTAGCATGAGAGTGTAAGTGCATGGCTGTGGAGAAAGCAGTGGGATGTGCACAGCAGTGAGGCACAGGAAACCTTGTCTGGAGCAGGGGGGGACATGGAAGGGGGCAAATAAAACCTGGGCATCTAATTTTTTATTGTGTTTGAGTACCTGTGTGTAATGCCAGCTGCGGTGAGCATTTCCAGACAGCATCTGAGAAGTAGTCGATGCTAACACTGAGTATAGATTTAGCTAAATCAGAAGGGGAAAAAATTTGCTATTTATTTATGAGAATTGACCGTCTGAAATCTATGCAATAATACAATATTATATATGTATATATATATACACACACACATACATGTGTGTGAATATATAATTAGATTTTTTATTTTGTTGTAAATTTGGAATCAATTATAGCAGGATACCCTATACATGTTTATTGTCCTTGTTTGCTCTAGGAGCATGCTTGTCTATTTGCCGCTCAGAAAAATAGACTGTACTCAGGGAAATAGATGTGTTCCCGTGATGCTGCAGGGCCCAAGACTGAGGCCATCCAAATCCAGCTGGGGTGTAGAGGGTTGGAGAAGATTGCTGGAGATGTCTGAACTATGTTTTAGAGGATAAAAGAGTATGGCTTGATGAATAAAAGTGGGAAGGGGATTTCAAGCCCAAGGGACCATATCTGAGATTTTTAGTTACTAGAGAGTCATGAGACCTGGCTCTGTAAGTCATAAGTGCTAACCGATTGTGTCGCTTAACAGCCACAACTTATATCCTGAACACATCTCCTAAATAAGTACCTTGTGTGCCATTTCCACTTAGATCACCACATTTGCATTTTCCTTCAAACATCTTTCTTGCCCCTTCTTTTGGAACATTTCCTGTTGATACTCCAATAAGGCCAAAAACTTGGTGGGCATATTTAAAGAAGAGATAAATTTTCAATTAAAATATTTAAGATTACTTTAGATATTAAAGGCATGCATCTTCTGATAGAAAGGATTACTTTAGGGGTTTTTGGCAGAAGGTGGGTAAGAGCTTGGTGAATGGAAAGGGAAGGGCTATATTCTAAGGCCAGAGAAAGGAAAGTCAAGCAAGCTGAGAAAAGAAACCATGGGGGTGGAAACTGACTCCGTTCATCACCCTATAGCCATGTGTTAGGCTGCCTAGGGATGTGTGTGTGTGTAAGAGGATCCAAAGGTATCCTCAAACAGGATACTCTATGACTGTATGTCCTGGGAATAGTGCAACCTCTCCAGGCACAGGAGAGAACAGAAGAGTACAGTGGGGGAGATAAATTTATGAAAGGCTGTTTTGCTTAAATCAGTATGGCCTCAGGGGAAATTGGTTTAGCCCTGTAATAATTTAAGTATGACTGTAGTTCTGGAAATAATTGCCCTAGATTTAATGGACTTTGTTCAGAGGAAATTCACTTTTTCCTTCTTGATAAGATCAGGTAGATAAGTACATAATTCCCATACCATTCCCAAGGACTAGGTTAGGTGGCCAGGGAGTAGTCAGAAGACCTGCTTCTGAAACAGACATTACCTCAGTTGGTAATGTCTGGAGATATTTTTGGTTGCTACAATTTAGGGAGGGGTCGCTATGGGAATCTAGTGGGTAGAGGCCAGCATGCTAATAAACAGCCCTCAGTGCACAGGACAGCCCCCACAGTAAAGAATTCTCCAACTCCAAAGTTCATAGTGCCAAAGTTGAGAAACCTTGTTCAGGAAGGAAAATCTGATACTCAACAGACGAAACAGAACTGTATTCTTCTCTGTAAGTCTGGCTGGGAAAGTTATGGCAGGTTCCATGCCCTGAGCTATGGAGGATTAGGGATGGTATGTTCATATGCTTTTCCCCCCTTGTAAAGTATACACTTTTAAAGTGAACTATCATTTCTCAATAGATTTCACTTAAGATGCTGAAATAAACTCTAATTGAATGCACCATCTGGAAACATTGAACTGCATGAAGAAAGCAGGGGGATCAATTCACATCATCCTCCACACCCTCACTGGGTAAGTCTAAGTGTGAAATGCCTATTTACTCAAGAGTTATCATGCCGGGCATTTTGAAATGCTTTCTTTATAGAAGCTACATTCAATGTGGCAATACCACTACTCTGTTATACATTGCATTTTAAGGGAAACTGAGGTATTGTTGAGGTCATATCTCAAGGACAGTAGGGGACCTGGGATCATGAATTGGCTCTTGTGGGTTCTGGGTCCAGGTTCTACATTCAACCCATTAGTGCATTTTGCTCATTATGGAGGTTTCTACTATGTGTAGGTGTTCCATAATAAACCTCTTCAAGAGAGGCTGTTACAAATCCTACCTGTAATATTAAATGAGACAATGTTTAAGAAATTATCTCATGTAAAGTAGATGCCCAGGAAACGTATCCGTTCTCTGAAAGGAGCAAGCTAATGCTGAGTGGCAGCAGTGGGGAGACCTTGAAATTGAATGTCACCTCTAAGCCACTCCTTCTCCTGAGTCCATTTCCTAAATTGAAGCAGATGGTGATTGAAAGTTAAGGAGGTTTGCTCTGTCCCGATCTGAATGTGTTTCATTTGGGGTAAAACAGGGGAGTAATACAAGTGGCATCCAAACTGCCTTGTCGCAATGCTCCAGTGATCACAAGAACTAATTGCTGTGCTAACAAGAATGAGAATTTGTTCAGACTTGCTGGATCAATGGACTCATTCAATTTTCTGCATGCACAGCTCAGTTCTGTTCTTGTCCCTTGCTGTGCATTCCAAAGAGGCACCAGTGTGGGGAAACCTCCAGGTGGCTGCAAGCCCTTATTCCACAGCTTCGGATAGCCCTTCAGCAAGGGAGAGACTGCAGGCTGATTTCAGTCACTGCCATCTTTTTCTGTTCCCCTGTAGCCTCCCCTCCCTGTCCTTCTATCTGTCAAGTTTTGTTTTTTTTTTTCAAATTCAAAATAGGTATACTGCAAGTAGAATAATTCCTGAGAGGCTATATAAAAATCCAGTTTTGTTCTTGTTGGACAGCTAAAGGAATCAAGATCTTGGAGGGAGGTTAGAATGTAAGACAAGAGGGGCACCTGGGTGGCTCAGTCAGTTAAAACAACTGACTCTTGATTTTGGCTCAGGTCATGATCCCAGGGTTGTAGGATTGAGCCCCGCATCGGGCTCTATGCTGGGCATGGAGTCTGCTTGAGATTGTCTCTCTCTTTCTCTCTCTCCCTCCCTCTCTCCCTCTGCCCCTCTCTCCTGCTCACACTTGTGCTCTCTCTCTCTCTCTAAACACACACACACACACACACACACACACAGAGAGAGAGAGAGAGAGAGAGAGAGAGAGAGAGAGAGAGAAACTAGTGTACAATCTAATATCAGAGACATTTTATTTTCCTGTATAGAGATGGACTTCAGTTTGGATGGACCATCCCACTGTTCCACTGGAAGCATTTTCCTAGGCAAGGCTTTTGTTATTGGGTTGATTTAAGGAAGGACTTTCAGTGTTTCACAGAGTAATGTTGTTTCTTTCTATAGGAGGATGCTTAGCATTGCCTGTCTTTGAAGATAGACTTTTATGGGTTGCTCAAATACTACTATGAACTCAATGTCCCTATATACTCTTACATATAAAATCCATTATATAATCCTATCTTGCAATTAAAATGCTGATATAAGTAAAAGTCCTTAAAGGAGATGATCTGAACAATCTTCCTGGAGTGGCAGGGAGACCAGACTGAATTTAAGCTGTGTTTTCCCTGCACTCATACATACCTAGATGTGTTTGGGACACTTGCAGATTGTGGTAGACAAGAATTTGCTTAAGCAAAAGAGACATTCATCTGGATTCTTTTGGCTGTAAATTTAAGAAATCTATTTTTTTAAGGGGTGAGGGAAAGTGTGATGACTCTTCCAGTTAATGTGAGCTTTGGGCTTGACTGGACCCAAGTGCTCAGTATTATCAAGAATTTCCGTCTCTTGACAGGAGGCTCTCTGTTGGCTTTATTCTTTGACACAAGTTAAGGACAAATTGGCTGTTCACACTTCCACCAGCTTCAAGCCTGGTGGAAAGAGATAGGAAAAGAGCTGATTTTTCAACCAGCAATAGAGCAAAATTTTTGAAAATGAATTTCTTTTTTTTAAAGTTTATTTTTAACAGAGAGAGAGCATGAGTGGGGGAGGAGCAGAGGAGGAGGAAAAAAAATCCCACACAGGCCCCACACTGTCAGAGTGGAGCCAGATGAGAGGCTTGAACCCACAAACCTGTGACATCATGACCTGAGCCATAATCAAGAGTTGGACGCTTAACCAACTGAGCCACCTGGGTGCCCCAAGACTAAATTTCACTGCTGTGGTTCTCACCTCTACCATCTACTCCCCTGAAATGATTCTATTCAAAGTCACCAGACTAGGGCAACTATACATCTCAGTTTGTCTGAGGTGGTCCCTGATCACATCTGCTGTCTGGGAACAAATATTAGTAACACTCTGTTGTAGCCATCCTCTAGGAAGGCCCCCAGTTATCCCCTAGGATGGCCTCCAAGTATTCACCCTCCTCTGTGGTCCCATCCCAGATTGAGTAGGGCTGACCTGTGTAATTATTTCAGCATTGCTTTCCTGGATCACTTGCACTGAAGGAAATCAGATTCCTTGTTGTCAGGACACTCGAGTTGCCTATAGGCAAGCCCATGGGGGGAAGTATTGGGGCCTCCAGCAACAGCCAACACTAACTTGCCATGTGGGTGAGCCACCTTGGAAACACATCTGACAGCCCCAATCCAGCCTTCAGATGACTGTGGCTCTGACCTGCCAGAGTACCTGAGTGCTATCTTGTGAGAGGTTCTGAGATAGAACTGTGCAGAAAAGCCACTCCCAACTTCTAGACCCACATAAACCATATGAGATAATAAATGTTTGCTTTATATGAAGTCACTAAATTTTGGGGGATAATTTGTTACACAACAGTAGATTACCAATACACATCATCTTTCATCCTTAAAAGTGTCTCTGTTTGAGAAATAAATGTTCATTTGCTCTACCAATGACTTCTATATGGACAACCTTCCTCTTAGATTCTCAGCCAATCTTCAGAATCATTTTGTTCCTTGTGTCACCAGCATTTGCTACAGCTGATCACCCCCTGCTCTTTGATATGCAATTTTGACTGAATCTTTGGGGTACCACACTCACTGGGCTGCTTCTGCTCAGGTGCTTTTGTGCACGCCCATCATTTCTTCAGTTCTGTATGTTGCAGGTCTCCAGGATCCTTCAGAAAGAGTACTCAGACCATTTCTCTTATCTATTAATGCTTAGTACCTATTCAATCTCACTTAGTTCCACTGATTTATATGATGAAGATGTCCAATTTCAAATCAGCAATTCCAATCTCTGCCTATACTCTAATCTTGCATATTCAGCTGCCTAATCAAAATCTCCACTAGATGCTTAGCACGCATCTATTTTTAAAATGTTTGTTTGTTTATTTATTTATTTATTTATTTATTTATTTACTTACTTACTTATTTAAAGAGCATGAGAGGAGGTTCAGAGAGGGAGACAGAGAATCCCAAGCAAGCTCTGTGCTGTCAGCACAGAGCCTGATGCAGGGCTTGAACTCATGAACTGTGAGATCATGACCTGAACTGAAATTAAGAGTCACATGCTTAGCTGACTGAGCCACCCACGCACCCCTGGATGCTTACCAGGCATCTTGAAATCAACATTGTCTGTAACTAAAGTTTTAATCTTACCCCACCAGTCTGCTTCTCCCTTCGACTTCCAATCCCAATCAACTAACATCATTCCTCAAGTTAATCAGGCTAAAAATACCTGGAGTCAGCCTAATTCTCTTTCTCTCCCACCTCACATCCAATATATAGTAAATTTTAAGTCTAACCATGTTCCCCAATCCCACTGCTATTACCCTGATTCAAGTGACCATCATCTTTCACCTGTATTACTTCAAAGCTCCCAAATTTCTCCCTACATCCCCGTTAGGCTCCCTTCAGTCTATTTGCTACACCCCAGCCAGAGTGTGATGATTCTCAAATGCAAGTCACATCATGCCACTTTTCTCCTCAACTCCTCACAAAGGCTTCTTGTATAATTCAGAAGAAAATCCAAATTTCTTCCCAAAGCCTATAAGACTCTGTGTGATCTGATTCGACTACTCCCTGACTTAATTTCCTCCTCATTCCCTCTGCTCCAACTGTGCTCTCTTCCTCAGGGTTGCTTGAAGATATCAGGTGCAATCTTACCTGAAGACCTTTGCACTTGTTGGTCGCTCTACCTGTGATGCTCTTCCTCCAGATATCTACATGGCTCCCTCTTTACTTTATTCTGTCTCAGCTCAAAGATTGCTTTGTCAGAATGGCCCTTGCTGATCACTCTATATAAAAGAATATCCTTACCATTACTCTCTGTCTGGTGACCTTACTTCGTTTTTCTTGTTAGCAGTGGTCACTATCACCTGATGGAATTCTAAGATGTCAGAAACATGGGTGCAGGCAACTTCTACCATGCTAGGAAATGGCACTGCTGGCTTCAGCACCATCAGCTGATGGCAGCCTAGGGATGGTCCTCCACATCTGTGATAGGTGTACTACTATCCATGGAGGAGTTTGATGGCCACCATCAAACTGGGCACTGACAGTGCAGCTGGTTAGGTGTGGCTAATGGTAGTGGTCATCTCCAAGGCAAATAGGATGGGGAGAAGAGAACAGTGGATGTCGTGGGAGTCAACAGAACTAGCACTCAAAAAGCAAGTAAGACAAGTCCCAAGAGAGCCCAGAATTTCCCAGGTCATCAGCTGCTTAGGGTGAGATTCACAGTTCTCCTTCTCACAGATGCATCCCCATACCATGACTGGTACATGTTTCTGTCTCAATAGGTATTTATTGAATTAATCAGCGACTCTTCATGAAGAGTCTGGGGGTGGCCAGAATTCCACTGGGAATACAGAGATGGAGACCCAGGAATACTGACATACAATTGTTTAAATTCTACTTTTATTTCCAGATTTCTCTGGTCAGTGGCATACATGTACACTAGGAAAATACTTATAAAATGTCCTTTCTAAGTAAAATCTCTCCCTTTGTGGATCCACGAACTGTGGCATTCCAGACCTGGTGCTATGCTTTCTGGGGCTGCTTTTATGACTCTGAAGCTAGGGGTTCTAGCTAATTTCACTGGTTGCTCTTCACCTTGAAACTTTATTCCTTTCTCTGCTGTTGTCACCCTTGGGTTTCTCTGGAAGTAGAAATAGTACTGGCCCACCTCCTTTCTTTAAATACTATGAAGTCTTCTGGTGTTCGCGGGGCTAGTACTTGACTCATGCTACAGGAAATCTGGATATTGAAGATATAACTGGATATTTATGTCCTAGCTCTTTCAAATAAATTCTTCCCCTCTTTATCTTATTCCTCCCTTAACTATTTATTATCAACAATGTGCTAAGCACTGTGTGATATATTGAGATTACAGGAATAAAAGATATATCTAGTTTGTTTTAAATTTTTTTGATAAGTTAAAAAATAAAAAGACTAACCCCGATGTTTGAAGAAATACAAATTGTCATTTTAGTTTAGACTCCGAAACATTTCCTTGCTTTTAGCCTGTGTGCCTAAGGCTGGATCTTGTGATATGAGGGAGATAAGTGAATGTGTAGGGAATTAGATCCTTCCAGAGGATGCCATCCAGATGTAAGATCAAAGCGATCATGATTCATTCACCAAGGAGCTGGACTTCTGAAAGCCTATCTAAGTCTTGATGCCTTTGAGGTTTGTTTGTTGCCATTAGGGACTTGGTATGTGTAATTTCATATAAATACTATGCCAGGATTTGAAAATGAACCCCATATTGAGAGATGGAATAACAGTGTCTTATACCACCATCTTTGTGAGGACAGGTTACCACAAAACAAAACAAAACAAAACAAAACAAAACAAAACAAAACCCACAGTAGACCAACAACAGCTCACAGGCCAGGCTGCACGTAAGACTGAGCTAAATTCTGCTAATATTTCCAGAATCTACTGCTATTCAAAGCGCTCCTTGGGTCCAACCAGGCTGCCATTCTTTTCTGATTGATTTCCTTCAGCTGTTTCATTTATTGTTCTTTCCTCTTTATTGGCTGTTGTTTGAGGTAGCCTTTCTGTGCATCCCCATTAAAGTACGTTTGTGCCTATATTTTCTGCCCTCAATCACAATTCTTGTGATGATGACCAGGTACCCTTTTCAAAGCTTCCCAACAACTGGGTAATTATTCTCACCATTTCACGTTAGAAGTGGCTAGAGTGAGGGGCACCTGCGTGGCTCAGTCGGTCAAACGTCCGACTTCAGCTCAGGTCATGATCTCACAGTTCGTGAGTTTCAGCCCTGCATTGGGCTTTCTGCTGTTAGCACAGAGCCTGCTTCGGATCCCCTGTATCCCTTTCTCTCTCTCTCTCTACCCCGCCTTCATTTCTGTGTGTGTTCTCTCTCTCAAAAAATAAGTAACATTAAAAAAAAAAAAGAAGTGGCTGGAGTGACTATTTTCTGAACCAAACTTAGGCTGAGTATCACTAAAATATGATATGCATGTGAAGCCCTAGAATTACACAAGAACATCCAGAGGGTATTGCACTAGGTTTAGTTCCAAAGATAACAGACATGGCAACTATATTCAGGTTTTGCAGACACCAAGAGCGTGGCCTTCACCTTTGGCGTAAGAAGCCTCATTCTGTGCTGAGAACCTCAGAGGCCGCATACTGGGTCTGCCCACACAATTAGTGTTTTTTCCAAATAATGTATTTACTTCTTGGGCTGGGTGCATCTATTATATTCAGCTCATTACCTTCATTGGTGTAACATAAGTAAAATATGAGTATGGCTGTGATAAGCCTCTCCTTCAATGGATTCTCACTAAGCAGGGTAAAATATCAGAAGACATTTCAGACTATTTTTTTTTCAAATGGTTTAATTAGAGTTGAATAGCAATTACTTAAAGTTGAAGAGTATAAGAATATTTTATGTAATATTCATGGATATTTTTTCCTTTTATAATATTCAGCATGTGATAAGAAAATCAGAGAAAATGTTAATCAAATTTGTGACCATTCAATTAATGTAATCTGCATGTTTAAAGAGTCATTTTATGTAACTTTCCATGCTTTGGCTATTTCCTGAAGTCACCATGGACTCAGTTAATAATACACAATGACTCCAATCTAGCATGTTTTCAATGAATTTATGAACCTACTGCTTATAACATACTCACTCTACTTACAGATGTTTTCTTAAATTGCTGCTCTATTGCCAGATGCATACACAATCCCATCCAAAGAACTAAGAGCAGACGGAGTTTAGGAATCTTGTTTTTGTAAAGCCCCATCACTACGACATTCATAAAAGGTGTGCAGACATATAGAAAAGCCATATATGTTGCCATAAATTGGGTAAGAAAAGAAACTCTTCAGCAACCTGATTTTTTTCACTTGCAAACATAATGTTGATATAAAAAGCTCTATCAGGGGCGCCTGGGTGGCGCAGTCGGTTAAGCGTCTGACTTCAGCCAGGTCACGATCTCGCGGTCCGTGAGTTCGAGCCCCGCATCGGGCTCTGGGCTGATGGCTCAGAGCCTGGAGCCTCTTTCCAATTCTGTGTCTCCCTCTCTCTCTGCCCCTCCCCCGTTCATGCTCTGTCTCCCTCTATCCCAAAAATAAATAAACGTTGAAAAAAAAATTTAAAAAAAAACTCTATCTTCTCCTTTTTAATGGTAGCATAGCTTTCCAATGGGAAGCTCCAGGGAAATTGGGTATGATAGATTCCTTGTAGGTCCACTTTTGGAAAAAGGGTCTTAAATATTTTTTAAAATGTTTATTTATATATTTTGAAAGAGAGCGAGAGTGAGCACACATGAGCGGGGAAGGGGCTGAGAGAGAGGGAGAGAGAGAATCCCAAGCAGGCTCTGCACTGTCAGCACAGAGCCCCATGTGGGGCTCGATCTCATGAACTGTGAGATCATGACCTGAGCCGAAATCAATGCATGTGTGTGCTATAATTTATTTTGACATACTCCCATTAATTGACATTTGAGTTGTTTCTTCTTTCTTGTTATTTGTAAACAATTATGCAATTACAAATTGGGAAATGTATCTTTGCATACTTGAACAAATATTTCTATAGGATAAATTTCTAGAAATAGAATCTTTGATTCAAAGGAAACATACATTAAAGCTATGCTAGGTATTGCTAAAAAATTATTCCTTTTCACCGTCTTTCCAACTCTGGGTACTAGCATTTTTAAAAAATGTTTATTTGTTTATCTTGAGAGAGAGAGAGAGAGAGCATGCATGAGTGGGGGAGGGGCAGAGAGAGAGAGAATCCTAAGCAGGCTCCACACTGTCAGCGCAGAACCTGATGCAGGGCTCAATCTCACAAACTGTGAGATCATGACCCAAGCCAAAATTCAGAGTCAGACGCTCAACGGACTGAGCCACCCAGGCACCCCTGGATACTAGCATTTTTAACCTTTGCCAATTTGATGTATCTAAAACCATATTGTGGTTTAATTTTGCATTTATTTGAATAGTAAAGAGGCTGAATATCTTTTCATACATTTATTTATTAGCCATTTTTATTTCATTTGAAACCCACCTCCTTCTGAGCTTTTCTTATGATTCCATTGGCTTGTTCTTTTTCTCATTAAGTTATTTTAGTTCTTTATATATCATAGAAGTCTACTTTGTTATATTGTTGCAAGTATTTTCATATTGATCAATTATTGGTTACGATGAAGTATTTATCTATTCTACTCCATTATTAAAGTCACCCTCACTTGACTTTCTGGGAAACTCCTCTAAATTTTTATGAGAAGTTATAATAAACACATTTATTTTTGCATTATGATCCAAAAGGAACAAGAACCATGCCTAAATATAGAATAAATGAAGAAGTATAAAGAATTTTTTCAATCAAGCCTACAAATGATGTGGAAATGTCTATAAGAATAAAAAACTTGCATTTTTCCAGAAGTTTCTTGAAGCCTAGAAGTTCTCCAAGGTCCAAAGTCTTATACCTGTGATGGGGCATTTCAGGTCCATGAGAGAGATCACTCTGTCCCTCTGAACATATGCCAGCAGGAGTGTGATGTATCATAGAAGAACCTAGATCATTCAGACATTCTCCCTCATTATTTAGCAATCATGTGACCTGGTCCACCAGAGCCACTGCTTCATCTATAAGGTGCTCATAATTATTCCTGGCTGATAGGGCTACTGTGATATTTAAATTAGGTTCAATACATAAAATACTTATGCAGAGTAGATGATCAGTAAATACTCATGTTCCAACCTCATAAGTTTTGTTAAAGAAAAATTACACCCCAAATACTCATCTGTGATAGGCACATTTAGAGTGCAAAGATCACCAACAAGTCATGAAATGTAAAGGTTGGGCTTTTTCTTGAAACAATTGCCAAAATTTTTCACACATAAGTACAACAAAATTTACTTGATCTTCTAGAATGAAATTAAACCCATATTCTCTATATCAGTTAATAGCCTCTGTACATCTTAAATATTTAGTGTTAATGTTGGAAATGATGTTTACTTGGGGAAGAAGATGCTGCACGATAAATAGTAGGGTCTACAACCCACATAAGTTAAATAAGAGACCAGCCATGATCCAGGAAGTGGACCAGGGAACTTGTGGGTATGATAGATTCCTTGTATGTCCACTTTTGCAAGAAGGGTCTTAAATATTTTTTAAAATTTTTTTTATATATTCTGAAAGACAGAGAGAGTAAGCACACATGAACAGGGGAGGGGCAGAGAGAGAGGGAGAGAGAGAATCCCAAGCAGGCTCTGCACTGTCAGCCTACGTGGGGCTTGATTCCACGAACTGTGAGAGCACGACCTGAGCCGAAATCCAAGAATGGGACACTTAACCAACTGAGCCAGCCAGGTACCCCAGGTCTTAAATATTTTTAACCAATAGTCTACTAGAGGAGGAAATGGTATCTGCAAGAAATCATATTCATAGTATGTCTGCTTGGTATCATGTGATGAAGGGGCCACTTTATCTCTGTGGTCTTCCTTCCAAAAAACCACAACCCCTGTCTAATCATGAGAAAAACATTAGAAAAATCCCAATTTAATTCTACAAAATACCTATTCAGTACTCCTCAAACTGCTAAGGTCATCAAAAATAAGGAAAATCTGAGAAACTGTTATAGCACAGAGGAACCTAAGGAGAGATGAAGACAGAAAGCAATATGTTGTAGTGAAATGTAGTCTCTTGGATAAGAGCCTAGAACAGAAATGGGACCTTAGGCAAAAACAAAAGAAATCCAAATAAACTATGAACTTTAGTTAATAATAATACATCAATATTGATTCATTAATTATGACACATGTACTATGCCAATGTAAGATGTTACTAATAGGGGAAACTAGTTGTGAAGTATATGGAAATTCTCTATATTGCTTTCACAATTTTCTGTATATTTAAAATTGTTCTAAAATAATACATTTATTTTTTTAAAGTTTCCTTAGATTGCCATCCATTCCACTCTTGCTTACTACCCTAAAAAGCAATGAAACTTCCCTAATATGTCTGGGAAAATAGTATGCTTTCCAGAAGGTTAAAGGCCCAACCTTACACGCCGACATTTAATTTTCTCCAAATATGCCTCAGACACTGATCTCTCTCCACCTGGATTGTCCACAGTTTTGGGAACCTATATCAAGGAGAGACACCAATGGATGCTCAATCGATACTTACCAAGTGATAGAGTGATTACTAAGTAACTCTTCATTAAGTGAATTCTAAGTTCCGGTCAACCTAGAGTTCTGCAAGAAGTGAGCCCGTGGACTGGGCTATGGGGACTATACCAATAGTCAGTCTGCAAATGTGCATACAAGCCGGCTCTGCTCTTATTCACATTCACATGTGGCAATCAATCAGCCTGGGACATAGAGCACAAGATTCAACCATGGGAGTTCATCTTTTAACAGTGGACATAGCGGCTTCACTCTCCTTGCCTACAGATTTTGTTTGGGTATGACATAGTTTTAAATACGACCAGCTCAAGGGCACCTGCGTGGCTTAGTCAGCTAGGTGTCTGACTCTTGGTTCCAGCTCAGGTCATGATCTCACAGCTTTGTGAGTTCAAGCCCCACATCAGGCTCTGCGCTGGCAGCACAGAGCCTGCTTGGAATTCTCTCTCTCTCTCTCTCTCTCTCTCTCTGTCCCTCCCCCACTCACACTGTCTCTGTCTCTCTCAAAATAAATAAACTTTAAAATAAATAAATAAATAATAAATAAATAAAACCAGATCAGGCAGAAATCACTAATTCACCATTTAAAAGCAAGCAAACAAACAAAAACACACCATCTCTCAGCTAGACAGTGTGCTAAGAATTTGCCACCCTTTTATGTAAATTAATGAACCAAATCATTTATCTGAGTAACTGACTAACATAAATGTGCACCTTCACATGAATGCCTACTCCAAGCCAATTTGGCGTGTTATCCATCTATGCACCCTGGAGTGCTGTACTATTCACAGAGCATGTGGGATATCGAGGAATGTCAGGTTCACATCTTGTGCATGCATGCATGTATGTGTGTGAGCATTGTAGTAAATGGGTATGTGTTGGTGTGTTGGTATGTTGGTTACTAATAACATTGAACTGGAGGAAGGAAGGAGGAGAAATGTCTTATTATTTAGTAGTCTTTCCAAATCAAAATGAAATGGTTGCTTAGTGTTTTCCTTTATGTTGGTAATGAAAATGGTGGAGGTGAAGACTGAATGCTGACTTTTCAGGTCCTGAGGAGGGGAACAGAAGGAGCCCAGCAGGTCTGCCCACTCCTGTTGTTAATTAAAGTATTTTCCCGTCCTCCAGGGTGTAATGCACTCTGGGCACTGAGCCCCAGAGAGACTTGTGCAGTCTAATGATCACACATTCAAATAAACACAGTCGGGGGCCACTGGGGAACAGATCGCTTCCCCCACCTCATTAACAGCTGCAACGTTTTGCAAATGTCTGAAATGCACTGGCTCCAATTCTTATGAATAATAAATATTAGTCAGGCTCCCAATTGCTCAGTGGTTCCAGGTAAGGTGGACCCCTACCTGCTCAGCTGAGACCTACACGTGGTAGGGAGTGACATTTACAGCTCGGAGCTATCTGCATCGCATCTGCTATGATTCTTGCCAAAGCAGATTTCCTCCGACTTATTACACCCCTTTGTCTGAATTGCACTGTAATTCTCATTTGCTGGCACTGTTAACAAGTTTGTCTGGGTATGAAAGGTGGAGAGCTTTATAAAGCTGACTTTGTGTTGTCAGAGGGCATGTCTACAGACACCAAAATCATCTTGAGGCTCTCACAGCCTCAGAAAAAAAAAAAAAAGACATATTTTAAATATTCAACATCCTTCCAAACTGCTAAACTAAATTGTATATAAGTTTCCCAAATACTTCAAAGTTTAGTTGAAGGAAAGCAAGGGCAATTTTATGTCACAGAGGTATGTGTGTGTGTGTGTGTGTGTATGTGTGTGTGTGTATACATATATATACATATAATGTACATATGTACATTATGTACATGTGTGTACATAATGTACATATATTGTATATATATATACATATATATGTATATATATATACACACACATACACACACACACACACACATATATATAAAACAAAAATGTAGGAACTAGATGACAAAAATAATGCGAGGATTTTGATACTTTGGGCTGGTTTTAGAGGATTTCACTTCTTTTTCAGGCAGGATAACACAAACACAACATAGATAAACAAGAATTACAACTTGCATTTTATTGCATATTGCATTTCCCAAAGTGCTATACACATACTATATCACCTAATATCACCTAATCCTCACAACAGTCCATATGAGATAGATGGTTGCTATTTTTATTGTGTAAATGATAAACCTGAGGCTCAGAAAGGTTGACTGACTGGCCCAGATCACACAGCATGTAGCAGAGTTTGTCCTCAAATTCAGATCTTCGGACTCCAAGAATGTTTCCACCCGCAACCTCTTTCCACCCGATAGCGATTTATGTGTGTCAGCTTTTCGCTTCTGAGACAATTGACCCTCTGTCTTTATTTGGTAAAGAAACCTGTGTTATATCTGTGGCATGTAAGGACTTAACTCTTTTGGACATGGATTTGGTTAGTTGTGAAAAAGTCTGGCTGCTCTCAGCTAAGAAGTTTAGGTTAACAAAATATCAAGTTTTGCTGAGTCATTCATGTGGTGGCATCTTGAACTGAATTAATAATTACTGAGCGTTGGGGTGGTCCTCGGTAACACTACCTCCCTTGGTATATAGAAAGACACATCAGATGCTCTAGATGAAGGAGACAGAGACCAGAGGAAGAGGAGGAGGGGGGTTCTTGTCCTTCTTCCGCCTCTCTTCTTTCTCCCCAAACAGGTAAAGTTGGTGAACGTGACCGTGATATCTCATCTTTGTGTAATATTTTGGTGTACAATTTTTGTGTCCAAAAAGCACTTTAATGTGGTTGATATTATTGAAGCCTCACAAAAACCATACCTAGTTAGTAGATATCATCCCAATTTACGGATGTAGCTGGGCCATGGTTTGCACTTGCAAACTTCTTCCTTCCTTCTCCCTTCCCTGCAGATTACCTGACTTGTCCAAGGGCACACAGAGAGCTCCAGGGGAAGGGTGTAAATTCAGCGCTTCCGACTTCCAGTCTCACTCGTTTGCTGCTAGCATTACCTTCTCACTCAGGGCTAAGCAGAGACTCCCCAAAATATACTCAACTCCTGAATGCACAAAAACATTCGTTTATAATGCTCATTGGGGCGAAACAGCAACAAAGAATATTGCACTCATCTGTCAGTTGGGATAAGTGGGTTCCATGCATCTGTATTCCCACTGCTTTCCTGGGAGGGTTGCCTGATAAATAGAAGGATCCCCAGTTACATTTGAGTTATTTTTTTTAGTGTAAGTATGTCCGAAGCCATATTTGGGATACATTTACTGTAAATTATTTATTTGTTGTTTATCTGAAGTGTGAATTCACAAGAACTGGCCTTCCTACATTTTAATCTGCTAAATGCATAACCCTATTCCACAGGGGGTCTGGACTCTGCCTGCCCCTGGGCTACTTTGGACATTGGTGTCTATTCTCTTGATATCTTTCAGGACATAGTTGGCATCATTAGGACAATGGCTCTCCTGGGGTCTGCCACGGGCACTATGTGGACGAGGGGATTTATAATCTTTAAAAGCCTTGGCACAGCATGCCATCTGATTCCCACATTGACATTTTTGCTCCGTGAGGCTTCCTCAGGGAGGAAAGGTGATAAGAACTCTGGATCTCCTATTCTTTAGTTTCAAAATTTTTATTCTTACTCATTTCAGAAAGTCCTTAACGGGTGCCTGGGTGGCTCTGTCAGTTGAGCATCCAACTTCAGCTCAGGTCATGATCTCAAGGTTCGTGAGTTCGAGCCCCACATCGGCCCACGGCTGTCAGCCTGTCAGCCTGTCAGCAGACAGCCCGCTTGGATCCTCTTGTCCCCTTCTCTCTGCCCCTTTCCTGCTTGCACTCTCTCAAAAATAAATACTTTTTTTAAAAAAATAAGTCCTTAAGGCACTCCCCAAGCAACTGTTACTGCATGAAAAAAAAAAAAACTTTAACACTTTAATATCTTTTAAAACTTTAATATCTTTGACTACATTCTACATTCAGACAATGACTACATTCAAAAAAAATGTTAAGTAAGAAACAGTTTCAATGTAGAATGAACATATGAGTAAATATCTCTAAAAATAAGAATAAAATAAAAGCAAGTATCAACAGCATAAATGCCAGTTACAATTAGTAATAACCAATTAACAGTGGGACTAATGAAGGTCTAGAATTTCACAATGGGTAAATAACCAGACATTTGCACTTAAAATAGATTTTTTTTGTTCTTTGTACCATTCGGTAGCAGGTTCTTAGAAGTACATTTAGACTATTCCTATTTTTATCTGAGGTAAATAAATGTATAGTTTAAATGCAACTTTGTGAAAGCAGACTTTCTCTAACTTCACAAGCTTTAGTGTGAATTGCACCGCAATTAACAATTGTTTGCAGTGTTAACAAAGTCATCACCTAGAACTCTGTTTATACAATGTCTAAGTCTTTGCAAAGCTGAATTTGAATGGTCGGAAGGTGCACATGCACATACCCCCGAATCATTTACAGAGTTTGTAACCTGGAAGAATAGCCATGTAAAAACCCTAATACTATACCAGACTGCTCGAGTAAGTTCCTAAATTCTCCCTTGTGTGTCCTTGTCCAGCGGAGAGCAAGCAGAGCTTGCTGGTGGGCTAGAACAGAAATGAAAAGATTCTAGAGTCAGAGGGACTCTTTGAACAAGGATTCATTGCAAGCTAGTTGTGTGACCTTGAATGTGTAAGTTAACCTGCCCAACCTTCAGTTTCCCCATCTGTAAAGTGGGGTAAGAAAAGCAACTGCAGTGCTATTTTGAAGATTAAATGAATTCTCATTTGTAAAGGTCTTGAAAGAGTGTCTTAAGCACAGTAACCAATATGTAAGTGTACATAGGAATTGGTGTGTAGGTGTTTGTTAATTAAATAAAAGATTTATATTTTTTTGTATGGATGCATATATACTGTATGATATGTATAGGTGTGTGTGTATATATATATATATATATATATATATTTAAATTTTCTAATGTTTATTTATTTATTTTTGAGAGAGACAGAGAGAGACAGAGAGAGACAGAGAAGTGGAGAGCAAGCAGGGGAGGGGCAGAGAGAAAAAAAGACAGAATCCCAAACAGGCTCCATGCTGTCCGCACAGAGCATGATGTGGGGCTCCAACTCACTAACCGTGAGATCATGACCTGAGCTGAAGTCAAGAGTCAGACGCTTAAACAACTATGAGTCACCCAGGCACCCCTAAATTTTTTTTAAATTTTTTTAAAGTTTATTTATTTATTTTGAGAAAGAGAGAGAGAGCAAGGGAGGGCCAGAGAGAGGGAGAGAGAGAATCCCAAGCAGGCTCCGCACTGTCGGTGCAGAGCCTGACACAGGACTTGAACCCACGAACCATGAGATCATGACCTGAGCTGAAACTAAGAGCCAGATGCTCAACTGACCGAGCCACCCAGGTGCACCTATTTAAAAAAAATAATAATAATAATGAAACCCAGAACCCAGTGTCACAAGGGACATCCCTACATTCTTATGCATTTTGGCCTCTTGACCACCTGTGAAGAAGCACCTCTCACCATGCGGTAGACACAGCGAAAGATAAGGAAAAACTGCCAGGAGGGCAAAGCACCTACCTAGACATGAAGCCTACATGCCTCACACTAGGGTAGAATGTATGCATTTGCCACAGGCAGGGTGCTGCCAACTTCCTTCACAGGCTTGCAGATCCCCAATAGGTCTCAAGATGCGCCCTAGGTGAACACCTTTGTCTTTCTTTCCAGGCAAATGAGCAGTGTCTGAAGCTTCTGCAAAGGGCCGTGCTCCCCGCTCCAGAGGTGAGAGCAGCCCCTCAGTGCAGGAAAGCCCCGAGACTCTGACACTTACCGAGTCTGCAAATCCTTTCATCATTAAAGGGGGGTAGATACTCCACCCACGGCTCAGACATCTTTCCAGAAATGTAATTCATGCTGTCTCTTATGAGTGAGAAAGAAGTATTTACAAACTGCTGCTGCTGCTGTTGCTTGGGCTTTACTGTGCAAATGAGTAGTGTGTGTGTGTGTGTGTGTGTGTGTGTGGTGTGTGTTTGTGTGTGTGTGTGTTTCCTGTGCACATATTTCTGTGATTTGTCATTTGTGTGCATCTGGTCCTTGCCTAACTTAGGTTCTAGTTTTTAAAAGCATCTTTCAGATTCCTCTCAAACATCTGATTGCATCAAGAGACCATTGCTTCATGTTTAGGGAGCCTCCACTGCATGGATAAGCCAGCTTTAAAGTATTCCTCAGCTAGTCTGCTGTCCTCCTAGCACTGGCTCAGAACAACAGCCAGGGGCTTAGTTAAAAAGCACCAAGGAGTTGTCTCCAAGCAAACAGGACCCACAGCTGCAGTTTCGCTGGGAGATACATAAGTGGTTGCAGTGCTCAGAATCTCCTGCAAAATCTAGGCACCAGAACCAAATACCTGCCTCCCCACCTGAAAGAACCAGCGGTGGGAAGTGCCTTCCCCTGCAACTTGCAGAAGACCCTCTTACCAATGATGGCAGAAAAGGGCCCAAAGATTTGCCTTTCAAATGCTTGGTTAAGTTCCTTAAAGAGAGCCTATGAGGACAGTTTTGAATCTGTCAGCTAATGAGCACTTTCGGCATTGAGATGTCAGCATGGCCTCAGGTTAGGAACCAGCTCTTGGCCGGTAGGCTATACAGTTACAGGCAGTACTGATGAATCCATACATTTCCCCACATACAGATGGATTCTCAGATGGCTGGCCTTTTTCCCACTTTAAAAAAATAAAAATTTTTAAGTTTTTTTTTATTTTGAGAGAGAGAGAGAAAGAGGCAGGAAAGTGCAGAGAGAGAATCCTAAACAGGCTCCACGCTGTCAGTGCAGAGCAGGATGTGGGGCTCAAACTCAAGAACCGGGACACCATGACCTGAGCTGAGATCAAGAGTCGGGTGCTTAACTGACTGAGCTGCCCAGGCGCCCCTGCCCACTTTATGTAGTCCCCATGCCACTCCCTCCTTCTCTCTTGGCCCCTCTTGAATGTGAGCAGTCAGTGGACTCCTCACTTTCCCCTTCTTTGGGGCAGGTGGGTGGCCATCACCCCATTTGTACACCCAAAACTGCACCTGTTCCTGTGTGAGCACAACTTCCAGAATTTGCTTGTAGGGTTTTCACTGTCTTGTCAGCCACTTGATCGTGCTTCTCTACCAGCAAAACTGCACACTGACAGCGCTTGGAAAATCCCTTGGGTTACAGCCACCTCTGCACCCGTTTTCTTAGGACAGATGGTATTTTGTGACAGCTGCCAGGTTTACCAAGACCTTCTGAGTCTAGGAAAAAGATTCAAGTGAAGGCAGAAATCTTACTGGTTGGGGGGTGGAGGGGTGAGGGGTGCTCTTGGGTTTCAATTCTCTTTTCATCTGACTGCAGATTGCCTAGATTTACTGCCTGTTGTCCCTCCCATGCCCAGTACAATCTATACATATGCTCTTAGGGAAAGGTCTTTGAAAAAGGCCAGTAACAGTTTTTGTTGAGAGTAATTTTCTTTCATCATGCTTATTGTACATTTCCTCTGTGGCTACTTGATTTGCTGTTCTCAAGATAGATCCTAGCAGTTTTTGTTTTTGTTTTTGTTTTTTACTTTTGGAAATAAATGGACCACTTCATCTCCATTTTAGCCTTTTTCTGTCCAGGTGGGAAGTATTCTGAAGTATATTCCAGTTTGCAGCCTGTCTATCTAAAGTACTGTATTAGAGGTCATGATCATTTTCACTCAGACTATCTATTCTTCTTGGAGAATCTCTGACTGTAGCCGTATTTGAGAGTTCAGGTGACCATGTGACATTGTCTCTTCTCTCTTAAGCCACCTGTGATTAGACCAGGATGGACACCTGTCCTAAAGCACTTCATGTATGTTGTGGTCAACTTCTGTTCTTTCACAAAAGTATGGGTGGGACCAATCAGATGTAAATGGGAATATCATGGGCACTAACAGTTGATAGTACAAGCTGCACCTGCCACGTACTATAGACTTGGGAACTGGGAATGCCATGTGGAGTCATATATGAGGCAGGTAGGTAGAGGAAAAGGAAAGTGGAGGTGAAGGTAATTTGTGCCCCATGAGAAAGCATGATAATGAGGAGCCTCAGGCCTTTTTATTTTCATTGCAGACCACATGAAACCAGAGCATGGTATGGTTTCATTCCCACCCATGAGATCGCTTGTAATAGCCTTAAACTAAGTCTTCCTTTTATATGACCTTGTTCTTTTAACCATCAACTTCCCCAAGAACATGTGCTTTTGGACTAAGACCACTAGTTTCATTCTATCTTTTCTCTTCCTCTTCTTGGGTAATAGAACCCTGATTCTTAGCCAGCCCATTGATACTTGGCATATAGGCTGAATTTCCCATTTTCCCTTAGGGCTAGGAGTGGTCAGGTGATTCTCTATCGGTAAAACAAAGAAATCATTTTATATAACTTCAGTACAAATATTGCAACCAAGAAGGTAACACGGATACAATGCTATCATCTAGTCTCATCTACAGACATTCTTATTTTGCAAATTGTCATACTAATGTGCTTTATAACAAAGGAAAATTTTAAATCATATATTACATTCAGTTGTCTGTCTCTTTGGTCGTCTTCAATCTGGAATAGTTCATTCCTCAGTCTTTGCTTAATTTTTATGACCTTGGCATTTTTGAAGAATGGGCCAAGTATTTTGCAGAATGTCCTTCAGTTTGGGTTTGGTGTTTCCTCACAAGGAAGGATTGTGTATTTTGGGCAGCAATATCTAAAAAATGATGTTGTGTTCTCAGTGTATTGTATCAAGAGGCACAGGATGTTGATTTATTTCATTATTGGATTTACTTTGATCCCTTGATTAAAGAGGTGTCTTCCAGACTTCTCCTCTATACAGTTACTATTTTTCCACTTTTATCATTTTAGAGCTGCGGCTATCAGGGGCTTGTCTGTGCAGCTGTTCCTTTTTTAATGACCAACAAATAATAAAGAAAGGAACATGCAAAGATAGTTTACTCCGTGAGATCGTTTTGATGAGCTGGTTGAGCAATCATTTAAGGACCTTGGCTACTTTGTTAAATAGTCCTTTTTGATGCTGTGCTGCTGGCAGTAATAAAACAAGCAAGAAGCCAACAGACCTTCACTAAACAACTCTTTATTTTTGCAAAAAGTACTCTGAGCTAACTGTATACTAGGCGAATGCAACATACATGTGTAGAAATAGAATAGAAGCAATTATGAAAGGATGATTCAATAATCCAAAGGATCAAAATTAATAATATAGACTGTACCCACTTCTTTATTTTACTGGGTCTTTTAACCATCAAAAAGACACTTGATAGGAGTTTGCCTGGATTGCAAGTGGGTGTAGAAATACTCGAGGATTAACACCATGTCCAGTTATGATTTATTGCTTTTTAAATTCTGACTCTGTCAACTTCGAACCTCTTAAGTCTCAAACCCCATTAGGGTGAAAAGAACCCATTAGAATCTAGCACTTGATTCCTAAAAATGGGTAACTCTTGTGATTAAAATGGGCAGAGCTCATGCAAGAAGCAGTGCCCAGAAGGTATTTTTGTTTTTAAATCCTTCATCTAAGTCAGAGCAGAGACAGAAGCAAATGAGAAATATTACTCCATTTATAATCCAGCAAGTCTGACTCCTGTGGTCCAGCATGGGCTAAAATGATGAGATCTATCGGGCAAGTCCATTTAGCAGACCTCTCTGCCAGTATGACATTCCACAGATCTTTTAGAAGTCTGCAGCAGTTTTTAACCTAGCCAGTTATTTGAAGGTGATGAAGAGTTTAAAAAAATCAGTAAATATGAAATTCACAAATTTCACAAGCCTAACTGATACAAATGCAAAAAAAAATGCATTGTCAGAAATAATAAAGTGACATAATCCAAGTGTAGCAATAACTAGACAAGAAAAGTGTTTGTTAAAGTACATTTAGTGTTAAGAAAAGATACATTTTAGGCCATTTTGGTAGTGTATTTATCTACCACAATCCAATATATTTATTTCCGTAGTCTGATCTTACAAAACTAATGCAGACTTTGTTTGGGTCAATATATTTAAAAAGATATGCCAGATTGCCCAAAGTGACTTCATTTCTTTATAGTCTCCTCAACATCAGAACCATTTTTTAAATCATCAGATTCATTTCTTGCAATTATTGGATGCAAAATGTGGCTTAAGGAATTAGACAGATACTTTTGTATACTGCTGGTCAAAGTAAGATTTGCCAAAAATATTTTCAAATGACAATTTAGTAATATGAAACAACAGTCTTTTAGATTTTCATATCTACTAATGCTATATTTATGCTTTTTAAATTTTATTCTAATAAGAAAAAGATTCCCACCATTATTGTTATTATTCAACATTGTTTTGGAGCTTCCAGACAATGCAATAAAATAAGAAAAAATATGAGTTTTAAATACTTGAAAAAAGATACAGAACTTTAGAGGTTTTTTTCCAGATGGTAAGCCAGTATATTTAAAAAATCTAAAATATATGAAGGCAAACTGAAAGAAGATTTGAACTAATGAAAGACTTAGCAAAGTAATCACTTATAAGAACAATGTTTAAAAAATCAGTATATTTTCCATAACAAATAACCAATTGACCATGTAAAGAGAAAGAGTAATTTACTGTAAGAATAAAAACTATGAAATCCTGAGAAATAAACCTAGTAAGAAACCTTTACCAAAAAAGTATAAAGCTTAATGAAGTACAGAAAAAAAATTAACAAATGGAAGGATAGATTATGTTTAAGAGAAGACTCAATATTTTAAAGACAGGTATTTTTCCAAAATCAATATATAAATAATGCAACATCAACTAACATAATGGCAGGATATTTCATGGAAAGTAGCAAGTTGATTTAGAAAATTATCTGAGGAGGTGGTTCAAGGTGACAATGTAGGAAGATCCTGAACTCACCTCTTCCAATGGACTCACTGAATCTATAGCTACGTATGGAAAAATTTCTTCTGAAAAAGATCTAAAAAGTAGCTGAACAGCTTCTTCACATCAGCAAAAAAGAAAAGGCCACATTAAGGTGGTAGGAGAGGCTGAGGTATGGTCTTGCCATAACTGCCTCCCCCCTCACCTCCATCTGCATGGCAGCTCACAATTGGGAAGGAACTCACACATTTGGAGCTTCTCTCTGAGAAACAAAGTGTTTATACCCCACATCAGGCACCTCAACCTTTAAGACCTGCACCTGACAGATGAGCCCCCAAAACATATGGCTTTTAAAATCAATAGGATTCACATCCACAAGATGCAAATGGATTTAGTGAACAGAGAAACTGCTCTTAAAGGTTTGTGTGCACTTATCCACCCTACAACCCAGTGCAGAGACAGAAGTCTATATGAAAGATATTTCTTTGCTAATCTAAAAACATCCACCAGAGGGGAAAGGGTCTGTTGGGATACCCTCTGGGAATGGAGGCACTGATGGGCAACATTTCTGTGCTCTCCCTCTACTTTGTTAAATCTAGTAAGCACCACTTTTTTTCTGGTGGATATCATCTTTACCATCCAACTTACAGACACCATTTTTGTACTTTCCTTCTGCCTTGTGTAAGCTGGCAGGGACCACTTTTTTTTTCCCTTGGTGACTGTGAAGTGTGTCATCTTCATGCTCTCCCTTTGCCATGCTCCAGAGTGTCAGTATCCTCTCAGAGGGGCACTTTTGCACACATCTGGTGCCCCAGTTTTTGTGGCTGTCATGCAGGGGACATATCTTGATCTCCTAGTTCCAGTGACCAGAGGGGCTTGTGTTCCTGGGTCCCATGAGATTGTAACAATTCAAGAGAGAGTTCTTGTCAGGCTACAACCCACAAGGCACTACAAAGACAACAGACTGAAACATACCCCCAGTCTTTCTGTGAAATTAAAAAAAAAAACTATTTACTTGGCCTGGAGCTTTGGCATGAGGGGCAGGCTTCAGGTTTGCCTATGGAGCTGCCCTAGGAATCATAGGCTGGGGAATGCCATCTCTGAGTTCCTCTTATGCCTTATTCCAATTTGCTGGCATCCCCCAGAAAATAAATTATACACTCATCTGGAGCCCTGATTTTTGTAGTGGTTGCCAAGAGGATACCTCTAGGTGGCCTGGTCTGGAGGCTGGTAGGGTTTACAATTACTGTCCCACAAGATAGTATATATTTACATACTTTAAAAGTGGCAGCCTGAGGGTCTGGCTTCTTTTCAGCCTAAAACTAAGTGCTGACTGAGATTTCCCCCCCACCCCACTTTGGGACACTGACAGGTTTTGACAAGCACTCAGAACTGGAAGTTATTGAAAATATGATCAGCTGTTTGGACAATCACAAAGTTTTGAGAGACTAAAAACTGAGGCAAAGTTGAATAATAAAGTTTATCTTCTACCCAAGGCCACTCCTTCAAGACTGGGAGAGGTGTCTATTTTATCCAATACATAGAAACAAACACAGAGAGCCAAACAAAATGAGGAAACAGAGGAATATGTTCCAAACAAAAGGACAAAATAAAACTTCAGAAAAAAAAATACTTAATGAAACAGAGGTAAGTAATTTATCTAACAAAGAGTTTAAGAAAATAAAATTGCTCACCAAACTTGGAAGAAGAATGGATGAGAAAAGTATGAACTTCAACAAAGAGGTAGTAAATATAATAAAAAATCAAATAGAAGTCACAGAGCTATAAAATGTAACTAAACTGGAAAATTTATTAGGGGGTTCCAAAAGCACACTAGATGAAGCAGAAGAAAGGGTCAGTGATTTCAAAGACAAAGCAGTGGAACTCACCCAATCAGAACAGCAAAAAAGAAAAAAAAAGGTATTTTAAAAAGTGAAGATAGCTTAAAGATTTATAGGACAACATGAAGAATACTAACACATTACAAGGGTCCCAGAAGAGGAGAGAGAGATAAAGGAAGAAAACTTATTTGAAGAATAATGGTTAAAACCTTCCCTAGCAATAGCACTGCTAGGAATTTATCCAAGGGACACAGGAGTACTGATGCATAGGGGCACTTGTACCCCAATGTTCATAGCAGCACTCTCAACAATAGCCAAATTATGGAAAGAGCCTAAATGTCCATCAACTGATGAATGGATAAAGAAATTGTGGTTTATATACACTATGGAATACTACGTGGCAATGAGAAAAAATGAAATATGGCCTTTTGTAGCAACGTGGATGGAACTGGAGAGTGTGATGCTAAGTGAAATAAGCCATACAGAGAAAGACAGATACCATATGGTTTCACTCTTATGTGGATCCTGAGAAACTCAACAGGAACCCATGGGGGAGGGGAAGGAAAAAAAAAAAAAAGAGGTTAGAGTGGGAGAGAGCCAAAGCATAAGAGACTGTTGAGAACTGAGAGCAAACTGAGGGTTGATGGGGGGTGGGAGGGAGGAGAGGGTGGGTGATGGGTATTGAGGAGGGCACCTTTTGGGATGAGCACTGGGTGTTGTATGGAAACCAATTTGACAATAAATTTCATATATAAAAAAAAAAAAAAAACAAAAACCTTCCCTAACCTCAGGAAGGAAACTGACATCCAGATTCAGGAAGCCCAGAGGATTCCAAATAAGATGAAGCTACACAGATCCACGCATAGACACATTATAATTGAGGTGTCAAAAGTTGAAGACAAAGAGAGAATCTTAAAAGGAGCAAGAGAAAAACAACTTATTACGTACAAGGGAACCCTAATAAGACTATCAGCAGGTTTTTCACCAGGAACTTTGCAAGCCAGAAGAGGAAGCATGATATATTCCGTGCTGAAAGGAAAAAAAATAATGTCCAGCAAGGAATACTCTACAAAGCAAAGTTAACATTCAAAATTGAAAGAGAGAGAAAAAGCCTTCCAGCCAAAGAAGAACAAATAATCCTCAAAGTTAGTAGAAGGAGGAAGAAATAAAGATCAGAGTGGAAATAAATGAAATAAAGACTGAAAAGACAATAGAAAAGTTCAATGAAACTAAGACCTAGTTCTTTGAAAACACAAATAAAATTGACAAATCTTTTGCTAGACTCATGAAGAAAAAAAGAGGTCTCAAATAAATAAAACAGAAATGAAAAAAGAGACATTACAACAGATACTCCAGAAATACAAAGGATCATAAGAGACTACTATAAACAATTATACACCAATGCATTTGACAACCTAGAAGAAATGGGTAATTTTCTAGAAACATAGAACCTTCCAAGACTGAGTCATAAAAATAAAAAATCAGAATAGTAATAATACTGCCAAGGAGATTGAATTGTTAATCTAAAACCTCCCAACAAACAAAAGTCCACAACTGAATGGCTTCACTGGTGAATTCTACCAAACATTCAAAGAATTAATAGCAATCTTTCTCAAGCTCTTCCACCCTATGTTTATTGCAGCATTATTTAGAATAACCAAGATATGGAAGCAGTTCAACTGTCCATTGATAGATGAGTCAATAAAGAAAATGTGGTATGCATGTGTATACATATACACATGCATACACACAATGGGATATTATTCAACCATAAAAAAAGAATGAAATCTTGCCATTTGCAACATGGATGGAGCTACAGACTGTAATGCTAAGTGAAAACATCAATGAGTGAAAGACAAATACCATATAATTTAACTCCTGTGTGGAATTTAAGAAGCAAAACAATTAAGCAAAGGGGAAAAAAGAGAGGGAGAGAGAGAGAGAGAAACCAAGAAACAGACTTTTAACTATAAAGAGCAAACTGATGGTTACCAGAAGAGAGGGGGATGGTGGGATGGGTTAAATAGGTAAAGCAGATTAAGAGTATAGTTATCATGATGAGCACTGAATAATGTATAGAATGATTGAATCACAATGTTGTCCACCTGAAACTAATATAACACTGTATGTTATCTATACTGAAATTTTAAAGACAATAATGAATAAGAGCACCTGGGTGGCTCAGTTGATTAAGTCCAACTTCGGCTCAGGTCACAATCTCACAGTTCATGGTTTTGAGCCCCCTGTTAGGCTCTGTGCTGACACCTCAGAGCCTGGAGTCTGCTTAGGATTCTGTATCTCCTGCTCTCTCTTCCCCTCCCCCACTCGTGCTTTGTCTTTCTCTGTCTCTCAAAAATAAAGAAATGTTTAAAAAAACTCGTAAAAAATAATAATGAATAAATAAATACATAAATAGGATGAGATTTTGCTAATTGTGACAACCTGGATGGACCTAGTTAGTGAAATAACAAATACCATATGATTTCACTTATACGTGGAACCTAAAAAAAACAAAAGAATAAACAAACAAAAAGCAGAAAGATACCCCAAATTATAGGGAACAAACTGATATTGCCAGAGGACAGGAGTGAGGAAATGGGCAAAATGGGTGAAGGGAAGTGGAAGATACAGGCTTCCAGTTATGGAATGAATAAGTCATGAGGATAAAAGACACAGCATAGGGAATATAGTCAATGGTGTTGTAATAGCGTTGTATGGTGACAGATGGTAGCTACACTTGTGGTGAGCGTAACGTTATGTGTAGACTTGTTGAATCACTATGTTGTATGCCTGAAACTAATGTAATGTAACATTGTGTATCAACTGTACTCCAATTAAAAAATGCATTACTGAAAAACTGAAAAAAGAAAAAAAACGTTTCCAAAATACAGAAGCAAAGAGAAAGATTTCAGACTTATTTTATGAGGCCAGAATTACCCTGAAACCAAAGCCAGACAAAGACACCACAAGAAAAAAAATATATATAATATCCCTGATGACCAGAGATACAAAAATCTTCCACAAAATATTGGCAAACTGTATTCAACAATACAAAGGATCATATACCATGATCAAGTGGGATTTACTCCAAGGATGTGAGGATAGTTCAACATATGCAAACTAATCAATGTGATACACTGCAATAATAAAATGAGGGATAAAAATTATGTTATCATCTCAATAGACAGAGAAAAATCACTTGACAAAATTCAACATCCATTTATAATAAAAAAAATCTCTCAACAAAGTGGGTATACAGGGAACGTACATCAACATAATAATGACCTTGTATGACAAGTCCTCAGCTAACATATTTCAACAGTGAAAAGCTGAGAGCTTTTCCTCTAAGGTCAGGAACAAGACAAAGGTGTCCACTCTCACTACTGTTATTGAACATAGTATTGGAAGTCCCAGCCAGAACCATTAGGCAAGAAAAAGAAATTAAAAGCATCTGAATTGCAAAGAAAGACATAATACTGTCACTTTTGGCACATGACATGATATTTTGTATAGAAAAACCCTGAAGACTCAACCAAAAAAATCTGTTAAAACTAATAAACGAATTAAATAAAATAGGGTATAAGATAAATTTACAAAAACCTGTTGCATTTTACATACTATCAGAAAGATAGTATGCAAAAGAGCAAACTAATTACAAACTATCAGAAAGAAAAATTAAGAAATCAATCTCATTCATGATTGCATCAAAAAGAATACCCAGGAATAAATTTAAGTAGATAAAAAATCTGTACATTGAAAACTAGAAGACATTGATGAAAGAAAATGAAGAAAGCACAAACAAATGCGAAGATAGTTCATGCTGACAGTTTGGAAGAATTAATAGATAAAGTGTCCAATTTACAGATTCAATATAATCTCTATCACACTTTCAATGGCATTTTTCAGAGAAATAGGACACACACACACTCCTAAAATGTGTATAAAACCACAAAAGTCCCAGAATAGCCAAAGCAATCTTGAGAAAAGTACACTGGAGACATCACACTCCTTTATTTCAAAAAATATTACAAATCTTTAGTAATCAAAAGTATATTTTATTGATATAAAAACAGACGCATGGATCAACAGAACAAAATGAAGAGCCCAGAAATAAACTCATACATATACGGCCAATTAATTTATGACAAAGGAGGCAAGAAAATGCTACAGGGACAGGACAATACATGGTGTTGGAAAAATGAGAGACAACCACATGCAAAAGAATGAAACTAGATTACTGTTTGCACTTACACAAAAATTAACTCAAAGTGAAGGCTTGAATGTAAGACCTGAAACCATAAAAATCCTAGAAGAAAACAGGCAGTAAGCATCTTGATATGGGTCTTAGCAATATTTTATATCTGACTCCGAATGCAAAGGCAATAAAAGTAAAAATAAACAAGTAGGACTATATCCACCTAATAACCTCTGTACAGGAAAAGAAACCATCAACAAAATGAAAAGGCAACCTACTGAATGGGAGAAAATATTTACTAATCATATATCTGATGAGGGGTTAATAGCCAAAATATATAAAGAACTCATACAACTCAACAGCAAAATCATCATCATCATCATCTAATTAAAAATGGTCAGAGGATCTGAATAGACATTTTCCAAAGAAGACATACAGATGACCAGCAGGCAAATGAAAAGATGCTTACCATCATTAATCATCAGGGAAATGCAAATCAAGACCACAGTGAGATGTCACCCCCCACTTGTTAGAGTGGTTATCTTCAAAAAGACAAGATGGGGCGCCTGGGTGGCGCAGTCGGTTGAGCGTCCGACTTCAGCCAGGTCACGATCTCGCGGTCCGTGAGTTTGAGCCCCGCGTCAGGCTCTGGGCTGATGGCTCAGAGCCTGGAGCCTGTTTCCGATTCTGTGTCTCCCTCTCTCTCTGCCCCTCCCCCGTTCATGCTCTGTCTCTCTCCCAAAAAAATAAATAAATGTTGAAAAAAAAAATTCAAAAAGACAAGAAATAACAAGTGTTGGCAACAATGTGGAGAAAAAGAACACTTATGCACTATTGGTGGAAATGTAAATTGGTGCAGCCACTATGGAACACTGTATGAAAGTTCCTCAAAAAATTAAAAATAAAACTACCATATGATCCAGCAACTTCATTTCCAGGTATTTATCCAAAGAAAATGGAATGCTACAGTTGATGCTTGAACAACACAGGTTTGAACTGTGTGCATCCGGTTATACACAATACACTATTACAAATGTATTTTCTCTTCTTTATGATTTTAGCTTACTTCATTATAAAAATACAGTGTATAATACTTATAAAAACATGTATTAAGCAACTGTGTTATCAGTGAGGCTTCTGGTCAACAGTAGGCTATTATTAGTTAATGTGGGGGGAGTCAAAGGTTATACATGGGTTTTCAACTGTGCAGGAGGTCAGCATCCCTAACCCCTGTATTATTCAAAGATCAACAGTAATTTGAAAAGTTATATACACCCCCTATTCATTGCAGCATTATTTAAAATAGCCAGATATGAATGTAACCTAAGTCTCCATTGATGCATGGATGGATAAGGTATTTGGAATAAGAGAATAAAATCTTGCAATTTTGCAAAAACATGAATGGAACTTGAAGGCATTATGCTAACTGAAATAGGTCAAACAAGGGAGATAAATACCATATGATCTCATATGTGCAAAGTAGAAAAACAAAATAAGCAAAAAAATAAAAAAAAAACCAAGCTTATAACAAATTTGTGGTTGCTGGGGCAGGGGGTAAAATGGGAAAAAGGAATCAAAAGGTACAAACTTCCAGTTATAAAATAAGTCATGGGATGTAATGCACAGCATGATGACTATAGTTAAAAGTATTGTGTATTCAAATTTGCTAAGGGAATAAATTCTAAAAGTTCTTATCACAAGAAAATATGCAAATATCAAGTCATTATATTGTGTACCTGAAACCAATATGTTATATGTTATCTATACATCACTAAAAATGCATACATACATACATCTTAAAAGCAAAAAAAAAAAAAAAAGGCCATCTGACCTACCCATTGTCCAATGAACTAACTAGATCCTAGGTCTCATATATCAAAATTCATGTCTTTCCCAATATGCTATGCTGTCTTGTAGTGTCCCTGAGTATTATCTTTTATGTCGCCAGTATAGAAATTGTCAGAACAAAAGAATGCCTCTGAAATTAGCATCAGGGTATGTGCATCAAACTAGGTTATGAAAGAAAGCAAAACTATATGCAGAAATGTTTTCTTTAATTTGTATTTAAAATATTATATCCCTTATAAAAACAAAAAATATAAGACCCAATTTTTAGGTTATAAAAATTACATACAAGGGGCACCTGGGTGGCTCAGTCAGTTGAGCACCAGACTTTGGCTCAGGTCATGAACTCATGGCTTGTGAGTTCTAGCCCCACGTCAGGCTCTGGGCTGACAGCTAGAAGCCTGGAGCCTGCTTCGGTTTCTGTGTCTCCCTCTCTCTCTGCCCCTCCCCCTGCGCACTGTCTCTCTTTCTCTCTCAAAAATAAGTTAAAACAACATTAAATTTTTTGTTAATTTTTTTTAACGTTTATTTATTTTTGAGACAGAGAGAAATAGAGCATGAGCGGGGGAGGGGCAGAGAGAGAAGAAGACACAGAATCGGAAGCAGGCTCCAGGCTCTGAGCCATCAGCCCAGAGCCCGACGCCGGGCTCGAGCTCACAGACCGTGAGATCGTGACCTGAGCCGAAGTCAGAGGCTTAACCAACTGAGCCACCCAGGCGCCCCTTAATTTTTTTTTTAAATTACATATAGTAATTATTTAAAAACATTGAAAATGTGAATAAAAATCAGCTAGATGCTAAAAAAATCATCTCCAAAAGTAAATGAACAGGAATTGCTATAATTTAAAAGAGAAGAACAATGAGAACTGCTCATATGGCATGAAACAATGTTAATAGATCTGTGGAAAAGTAAAATAGAACTTTGGATAGAAGCACAGCCACATGTCTATCTGGAAATTTGGTCTCTGAGAGCAGACATACAGTCACTGTAAATCAATAGAGAAAGAAGAAAAATTCAACAAATTGTGTTGTGACACTGGCTCTATACTTAATGGAAAAAAAAAAATTTCTATCCCCCACTAAAGCCAAAGTAAATTTCAGATGCAAAGTCCTAAATATTAAAAGCAAAATTATAAATTAATAGAGAATTATTTTGTAACTGAAATGGAGAATGTCTTTAAGGCAAAACACAAAAGATTTATAGATATGAACCCATAAAATTAATATCTCCTCTATTAAAAAGACACTTAAAAGTTAAATGACAAAGTATAATTAGATGAATGTAAATAACAGTTAAGGAATTAATAACTATAATAAATACAGACTTACAGTGACTAGTAAATAAAATACAAACAACCAATAATAGATGGACAAATGATATAACATATAATTCACAGAAGAAACATTATAGTTTAATTAAATACATTAAAATTTGCTTAGTTTCACTGATGTTGAGAAATTAAAACAATTAGATTTGTTTTTATCAAAACAGATATGATTAAAAATCTATTTGAGTTTGATGGTATGTTCTGATGAAACTATAGAGAGACCAGTATTCTCATACAATGCTATTGGAACACAAGTCAGTGTGGTTATTTTCATGGCCATTTTGGAAATAATTTATTAAAGTGAGAAATATTCATTCTCCATGATCCTTCATGTTCTCTTTTCAGTATCTGTTTCAGAAAAAATTGTTTTGTGAGGCAATTTTAAGCACACAACAGAGCACCTAGCCCATAATGGGCACTCAAAAATGTTGATTGTTTAGGAGGATTTATTTCACTTTTAGACACATGAATGTGAAAATGAAAATGAAATGAATGCAGAAAATGAAACGTATTTTTCTCTATTACTGAGCTAATGAGGCTTCAGTTCTTACGAATGGAAGAAAACAATAGTCAATTCAAATTGAGCTTTTCAAAATAAATTCAGCTTATTTTTGGTGAGCACTCAGTGGATTTACATTTTTTTTTTCTCTTTCTCTTCACCTTTCTTTCTCCCCATAGATGGAGCTTATTCATCATCTGGGAATCAATTACCTGACCTGCAGTCATGAGCGTATAACATAAGCTTCTGGGAGATGTAGGATTCCTACAGGTCTTTGGTAATTGGCAGCATCTACTGCAGCTACATCCCATAGGACATAATTTCTAGGCAATAGTGATGGCATGGCATCTCTACATGGCTATTCTCCCTTCCATTTTCCCCTGTATGGTTGATGTGGGTTTTTACCTTAAAAAGTATTATAACACTTAGAAACCAAATTAAAATGGGGCCCAGATAAAGGGAAAATGGTATAGAAGCTTAGGCCAGCTGGTTTGGGGAAGAATGGCTTGTTTTCCACCACTGGTTTTGTGTTTTTTTATCCTTCTTTCTCCACAGAAGGAAAGATAAGATCCAGAAGGCAAACCTAAGGTGTAGTTTCAAGGAGATGGAACAAAGAACAGGCTATTTGGTTGGCTTCCAGTCTATGTCTTAGGATGACGGGGTAAACATAGTGTTTGAGGCTTACCTATTTTTTTAGCTTAGTTTCCCAGGATAGAAAATCAAATAGGAACTTGAGACCCAAGCCTCAGGTATGCCAAGTATGTGTTTTCATGGATTATTCTTGGTATGATGACTAAGACTCTGGAAATTTCCATCCTATCGCTGCACAGAGACATGAAAAACAACAGGCTCTCACAGTCTCATTGCTATGATCTGAAGATTCCTTGTTTAGTCAGATGTTGAAGCAAATCTCTGCTTTGGACCTCTGTTTCAGGTCTGGAGATAGAGGGTCTTGACTATATGATCTATAAAATTGTCTTTAGTTCTAAATACTGCACATCCGGCTTTTAAATGAAATGACATAATGGTTAGATAAGAACACTTTAGGTAATCTGTCAGGTTCAGTGGTTTAAATTTTATAATTTCTGGAGTAGTCATTCCTAGAGGTATAAATTCCTTTCCATGGAGATTCTGAATTCTTCCTTGCATTGATGAGCAGAAATTTCTCTATAAAGAAGACAAACTACTTGATTTTCAGCAAAATTAAACATGGGTTTAATTATGATTCTTGAAGACTATATGACAGCCAAAAAAAAAGCTTTTATAAAAGTGACTTGTGAGACGTCTGGGGAAGATAGCAGAGGAGGAAGACCCTAAGCTCACCTCATTCCACAGATACAACTAGATAACACCCACATCAGTGTAAATAACCCAGAAAATGACCCAAAGATTGACAGAACAAACTCTCCACAGCTAAATGTACAGAAGAGGTGAGGTCAAAGAGGGTAGGAAAAGCAGAGACACAGTTGGGAGCTAAGTGGACCAGTGGAATTGCCCACAGAGGGGGGGATGGCACAGGCACAGAAGGGGGAGAAAAATAGGCTCTCACACCAGAGAGCCCACACAGGGCATCCACCCAGGAGAGGCAAATCCCCATATTTGACTTTGAAAACCGAAAGGGCTGAATTTCATGAGTTCTTAAAATCAGTGGAGCTTCACACTTGGAACTTTAAAAAATCAGCAGGCTTGGCTCTGGGAGAGCTAGGAGGGTAAGAGGAAACCTAATCCTCCCCTTATAGAGACAACACAACAAACAGCCTTACAGATATACAGCATAGAAGAAACAGTTTTAAAAATGCCTGGGGCATATGGGAGGGAGATTTGTTTACTAATCTTAGAGCATGTGCTGGAGGGGCAGGGATGTTAGGAGTCTTCTCCATGAACAAGGAGTTGGTGGACACCATTTTCCTCTCCTACCTCTAGCATAAACACGTGGACACCTACAGGAATCAGCTCAGTGCCAACACTTGCTACTTAACTTACTAATAGCATGCCCTGTCCCCACATTCTCCTGTGGACCTGCCCCCTCCAGCCAGACCTCTGTTCCATGTCCCTTCCCACAGCAGATCCACCAAGCCTTATTAGTACTGCTGCCCCACAGCCATCTGCTTCTGCAGATCTTCCCCCTCTAACCTGCCCTGCCTGGTTCCCACTGTCTGCAGGTCTCCTCCTGCAGTGGACCAGCAAAAACGTTGCTAAGGCCACATGCCCTGCCCTAGCCAACACAATCTTGGCTGAACCCTATCTAAAGCAATGCCACGAGCCTGGTGGTGTGTAAGCAGCCCCAGTAAGGGCCAGCACCACTCCAAAGTCCCTGCCCATGGAGAGGTAAAAATAACCACACACAACAATCAGATTAAGGCTCTAACACTGGGCTGAAGGTAGACAAGTAGTTTGACTGCAGGTCCCACCCACCAACAAAAGTTTTTCAGGGCAGAACATTGTTTGGTGTTACTGCATCTCTGGCAAATGCCTGGTCTGACTCATCTCAAGCCCAGGGTGACCCTAGACTGGACCACTAACAACACAGGGAGTAAACCTTGCCCATAACACACAAAATAAATTATTGCAGATGACTGGACTGATGGCAAACATGGCTCAGCCACAATAGTAGGGTGCACACAGCATACATAGGAGATACCCCAGAAGGGTCAGGTTCTAATGAACAAGGGATGTTGCACTGCAAGGCACTACTAGACTTCTTCTTTATAAAGCCAGTATTTTCAAAAGCAGGAGATAGCTGATTTTCCTAACACATAGAAACAGACACAGAGTATTAGGCAAAATAATGGGACAGAGGAATATGTCCCAAATAAAGGAACAGGACAAAACCATGGCAAGTCACCTCCTGGAAATGGAGATAAACCTTATAGAAAATTTAAAGTAATGGTCCTAAAGATATACATTCGACTTGAGGAAAAAAGTGGAGGATCTCAGTGAGACCCTTAACAAAGAGATGGAAAACATAAAAAAGAACAACCAGAGATGAAGAGCTCAATAACTTAAATTAGAAATACACCAGAGTGAATAAATAATAGACTAGAGAAAGTGGAAGAGCAGATTGGTGACCTGAAGGACAGAGTAATGCAAAATAATCAACTTGAACAGAAGACAGAAAAATAATAAAAAAAAATAGACTTAGGGAACACAGCAACATTATGATAACATTCACATTATAACATTCACATTGTAGGGATACCTGTACAAAAGAGAAAAGGGGGCAGAAAATTTATTTGAATAAATAATAGTTGAAAACTTCCTGAGTCTGGGGAAGGAAACAGAAATCCAGATCCAGGAGGCACAGAGAGCACCCAAAAAAACCAACCCAAGGAAGCCCACACCAAGACACATAGTAACTAAAATGGCCAAGGGTAGTGATGAAGAGAAATTTTTTTAAAGCAGCAAGAATAAATGAAAACAGTTACACCAAGGGAAACCCCATAAAGCTATCAGCTGATTTTTAAGCAGAAACTTTGCAGGCCAGAAGAGAATGGCATGATATATTCAAAGTACTGAAAGAAAAAAACCAGCAGCCAAGAATACTCTACTAGCAAGGTTATTGGTCAGAATAGAAAGATAGATAAAGTCTTTCCCAAACAAAAGTTAAAGGAATTTGTTCACTACATCAGTCTTACAAGAGATTTTAAAGGGGACTCTTTGAGTGGGAAGTAAAGACCATAAGTGACAGTAAGAAAAGTAGAAAGTGCAAAAGCAGTAAACTAAGTAGATCTATAAAATTAGTCCAGGGATTCATAAAATAAAAGGAAGCATGAAACCACATACTTAAAACATGGTGGAGGAGAAGATTATAGAATGGGTTCAAACTTAAATGACCATCAATTTAAAATAGACTGCTACATACAGAAGATATTATATACAGGGGTGTCTGGGTGGCTCAGTCAGTTAAGTGTCTCACTCAGTTTCGGCTTAAGTCATGATCTCACAGCTCATGAGATCAAACTCACATTGGGCTCTGTACTGACAGTGCAGAGCCTGCTTGGGATTCTCTCTCTCTCTGTCTCTCTCTGTCTCTCTCTGTCTCTCTCTCTCTTTCTCCCCCCCCACCCCCTGTCCTTTGCACACACACTCTCAAAATAAATAAATAAACATTAAAAAAAGATGTTATATACAAACCTAATGGTAATCACAAATCAAAAGCCAGCAACAGATACGTAAAAAATAAATAGAAGGGAATCCATGTTTATCGCTATGGAAAGTAGAAAGGAACAGAGAAGAACTAGAAAAACAATCATAAAACAAGTAACAATGGCAATAAATATGTATCTATCAATAATTATTGTGAATATAAATTGACTAAATGCTCCAATCAGAAGACATAGGGTGATGGAATGGATAAAAAAGTGGGACCCATCTATATGCTGCTGACAAGAGACCCATTTCATGTCTAAAGACACAGGCAGATTGAAAGTGAAGGGATGGAATACCATTTATCGTGGAAAGGGAAGTAAAAGAAAGCCAGGGTAGCAATACTTATATCAGACATAATAGGCTTTAAAAGTGACATGAAACAAAGAAGGATACTATATAATCATAAAGGGAACAATCCAACAAGAAAACATAACAATTGTAAATATTTATGCACCCAACATAAGGAGGGAAGAATAGGGTAGAGGTAGGGAGATAATAAAAATTAGAGCCAAAATAAACAAAATAAATAAAATAGAAACTTAAAAAAACAACAATAGAACATATCAATGAAACCAGGAGCTGGTTCTTTGAAAAATCAACAAAACTGGTAAACCTTTAGCCAGACTCATCGAGAGAGAGAGAAGACTCAAACAAAATCAGAAATGAGAGAGGAGACATAATAACCAACACTACAGAAAGAAATACAAAGAATTATAAAGGAACAATATGAATACTTGTAACAAATTGGACAATATAGAAGAAATGGATAAATACTTAGAAACATATAACCTCTCAAAACCGAATCAGGAAAAAACAGAGATTAATTACCAGCAATGGAATTGAATCAGTAATCAAAAAGCTCCCAAAAAACAAAAGTCCAGGATGAGATGGTTTCACAGACAACTTCTACCAAACCTATTATTCTTACAATATTCCAAAAAATAGAAGATGAAATAAAGCTTCCAAATTCATTCCATGAGGCAGCATTACCGTGGTACCAAAACCAGATAAAGACATCACATAAAAAGAGAACTACAGGCTAATATCTCTGATGAATATGGATGCAAAATTCCTCAACAAAATATTAGCAAACCAAATCCAGCAATACATTTTAAAATTTCATTCACCATGATCAACTGGGATTTATTCCTAGGATGCAAGTGTGGTTCAATATTTGCAAATCAACCAATGTGATGCATCATATCAATAAGAGAAAGAATAAAAACCATATGATCATTTCAATAGATTCAGAAAAAGCATATGACAAAGTAGAACATCCATTTATGATAAAACCCTTAGTAAAGTAGGCTTAGAGGGAACATACTGTAACATAATAAAGGACATATATGAAAAACCCACAGCTAACATCCTACTCATGATGAAAAACTGAGAGCTTCTCCCTTAAGGTCAGGAAAAAGACAAATCCACTCCCATCACTTTTATTCAACATAGTACTGGAAGTCCTACCCAAAGCAACCAGACAACAAGAAGAAATAAAAGGCACCCAAATTGGTAAAGAAGAAATGAAACTGTCACTATTTGCAGATGGCATGATACTATATATAGGAAGCCTGAAAACCCCCCACTAAAAAGCTACTAAAACTGATAAATGAATTCTGAAAAGCCGCAGGATATGAAATTAATATACAGATATACATTTCATTTCTATACACTAATAATGAAGTAGCAGAAAGAGAAATTAAGAAAACAATCTCATTTACAATTGCACCAAATAATAAATAATAATAAAATAATAAAATACCTAGGAATAAACTCAACCACAGAAGTGAAAGACCTGTATTCTTAAAACTATGAAACATTTATAAAAGAAATTGAAAATGACACAAATAAAAAGATATATCATGCTCATGGATTGGAAAGACAAATATTGTTAAAATATCTACAATACCCAAACTGAACTAAAGATTTAATGCAATCCCTATCAAAATATCAATAGCATTTTTTCACAGAATTAGAACAAACAATACTAAAATTTGTATGAAACCAGAGAAGACCCTGAATAGTCAAAGCTATATTGAAAAAGAAGAACAAAACTGGATGTATCACAATCCAAGATTTCAAGGCATACAACAAAACTGTAGTAATCAAAATAGTATGGTATTGGCACAAACATAGACACATAGATCAATAGAACAGAATAGAGGACCTAGAAATAAACCCACACTTGTATGGTCAATTACTATTCAAGAAAGGAGGCAAGAATATGCCATGGGGAAAAGACAGTCTCTTCAACAAATGATGATGGGGAAACTGGACAGCTACACCCAAAAGAATACAGCTGGACCACTTTCTTAAACCATGCACAAAAACAAACTCAAAATGGATTAAGGACCTAAATGTGAGACTTGAAACCATAAAAATACTAGAAGAGGCAGTAATTTCTCTAACATTGACCATAGCAACATTTTTCTAGCTGTCTTCTGAGACAAAGGAAACAGAAGCAAAAACAAAATATTGGGACCACCTCAAAATAAAAAGCTTCTGGAGTGTCTGGGTAACTCAGTTGGGTAAGCTTCCAGCTCCTGATTTCCACTCAGGTCATGATCTCACGGGCTTATGAGTTTCAGCCCCACATTGGGCTCTGCGCTGGCAGTGTGGATCTTGTTTGGGATTCTCTCTCTCCCTATCTCTCTGCCATTCCCCTCCTTGTGGGCTCTCTCTCTCTCTTTCAACAAAAATTTTTTAAAGATAAAAATAAAAAGCTTCTGCCCAACAAAGGAAACAACCAAGGAAACTAAAAGACCTACTGAATGGGAGAAGATATTTACAAATGACATATCTGATAATGATTTAATATCCAAAATATATAAAGAACTTATATGACTCAACACCCAAAAATCAAATAATCCAATTAAAAATGGGCAGAAGACATGAACAAACATTTCTCCAAAGAGAAATGTGTCTGTATGGCCAACAGACACATGAAAAGATGTTCAACATCACTCATCATCAGAGAAATGCAAATCAAAACCACAATGAACTATCACTTCACACCTGTCAGAATGGCTAAAATCAAAAACACAAGAAACAGCAAGTGTTGATGAGGATGTGAAGGAAAAGGAACCCTTGTGCACTATTGGTGGGAATGCGGAACTGGTGCATCCACTGTGGAAAACAGTAGGGAGATACCTCAAAAATTAAAAATATAATCTTTATCAAATTAATTAATTAACTAATTGAATTAATTGATTAAATTAAAAAAGAATTACCATAGGATCCAATAATTCCATTACTGGGTATTTAACCAAAGACTATGAAAAACACCAGTTTGAAAAGATATATATTAACCCCTATGTTTATTTCAGCATTACTTACAATAGACAAAATATGGAAGCAATTCAAGAGTCTATTGATAGATGAATGGATAAAGATGTGGTATACATATACAACAGAATATTACTCAGCCATAGAAAAAAGAATGAAATCTTGGCCATTTGCAACAACATGGTTGGATCTAGAGAGTGTGATGTTAAGTGAAATACTGCAGTCAGAGAAAGACAAATACCATATGATTTCACTCATATGTGGAATTTAAGAAACAAAACAAACGAACAAAAGAAAAAGAAGACAAACCAAAAAAACAGACTCATATAGAGAACAAACAGATGGTTAGCAGAGGGGAAGTGGGTAGGGGGATGGGTGAAATAGGTGAAGGAGATTAAGAATATACTTATCTTTTTTTAATGTTTATTTTTGAGAGAGAGAGAGCGCAAGTGGAGGAGGGATGGAGAGAGAGGGACACAGAATCTGAAGCAGGCTCCAGTCTCTGAGCTGTCAGCACAGAACCCATGAACCCATGAACTGTGAGATCATGACCTGAGTCAAAGTCGGACGCTTAACCGACTGAGCCACCCAGGCGCCCCAAAAGTACACTTATCTTGATGTGTACTGAGTAATGTATAGAATTGTTGAATCATTATATTGTACACCTGAAACTAATTTAATACTGTATGTTAACTATACTGGAATTGTGAGCAGATCTCATCTAATATAACTTTATTGCTTATTGAAATCCTACAGCTGGAGACAACAAGGTCATACCTTCTGATTATGTTCAGCTATGTCTGAGGACAACTGTATTGCAGTTGTGAGCATATTACTCTGATCTTTAAAATATGTTACTCCACACTTTCAAGTACTATTACTAACAAAAACTTTAGAACTGTATCTCAAAATGGTCCTTTCTCTTGCAAAAGTTTTTCATCCTCAAATCTCCTAGCAGTGAAATCATCTGAGAAACAAGGAGGAGTTGGTCATGTTTAAACTGGTCTGCAGCTAACCCAGAACATAGATTTCTTTTTTCTGTTAACTGCTTCCTGATAGTGTTCCACCCTGTGTTATGGAGACCAATTATATTAAAGGCTTCTTAATATAGTTTCATTAACCAGAGACTTTTCTTGAAGGTCAAATTTGATTCAGCCCAGAAGTACAAGTCACTGAAGCACAATTTCATCTAAGAAATCTCCCAAATGTTGACCTGGTTATAGAACTCAAATATCTATCCAATGATTGTCAGACCTATAGAGACATATACTTTAATAATCTTAACAAATTTATCAACTGCCTTAGTTTTAGAAAACACAAGAGCTATCAGAAGCTATTATTATTAATCATCATCATCATCATCATCATCATCATTATTGGAAACCTTTACAAACTGAGGATCTCTTTGTAAATTTCTATTCAGGACCCTCTATTTAGTTAGCTTTAGGATATGATAAAATTCTTTCAGTATATGAATTCCAAAAAAGTGACTGATTGATAGCAATTTCTTCACATGCTTCAAAGAAGCCACAAAAAAAAAAAAAAAGGTTTAGGAATTTCACTTCTCGTAATGGATGAGGAGCTTATGTAGATCAATTCTTCCTCAGGTAAGAAAAACAGAATTCAAAATATGAACAATCTGAGATCCCTGCAGAGGGACTAAAGAAGAAACTGTAGGGGAGTCCATGCTTGGAAAAATGATATGGCAGGAAGTGGGTTTCTTGTTTTTCTCACCTAAGTACAGGTCCCAGTCAGTGACCTAGAAGGCAGCTAGAATTAAGATAGGAAGCAGCCATTTTATGATTGAGAAATCAGAAGACCAGAGTTTTGGTTTTACCCTAGCCACCAGAAAGTGAAGGGAGAAATCTTGGAAAGGAAAGAGCCATAGTGAGAAGCTACAAATTCTATAAATAAAATCTGCCCACATCTTCAGCATGCATGCAAAGGTTAGATCCCAAGAAGCCCATAAAAAACTGTAATAACTAGAGATTTCAGCCATTGCCCACTGAAAGGGAGACAGAATTTGAACTTGAGTTCAGTTAAGTTAACTGACTGCCAAGACAAACAAACAACAAAGCAACACTGTGTGGAGGAACACAACACAATTCATGGTCTCTACAATACATTATTCATATAATATCCAGGATGTAATCAAGGATTACTACACACATAAAGAAACAAGCAAAGATGATCTATGCTCTAAAGAAAAGGAATTAATGGAGACTAATTTTGAAATGGCTCAGATATGGAAATTACTAGACAAGAAGTTTAAAGTAGTTATTATAACCGTGTTCAAAAACATAAAAGAAAGTATGGTCATATCAAATGAACATATAAGATATCTCAACAGAGAAAAGAAACTATTAAAAAAAAACCTAATGGAAAACTTGTTAAATAAATTTTCTGAAGTAATAAATTCACAGATGGATTTAACAATGAATTGGAGATGACATAAAGAGATCAACAGAAACAGATTAATAGAAATTAATCCAATCTGAAGAGTGGAGAGAAAACAGATTAGGGGGGAGAAATTAACAGAGCCTAAATGATAAAATATCCAAAGTCTTAACATGCATGTAATTGAAATCTCTGAAGGAAAGGAAAGAATGAGTCATAAAAAAAATATTTGAGGAAAAAGAGACTAAATTTCCTAAATTTGGTTTAAAAAGTCCCACAAAATATGTAAGTATGTTCCATACTGGAAATTATATTCAGTTGCTTCCTAAAAGAACTAAAAAGTGGATTGAAACACTAACTTGTCAGGTTAGACTTCTTTGAAAAAAGGATATTATTCTTAATGCCAGATGACATTTTATTTGGGTAGCATAAAAAACAGGCAAGGTATGTACAGTCTTGCAAGATACATGATTTGGTGCAATAAATAAAATTTAAACCAGATATAAGCAAACAATTAGAGACACCTAAAACCAGAATCGTAACAACAATAACAATGACAATAACAATAGCAAACTAGTACTATAGAACCATGATGGTCTTTCTGGATATATCATATTTTATTAGGTTAAATTTCAAATTATCGCTGAAGAACTACGGGAATGAAGTCAACTGAGAGAATGTGATTTGTTAGTGAACTTAGAAGTTCATATCTGAAGTAGACTCGGAATTTGAGAGATATAAGGGAATTTTAAAGGTCATTGCAGTCAACAAAGTTAGTGAGGATGTTGAGGCCAGTGCAGGTCTTGAAGACATAAATCTCAATTTTACTTCTTGGTTATGTTACCCTGGGAGAGTTAGTTAATTTTTTCTCATTTAGAAAACAGATTTTTAAGGACACTGCATGAAGGATTTTAGCACCTACCAGTATTTGGCCCATTGTCCACAAAGTTAGCACCCATCCCTAGTGATTTTTACCAAGGCCACATAACTAGTTGGGTACTGATCTTAGACTCTACCATTCAGTGCTCTTCCTGGCCACATTCCCCACTCTTAAAAGATTCCTTCATTTCTTTATCCTTAGGGTCTAGGAACATAGTGTATTCAGAAGGCTCAAATGAGACATTACCCCTTTTTCTTTGGAATCCAGAAGTGGTTCCTCAAAGAAACTACTACTTAACCTGAGACTACGTTATAATTATCACACTTACATAATTATGATATTTATCATAGTATCAACTCTAATTATCTGGAAAGACAATTGTAAGATCAACAGGAGGCATTTACATGAGAGTTACATCAAAATATAGTGAAAAGAACACTAGAGATCTTCTAATGTTACTCCTTACTAACTGTGTGATCCAGTCAGATTCCTTCACCTTTTTTAGCCCTAGGTTTTCTCATCTGAAAAATGTGGATTTGAGTCCTTGGCTCATCTATTTTACAGAGTTCTTGTGAAAGACAAATGAAATAATACATGTAAAGGGGTTCTGGAGATGATGAAGTGATATGTAAATGTGATTTCATGTTGCTCATTTATGAAAATTTTTGAGAAGTTAACAGCACAAATCAAAGACTGATTATTGTTAAAACCAAATTTGTTTACAGTGTGCTTCTTTCATGTCGGCACTCTTAGCATCTTTGGTTTATGTATGATAAATCATAAATGTGGCACCAGATGTTCCTTGGTCCCTGAGTTCTGGGAAGCATGTCAGAAAATGTCAGGGGTGACCACTGAGAAGCATTCAGAGTGCCTTAGTCGAGCTGTTGGTATCTAAGACTCACAGCAAAGAAGGCAGATGGTTTACCTATTTAGGGCTTGATTTATAATCCAAATGATGTTTAATCCAATGTGCTTATTTGTAAAAGTCTCTATTATGGTACAAGACTTTCCAAATGAGTATAAAAATCCTTCAAGGATAATTATCTAAACACACATCTACAAAAATAACATGGTTTTTAATTCAATTAATACTTGTTATATTCTTTCCTCTTTCTGTCTTGTAAAGTGTGGTGGACTGTAGAACAAGCTCATCTTCTCAATCATCTGCCAAGTAGACTACGGTCTATGCTACCATATTTTCCTAAGTGATCTAAATTCCAAAGAAGAAACAAAAGTTAAAAGCTAGGAACGGACATGTGACAATGTGTCCATCATTACTAAAAAAATGAAAAGATTTCTTTCAATTCATGAAAAAAACTCATCTCCTGCATAACTCCAAATTGTCTCATAATAGAAAAGGCAAAATTCCAAACTGACCTTTACTGTCTTCAAGCTTTATTTTAAGTTATACGTCCTCTCCATTTAACCATCCATCTCCAAGTGAAATTCAAATTGGCCACCCTCCTTTATTGAGCCACATAGAATAAGGCATGTACTTACTCTTTCCTCCATTAGGGCTGAAGGGTATTTGTGAGATGGCTGGAAAAGGCACAAGCACAGTCTGAAGACATGGCATAGATTCTCATGGTTATGCTACACAAGTTCATATGTTAATTTGTCTTATTTTCATAAAAATGTGATTAAATATATATGTCTCCATATACCCATAAGTGGAAGAACCATAATTGACTGCTCTCTCTGCATTGGGTGAACAGATCAGGAATGTGTCATCAAACTTTCTGGAGTCACAGACTCTTTATCCAGAAAAAAAAATGCACAAATATACAAAATTTTTCATTCCATTGATGAATGGAATGCTATCCACAAGATAGCAATTGATCTCAGAGTCAGAAACCCAAAAGAGTGAGGAAGGCAATATCTTTGCTTCATTTTTAAAAAAGATCCATTATGTTCTCCTCTTACCCTGTACATGCTGTGTGCATGAAAGATCAATTTCCCATTAGGGTCTGACAGATGGGTGCATGATCAAGACCAGTGGGTCCCAAACACATTCAATAAGGATATCATTTTCCATATTCCTCAACATGTGAGAAAAAATGAGCACAACCAGAAGGTGTACCTTTTGTAGGGTAGAATTTTTATTCTTTCTCATCTTCTCTTTCCTTCTTTTTCCTTTGGGGAAGAACAAGATGTTCTTAATTAACAAAATAACACCTGAAGCTATTCCATAGGAAGTTACCAATATTGGCTAAAAGAGATGGTTTTGATATGGTTTTTATTTATTTTTTCTGCAGATGCTCTCCTCTAAGGAATCTGAAAGACCTCAGGCCTCCTCCCTCAAAGCGTAGTAAGGACATGGCTTTGGAGCCAAGAGCAATGCTCAGAACTTTGGGAACCCGGTGAGACTCACCTAGGGTGGACATGGACCCTGGGAAAAGTAAGCAAAGGAGGGGAAACAGTAAGGAGTGTTTGGGGAAGTGAGGTGAGGGATAAGGGGAAGCAACATCAGAGAGAGGGGGGAGCCCCCAATTAGTTCTTTATGAGATGAGTAGCAGCTTGAAAGGAATAGCTAGAAAAAATGCTGTACACCATTATAGAAACTCTCTATATATGTGATTATCATATAGAGAAGAGAGTTTCCTTTCTGGTAATGAAATGAACTAGCACACTGTCCCAAACATGGCTTTGTTGGTGAGAAGATGGCAACCTATTTCTTGAGGAAGACCCACTGTTATTTGGGTAGTATGAATGCTTTCTTCACTGGGAAAGACTTCCTAGTAAAGCAAAATCATCTGAATTAAATGGTGCAAACAGTTTGCAAACTTGTAGTGGACCTGAACTAGAAAACATCTAAAGTAGCTGAGGTCAAAAACAGGGACTTGTTTGGTCCTAGGCACTCAGAAGACACAGGCTTTGGTGCAGACATGGCCAAAGCCAAGAACCACACCACACACCACTGATCATGAAAATGGCACAGAAACAGCATCAAGAAACCCCAATCACAAAGACAGGAATCTGTTAAGGGGGTGGACCCCAAGTTCTTGAGGGATACACACTTTGCCAAGAAGCACAAGAAGGGCCTGAAGAAGAGGCAGACCAACAACACCAAAGCCACGAGTGCATGTGCCGAGGATATAGAAGCCTTTGTCAATCCCAATGGGGTTAAGTCCAAGATCCCAAAAGGCAGCAGCCACCAGCTCAATCAACTTGCTTACATTGCTCACCCCAAGCTCAGGAAACCTGCTTGTACCCACATTGCCAAGGGTCTCAGGCTCTGTCAGCCAAAGGCCAAGAGCAAGGCTCAAACTAAAGCCCAGGCTGTAGCTCAGGCTCTGTCCACCAAAGGCCAAGGGCAAGGTTCAAGCTAAAGCCCACGCTGCAGCTGCCACTCCAGCCCTGGCTCCTAAAGGTTTCTAGGTTCCCACAAGGGCTCCAGTCCAGAGGTCTCTGTTAGTTGATGTGAGGACAGATGGACTGCAGTGACCCTTGGGCTTCTTTCTGCATGAGGCTCGTGCCCTCCTGTGCTATTTGTACAAATAAACCTGAAGCAGAAAATAAATAAATAAATAAATAAATAAATAAATAAATAAATAAATAAATAAAATAAATAAATAAGAACTTAGGCTCTGAAATCAGGCAAGTTGATTGAAATCCTATGAGTGCTCCTGGGCAAGTAACTTAATTTTTCACTTTATTTGATTAGTGGGAATAATCATGGTGGCATGGCATCTGATTGGGATGTGAACATCTAAAAGAAACAATTGCTTTGTGTGTTTTGGCAAGCAGTAAGCACCCAACAAATGTAAGCTGCCAATATTATCTTTTCTTATTCATTCATGACACATGTATTAATTGCCTACTCCCTTGCTAACTTGTAAGGACACAAAGATGAATGAAATGTAGTTTCTCTGCATAACAACCTCACAGCTTAGGTTCTTTCCACTGCTGAGATTCTAGACCAACTGGACACTGCTGGTGAGTCATTCTTAATACTTCCTCCACAGCGTGCTGCATGAGTACAGAGGAAAGACTAGCATGAATGAATATTTCAAGTACAATGAAATGAAAATTTCAAATGTCTGTCAGTAGGAACCAGAGAGCACCAATTCCAACTGGCTAGCTCCAGTAGGAAATGTGTTGGCTCATGTAACTTTAAGTGCAGAGTAGGGTCAACTTCAGTGCTAACTTTATCCTAGGTTCTGGGTCCATTTTTCCCGGAAGTCCTTTGACTCAGCTTTTCTCAAAATATTGGCGTGACTTCTAGAGTAATAGGGAGATCAGATTTGACATTCTGCACCCAACCAGATCCAGAGAAAGAGAGCAGAAATTTTCTCAGGAAAACAAGTATAAACTTTCCCAGAACTCTTGATTTTAATGTTCCCAACTTGAGTCACATGCCCATTTCCGAACTGATCACCAGCAAAGGACTCTGATTACTCCTAGATCTGGGGACCTCATAGAAAGGATCCCAGAGGTGAAAGCAATGGTGCTTCCAATAGGTGTAAGGAGAAAATGACAACAAGAGCTTAGAATTCCTAATGGGAAAAACAGGTGCACATAGCCATAGTAAATGTCAGATGTTGAAAAGCATTTAGAGTTAATCTATTTAAATTCCTCAGCCTATTGAAAAGGAACTAAGACAAAATAAACTGAATCATCCAAGGTTGCACAGACAAAGGTGGCCCAACTGTGACTCTAACTTAGGCATTATTATTTCAAATTTAGAGTGCTTTCAACATCAGCCTATTTTTTCCCCACCTTAACTAATAAAAACAAAAACAAAGCAGCAATTCTTATTCTTTTCCCATTGCTTAGGGATTGCAACAGCTGGTGGAAACCATAACTTGGACTGAGGAGAAAAGTAAGTGTAGCTTATGTGTTATAACTTGTTTACAATACCTTTTAGTTTCTTTTGAGAATATAGATTATCTTTCAACAGTCTTGTCTTATGTAGTTATTTTTCCCCTTATCAATAAAATCTCAAAAGGACATCCACTGTTCTGAAAAAGAACTATAGTACCTGTGGAGGAAAGCTGTATTAATTTGTGATGACTACTGTTTTGTATCATAAACTTTTGTATCCTATTGAACCAATTTTATGCTGGCTGGATTCTTTGAGTTTCATTACTTTGTTGTGCAGAATTTTAAGAATGTTAGAAACAAGTTTCTTAATTTTAAGCTTTTGTTGAGTGTATTATTTCATTGTATTTGGGATGGATCCCAGGGTAACTTATTCTAGTGGTTGACTTCACATACTAAAGGCTTTATCCTTTAATTATTCTAAAAATAGCCACATACAATTCGGTGGACTCTTTAAAATCCCTATCTCTGAAACAGTCTAGGGAGAGGAATCAATGCATGCAGGGAGCCTCACTGGTATTCTGTTTTAAGCCAGCCACTGAATCTTTAATGTAAATCTTTAACCCTAAATCCTTATTGTAAAAAATCAGTCACTGGACCAGCAGACCAAGTGACTGGCCTGTGACCATCAGGCTTCTTCCATCTTATAAAATATTTAAGTGGGATTTTAGTGTTACCACTATAAAGACATATGCAAAACTTATAATATTTTTTGGATACACAGTCCCATTGACTCTGCCTCAAATTCCACTAAGAAGGTTCTTGTTTTCATAGGGAAAAAAAAGCCAGTGTTTTAATACAGTATCTAGCTTGTGCATATTTAAATCATAGAACCTAAAAATTCCTTTCTTATCCTTTTAGTTCTTTCCAATGAACATTGTACCATTTCTAAATATTTGATGAAGGCAATAAAGTGGATTAGCCCTTCACACTTCAGTGACTTGTGGATTTACTCCCAGTTGGAAACATTTCTGTCCTAGGAATATCAAAATCAGTGACCTTTTATATGTCAACTTGTTTCTCCATCTGTCCCACGATGTAGATGTGAGAAATTGGGTTGATGCTATTGAACCATGCTTTCTTCCTTTTAGATGTCAATGTGATGATTCCTATATATTGAGCTTTTTTGGCAAGTTTTCATACGTGCTGCTTGCCTTCATTCAAGTAAAGATGCTGCCCAAGTGAGGAGTATAAGGATAAACTCTAAGATTTGTGATTCACTCCTAGCTCTTCTTTTCAGTGCATGTTCTCATAGTATCTTCTTTTTTTTAATTTTTAAAAATGTTTTTATTTATTTTTGAGACAGAGAGAGACAGAGCATGAGCAGGGGAGGGGCAGAGAGAGGGGGAGGCACAGAATCAGAAGTGGGCTCCAGGCTCCGAGCTGTCAGCACAGAGCCTGACATGGGGCTCGAATTCAGAGTGTGAGATCATGACCTGAGCTGAAGTCGGACGCTCAACCAACTGAGCCACCCGGGCACCCCTCATAGTATCTTCTAATATTCTAGTTCTTTTGTGATATCAAATGAAATTATCTATTTTTTTTTCCTAGCAAGGTAATTAATTCAAGTACAGTGTTATGCCTGGAAAAAAGAATGTTATAGGAAAATGTGTTTTAATTTTCTGAATTGTCGGCTTTTTCATGTGGGGTGTTGGACCATGTAGCCTATCTTAACCATAGTCTATGAAATACTGTTGTATATTTGTCAATAACCAAACTAGAGACTAAAGGGAGCAGATACATTCCTAATAATTTCTAAGATCATACACTTATTTAAATTAAAGGGGATTTGGACCAAGTAGGTCATTAACTCAAGACTTTGTTAGTAAGTCTTTTGTTAATTATTAATTATTTGTTAACTATTCTTTTAAGTTCATTTACTTATTTTGAGAGAGAGAGAGAGAGAGAGTGTGCACATGCATGCATGAGTAGGGGGAGGGTGCAGAGAAAGAGGGAGAGAGAGAATTCCAAGCAGGCTCCACCCTCAGCACAAAGCCTGACGCTGGGCTCCATCTCACAGCCAAGAGATCGTGACCTGAGCTGATATGAAGAGTCAGTCACTCAACCAACTGAGCCACCCAAGCACCCCATGATTTTATGTAATTATTTTTGAGCCTTGTATTTTTGGGTGGGTAGATGGGAAGAATGACTATCAGCCTATCAGTCTGTTTTCTGCATATTTTCCTTCCTGAACTTAACCCTGACTGTGGTACATATTACAGGTTACTTTTTGTCATATATGCTTCAAAAGACTGATGGCTCTGTACACTGTGCACCTTGAACATACACAATATTATATGTCAATTATAGCTCAATGAACCTGGAAAGGAAGAAAAAGACTGATGGTTTACTGTTTGGATTTGAAACTCTAGTTTTGAAAATTAGGTATCTCTGGATCGCAGCCTGGCTGTGTACCTCTTTCCTTTCTATCTAGTACTTGGTTTTTGGTTTCTGATCTGGATCATTCCCTTAGCCCCCATACCTCATACCCAGTTCAAAAGTCACCCTCCCAGATTATAACTCCTGATCCTAATGAGGCATTCCAGTGTCTAAAAGTCAACATGCAGACAGAAATTGTGTTCACCCATCTTGCCTTCCTTCCCTTGATTATAAACCCCTTTGCCGCCTGAGCATGTCTGGTCCCAACAATGGAATCTACTATAATCCAAAGCAAATGTTGATCAAAATTTACCAGAGGCACCAACTTGTAGCCCAAACATCAGACCAGCTCACCAGTGTATTTTATTTGGTCAGAAGCATGTTTCAGGAAAAGGTGAGTGTGTTCAGGCCAGCCATGGATTCTCAGGTTTTGAGTATGAGTTCCTGCCTCTCCAGTAGTCTTAAATCACACTGCATTTATATAATTTGCTCGTCCCTGAAGGTGTTTGAAATTGAGATTGTGAAGCCTGGCTTTTACCATCCAAATATTTTATGTTAATCCTGTTCTATTTTTTTGTTTGATTGTTCTTTTTTTTCTTTTTTAAGAAAACTCATTATTTCTAACCTGAAGCTTTCCTGATATGATGATGTCATCACTGCTTCCACACTTGACATGACGTTATTTTATTCTTGGTGATTACATGAAGACAAACATCAGTGGCTGGATATAATGACCTCTCTTTTATCTTGTGTATATAAGCAGTTCTAACTCATTAAAGACTGTGAGCATGGTGGCTTACAGTCTGCAACTCCAAGAAGTAAGCTTTTGGGTCGATTTAGAATGATAAAATATAGAGAAGTCGTGTGTGGCATAAATGTTCTTCCCATCCTTTAAAGAACAATGCAACATTATTCTTTGCTCTTTGATTATTTATCAATTAGAATTGGGTTTGGTTGCCAAGGTTTAGAAAACAATAACAAAAATAACAGTACTTTAAACTGGACACCTGTTTATTTTACTCTCACCTAAGGGTCTGACAAGGTGGTCCAGGACTAGGAGCCATCAGAGCTCAGGCTTTTTCTAATTTGCTGCTTCTTTCACTATCCTTAAGGCTTCTGCCTTATTCATGAGGCTGCTTTAGCTCCAGCCATAGTGTTCACATTCCAGCCAACAAGAAGGAAATTGGAATAACAGAGGATGCACTCCACCTTTAAGGACTCACACCAGACATTTTACACACATTTCCATTTATTTCCCATGGTCCAGGGTTCCATCACCTGGCCATAAGTAGCTTCAAGAGAAGTTGAGAAAAAAAAATACACATGCCCAAACATACTCAGCATGTCTGAAGTCAAAACTGAAAAAGTCCTACTTTCCAGGTGTATTGTTTATTTTAATAATATCTGTGTTTATTGTAAATGATAAATCTTTGCCTTGGACTTTTCAAATGCTAAAATATTTTACATTGAGTGTTTATGGCCATTTTAGCTTCCTGAATTAATTTAATTTGTGATGGATTTACCTGTTGAATTTTTCCATTAGTAATGAATTTAAGTGCAGCAAATAAGCAATTCAGAGAAAAAGTGAAAAGATGGCCAACACATGGGCTTCACTTAGAAAATTTAATTTAGTGCTCACAGATCACTAGAGATCCTGGGACCACATCAAAAGAGTTTCAGAGAGCAAATGAAAATGGGATAAAGAAACAGGGTTGAGCCACCTGCAGAGCAGAGAGATGGCTAACAGATTATGGACCATCATCAAGAAGCTGGTCAAGAAACCTGAAGGAAGGACATCTCTGCTGGAAGATATCAATTGGTAGGCCAACTCTGAGGCCAAAGCAGCAGCAGGCAGATGGTGAGAGCAGAGGGTATTCCCGCAAAAGCTCAGCATGATGTCTAGGAACTGCTGCTGTGGAGCCTTTTTAAGTGCTTGCCAAAAAAAGAGATGACCTTGCTCAGTTGCTTGGGACCTGCAGGCCTTGTAGGATGTTAGCTTTGGCAACAAAGGATACCAGGCTGAGTTTCCACTTCCCTCCATCAGCAGAGGAACCCGGGCCTGCGGCCACGTGCCTCTAACAAGAATCCGCAGCACTCCCCTCTGTCTGGAGACTTGGAAGCTCCTGCAGAAAGCGCTCAATTGTCCTTTCACATGAGGTCCAGGGGAGAGCTGTGACCTTTAGTCCTTGATGCCTCCCCAGAAGCCTTGGCATCTCTGCAGTGATATAGGTCATAGCTTTCACCCAGTGAGCAGCAATGCAGCCCAAAGTTTGGGCTTTACTCAGGGGACCAGCATCTTCTCCCCCAGAAGTTTACTCATTATCTAGCTGAGGGGTTATAGAATACTTAGAACACAGAAGGGGCTCCTCAGTGCTCAGGAAGAAAGAAAAAGAAAGAAAAGGGGGACTCATAAGTCACCAGTGAAGTGGACTGAGGCTACAAGCCCACACATTCCCAAAAGATGAATGGAAACAAAAATGAAGGGATGGATAACATCAGGAAAACCCACAAAACCCTAAAGTATCCAACTTGAGAGACTGAATATACAAACAGACAATGGCCAGACCATATATAAAAATAGAGTTCTGACCCGTGACCAGCAGCAACCTACCCAGAAGACCAATGTCCTATGTGCAGAACAGGCATACTTTGAAGATACTGCAGGTTTGGTTTCTTAGCACCGCAATAAAACAAATGTGGCAATAAAGCAAGTAAAATTCATTCTGTGGTTGCCCAGTGCATAGATAAGTTATGGTTACACTATGGTCTATTAAGTGTTCAATAGTGTTATGTCTAAATATATATATATTTATATATACACATATATACATACTTTAATTAAAAATACTTTAAAATAAACTAAACTAAAAAATAAACATCATTTCAGCTTTCAGTGAGTCATCATCTTTTTGCTGGTGGAACGTCTTGTCTCCATGTTGAAGGCTGCTGACAGATCAGGGTGGTGGGTGCTGAAGGGGGAGTGGCACATACAACTTCTGAAATAACACAGCAATGAAGTTTGCCACTCTGACCCTTTCTTTCATGAGCAATTTCTCTGTAGCAGGTGACACTATTTGATAGCATTTTACCCACAGTAGAATTCCTTTTAAAATTGGAGTCAGTCCTCTCAAACCTGCCACTGCTTTATCAACCAAGTTATGTAATATTCTAAATCCTCTGTTGTCATTTCAACAATCTTCACAGCATTGTCACCAGGAGAAGCTTCCATCTCAGGAAACCACTTTCTTTGCTCATCTGTAACAAGCAGCTCCTCATCTGTTCAAGTCTGATCACGAGATGGCAGCAGTTCAGTCACATCCTCAGGCTCCACTTCTAATTCTAGTTCTCTGGCTGTTTCCACCCCATCTGCAGTTACTTCCCCCACTGAAGGAAGTCCTGAACCCCTCAAAGTCATCCACGAGGGTGGGAATCAACTTATTCCAAACTCCTGCTCATGTTGATATTTTGACCTCTTCCCATGAGTCACCAATGTTCTGAATGTCATCTAGAAGAGTGAATCCTTTCTAGAAAGTTTTCAATTGACTTTGCCCAGATCCATTAGAGCAATCACTCTCTATGGCAGTTCTAGCCTTACAAGATGTATTTCTTAAATAATAAGACTTGAAAGTTGAAATTACTCCCTGATCCATGGGCTAGAGAATGGATGCTGTGCTAGCAGGCACAGAAACAACATTCATCTCATTGTCCGTCTCCATCAGAGCTCTTGGGTGACCAGGAGCATTGTCAATAAGCAGTAATATTTTGAAAAGAATTTTTTTTTCTGAGCAGTAAGTCTCAACAGTGGGCTTAAAATATTCAGTAAACCATGATGTAAATAGATGTGTTATCATCTAGGTTTTGTTGTTTTCATTTATAGAGCACCCACAGAGTAGATTTAGTATAATTCTTAAGGGCCCTAGAATTTCTGGAATGATCAATGGCCACTGCTTCAACTTAAAGTCACCAGCTGCATTAGCCGCTAACAGGAGAGTCAGCTGGTCCTTTGAAGCTTTGAAGGCAGGTGTTGACTTCTCTCCAGCTATGTAAGTCTTAGATGGCATCTTTTTCCAATAGAAGGCTGTCTTGCATACACTGAAAATCTGTTGTTTTGTGCAGTCACCTTCATTAATGACCTTAGTTACATCTTCTGAATAATTTGCTGCAGCTTCTACATCAGCACCTGCTGCTTTGCCTTGCACTTTGATGTTATGAAGATGGCTTCCTTCCTTAAACCTCATGAACCAACCTCTGCTAGCTTCAAACTTTTCTTCTGCAGCTTTCTAACCTCTCTCAGCCTTCATAAAATTGAAGAGAGTCAGGGCCTTGCTCTGGATTAGGCTCTGGATAATGATGTTGTGGCTGGTTTGATCTTCTATCCAGACCCCTAAAATTTTCTCTATATCAGCAATAGGACTGTTTTACTTTCTTATTATTCATGTATTCATTGGAGTAGGCCTTCTAATTTCCTTCAAAACCTTACCTTTGCATTCACAACTTGGCTAACTGTTTCACGCAAGAAGCCTAAACTTTTTCCTGTCTCGGCATTTGAGACAGGCGTCCCTCACTAAGATTCATTATTTCCAGCTTTTGCCTTCAAGTGAGAGATGTGACTTTTCCTTATACTTGAACACTCAGGGGCCACTGTAGGGTTATTAATTGTCCTAATTTCAATATTGTTGTGTCTCGGGAAATAGGGAGGCACGATGAGAACAGCAGTTGGTGGAGCAGTCTGAACACACATTCACAGATTAAATGTCTTATATGGGGTGCGGTTCATGGTGCCCTCAAATAATCACAACAGCAACATCAAAGATCACTGTTCACAGATCATCATAACAAATATAGTCATAGTGAAAGAGTTTGAACTATTGTGAGAATTACCAAAACATGACCCAAACATGAACAAACGCCATTGGAAGAATAGTGCCCAAAGATTTCTTCGATGCAGGATTGCCACATACCTTCAATTTGTAAAAAATCAAATACTTGCCAAGCACAATAGAATGAGGCCTGCCTCCAGCCAATCCAGAAAGACAGCCTTCTGTAAGTTGGGCTTGCAGGAAACCTGATTGCCATCTTGAGTAACATCCCAGAACACGAAACAACGACTTTAACAATCAGCCCCAAATGGTCAGGACCTAATTAATGACAGTTTCTCTCATTTTTGTCCCTACCCCCAACTTAGGACTAACAAAAGGGAATCAACTATGTATCCCTAACAAATCACACACAATGCCTTATGTTGTTAGCCTGTCTACAGCTTCCCTAAGCCAACAGCCTCCAATCAGGGCACACCTGCTAGCTTCCCTTTATTCCACTAGAAAGCTATCCCCCTCCTCTGCTTGCCTTTGAGTCTTTCCTTGACTGACTCCCTCATTATAGCAACATCAGTATAAGTGGCATTTTCTTGTTCTTATTTGTTAATCTTTGTTTATTTTCACAGAACTATTGTTAAATAACAAAAATTCAACCAACTTAATTTTAAAGATCTAATTGACCTTATTAATCAGTGTATGAATCAGACAGCATCCTACCTAGCAAGTAAAGGGGAGCTCCAAAGGTCTACAGAAAAGAAAGTGTTGTTAAAGTTAGAGAAGGAGTGGAAAAAAGGAAATTATTAGCAAAGAATCCACTGTTTTAGGCAAGGTCATCCTCTTAGGGGAAATGGAAGGGATCTATCAGTAAATTTCCTGTACTGACCAGGAATCTCCTATGTTGACTGGTCTTTAGTTCCATTTCTGGAGGGTTGTAACTGCAGTTAACTCAGGTAGCAAGTCTTAGTTTACTGACTTGGGCCCTTAACCTATGTGATGCCATTTTGGGTTTGTGAATTTCTTTTTAAAAATCCCCCCCCCCCACACCCCCCGCCCTTGGATCAGGCTCAGCTTAACTGAGAGACATGATCAACATTTAAGGCATTAGAGCTTCTCTCAGCTACACTCAGTGGTTTTGCAGCTCTTGATGCTCCTTTGTGTACTAGTCACAGGTCATGCTTAATTTCTGTGATAATCACAGGTTACAACTTCAGGTTCACATGGTTTGACTTGGTCTATTTTCTTTTTCTTTGATGTTCTGTATAAGGAAGATCATTTACTCAATGGTTAGTGGCTGCAAAATGCATTTAAAGCTTTTGAGAGACTATAATGCACCAGGGAGATTATTGTGATGGCTATAAATAGGATAATTCCCAGTGTTTGGCATGCACTTTGAAGCCATGGTCCCCAACACCCAAACCAATCAAATCACTTAAGTCAAAGAAAGACTCTACTGAAGGAGTCACCCTTTTAAGCCAAGTGGCTTGCTTGGTGATCTTCTGTAATTGAGTTTTAACTTCCCCAGAAGTGTTAATCCAGGTTTTGCAGGTGGTTTTGGCCAGAGCAGACACCTCTTTGCTCAACTAAAAAATAATCAAGGGCTTTCTTATTATCAAAAACTATTTTGGCCATAGTGACTAAGGATCTTTGTTGGGCAGCTATTGCTTTAGCAGCAGATTGTGCAATAATTTCAAGAATTAAGGAGAAGCTCTTGATCAAAGCCTCATTTATTCCTAACCAGGGAACTAGGGACATACCAAAAGGAGTGAATCCTAAATCATGAAACCTCCTGGTAGGTTATTTGTAACTCAGTGATGTAAACTTAGGGGAGTTGACTCATGAGATGTCTTAGTTTCTTATGAAAAGTTAGAGGCACACTTAGATTTTCTCCTAGCATGAAATAAAAGATTGCTCTAAATTCTAGAGGTTACCCTCCTTGGCTATAGCCTGGGAAACACAAATGAAGGTATTATCTTTCCAGGCCAATGCCAGAGTAAAGGAAAGGAAAAGGGGAAAGGTTTCATGTTTAAAGTACGAAGTCTTAATTTGTTACCTTGGGTGGAAGTAGTCTACTCTAACATCAGCTGCTTCTCTTCTCGTCAATTTGATTCAGAGGTTTCCAGTGTCAATACAGGACCAAATTTCTTTAGCTGTGTGATATGTACCCAAGGCTCAATGTCTTCTAGTTTTGCAACAGTGTTAGACATCAAGAGTACTTGGTAATGTCCTTTTCATCTGGCCTCTAGGGTTGTCTTCCTCTGATGACATTTCCAGAATACTCAATCAGGCTTTACACTGTGAGTACCAGGATCCTTTGAACTGGAGATCTGGGGAGTCTTCTTTAACCTGTTGATGACATGCTTGAGCATAAGACAGTAGAAACTTACAGTAGCTGGTTAGATTAGCACCAGACAACAAGGAATCAGCAGAAGTTTATATGTTGATAGAATTCCAAGATGTCTGCAAGGTTTTTGTTAAGGCTGGTGTGATTGAGTGGGTGCTCTGTTCACCAAAGGTTATAGAAGGTATATTCCAAGTAGGAAATACATTTTCTAACATTTTTTTTTTCTTTTGTGAGGGCATGATTACTGTGGCAGGAAAAGGCTTTAACCCATCAGAAAAACATATAAACAATAACAAAAATATATTGATAACCTATGCTAACTGGCAGTTGAATGAAATCCAGCTGCAAGAGTTCAAAGGGCCCAAAAGGAGGAAGTCTGAAGCCTCTGGGGACAAAAAAAAAAAAAAGACTTTTCAGGGATTATGGACCTGACAGGTTAGACATTGATGGTACACTGTTTTTGCAATTTTATGAAAGTCTCCTCACCAATGTTAATTATAATCTGAGTCATCTTAAATGTACCATGGTAGGTGAAGGAAGGTAAAAATTTTTAAATAGGATTTTCCAGGGAGCTGTGAAGAACCAAGTAGCCATCCTGGGCTTCCCATAGCCTGGACTATTCATTAAATTTACAATCATTATTTACCCATCTTAATTTCTCTGATTCAGGAGCAGACTGTTGCCATGTTACAAGGACATAGGATGGCAAAAGTCTGGCAAGGAGGGGCCATTTTTTGTAGAAGCAGAATAGACTTTATCCACATGTGCCATATTCTTATTATACAACATAAAGAAAACATAGTATTACTTTTTATTTCAAAATGCTTTCCATGTAATTTAACATATCAAATAAGCCTAATTAGTTTAATTAACAAATCCTTTGGAATATTCCAGGTCAAAAAGACTTAACCAGACCCAAAATCCACCCACCCAAAAAAAGAAAAAAAAATGGAAACGTTTGTCTTTCTCTCTTTTTTTTTTTTAATGTTTATTTATTTTTGAGAGAGAGAGACAGATCGTGAGCGGGGGAGGGACAGAGATAGAGGGGGACACAGATTCTGAAATGGGCTCCAAGCTCTAAGCAATCAGCACAGAGCCCAAGAAGGGGCTTGAACTCACAAGTTGTGAGATCATGACCTGAGCCAAAGTAAGCTCAACAGACTGAGCCACCAGGGCACCCCCCCTTTGTCTTTCTATTAGAGAAAACATCAAATTCTAATTTTGTACTAGCTTACTTTTGATATTAAAACTTACTCATTTCAATCTTAGTCAGTCCTGATCAGGCATAAAGTTCCTTTCCAAAGATTCCTTTGAGCAAACCTTCTACAACTTTCTTTCTCTCTTTTTCTTTGTTCTTCCCTCCCTCTTTCTTCCTCCCTCTGTCTTTCCCTCTCTTCCTCCTTCCCTCCCTCCCTCCCTCTCTCCCTCCCTCCTTCCTTCCTTCCTTCTTCTTCCTTCTTTCTCTTCTTTCTTTCTTTCTTTCTTTCTTTCTTTCTTTCTTTGTTTCTTTCTTCCTTTCTTCAGATTTTGTCCTGACTTCTCCCTCTTTAAATAACCAGCCCCACTTTAGGACAAAATTACTTTTTCCTTCAAAGAATGTATTTCCATTTCTCACACTATTTCTTACCAAAATACACATCTTACATTCCTTGCATACAGAGTTGTTTCCCTTATTATTTCCAATAGTCTTAATTATATTTACTAGAATTCTTAACTATTAGAAACTTAATTTCTACTAAAAAGTAATAAGTAAGCAGTTATGAACTGTCTATTACACCAACATTCTTTCAAATGGCAAATTTATGAATACATTTCAAAAGCTCTAGAAACTATAAAGTATAATCTTTTAATAAAGCACAAAATGTGTTTGTTAACAGATGCAAATTTATCTTCACTTACTCCATAATAAGAAAGAGAAAAGTAGATAAATCCATGTTCAGTAATTAATGTTTCAGTATTTTATCTTATTTGGAAATGATCTTGATATTTAATAGATTTAATTTAATTTATCATTTAACCTAACTCAGCAAAACTGTAAGGTTTTAAGTTACCAAATAGATTTGGAAGACTGTTTAACATTTACCTAAACATTTTAATTTTATACACACCTATTTATTTTACTTGCTCTTAACAGTTATGCTTAAATGACCCAATAAAACCAATATTGCACTGTATGTTAATTAAATAAAATTTAAATAAAAACTAACTAACTAAATAAAAACTTTATGAGACATCAAAGTCAGTTATTCTCTCACACTATTAAAACAAAAAACATTTTATAACAGAGATCATATCAACTTATTTGACTTTAGTAAACCCAGGTGGAACAGAAGTTTGAACTTCAATGCTGATAATTCTAAAGATGGGTCTATTTAAATTAAACCATCAGCTAAATATTTTCCCAGATCACATGAACTTGAAAAACATTTGAGTTAGTTTCTATCATTTTGAGTTTTAGAATGCTCACTCCTAGCGTTCCTGGGTGGCTCAGTTGGTTAAGTGTCCTACTTTGCCTCAGGTCATGATGTCACGGTTCATGGTTTCAAGCCACACGTTGGGCTCTGTGTTGACAGCTCAGCGGCTGTTGCTGCCACCAAAGCTGTTAAATAACAAAAAATCAACCAAGTGAATTTCAAAGATCTATTTGGCCCTATTAATCGATTCATGAGTCTGGCACCATATCCAGCAAGTAGAGGGGAGCACCAAAGGGCTACAGGAAAGGAAAGGTTTTTACAAGTAGAGAGGGAGTGGAAAAAAAGAAATTATTAACAAAGAATCCATTGTTGTAGGCAAAACCACCCTCCTAAGGGGAAGGAAAAGGTCTATCAGTAAATTTCCTATGCTGACCAGAAAATTCCCATATTTACTGGTTAAATGTTCCAATTTGGGTTGGGGGAGTGTGTTGAAACTGCAGTTGGGTTACGTATTAAGTCTTGGTTTACAGACTTGGGCCCTTAACCTAAATGATGCCTTTTGGGATTTGTGGTCTTTTTAACACTGCGTACCTTGAAAAACTAATCTCATCAACTCTCTGTGCAAGCTCCCCATTAAATAATCACTTTTATTATCATTAAATATCATCTTTACTTTCCCATCCCAGACAGCCTTCCCCTCTTCTCCACCCATCCATGTTATGCCCTTTCTTCAAAACTGCCACCTCCAAACTCCTTCCTCAGGCTACTGGCAACTGACCAGTCTGATGCCTTTGGTCCACATTGTTCTCATCACCTTCTGAAGGCACTTGGCATTGTCTCTCTCTAATGTGCATTTGAGAACTTGGATAATTTGATTCTGCATTATGGGTTGTCTTATTATCTAATGTGAATATGTTTGAATGTCTTCCCACAAAACCCTGCAAATTCATTGAGGAGTCTATCACAGCAATGCTATTCAAAGGAGAGTCCACAGACCACATCAGCATCCCTTGGCACTTTTTAGAAATGCAAACGAATGGAAGCCTACCCCAGAATGAATGGGAGACCCATGCCATCAGAAGCTCTCAGGTGATTCTCCTTGCGCACACCAGCATTTGAGAAGCACTGCCCTACAGTGCCCTGTGGCACTGTTCTTAGGTCATAGGAAGTGTTCAATGAATGCTTGCAGAATTGAATTGATTGCTTCCCTTTGAATGAACCAAAGCTTCTAATGGAAGCACTGCCTTCTGCCTTCAAGGACTGAAAAAATGCAGCTGAACAATACTTCTTTGCCCTGAGAACACAGGGTAAAACAGACATTAAAAGGCAGCTCCTCCCCACACATTCAGCTTTCACACACTTGAGAGACTTCAAGGAGCAGGTTTTTATGGTCTGTGATGAGTGAGTTAAATACTAGCAAATTCAGACTTAACAGTGGTTCAGAAGCTGTCTAGTAGATGGAAAGATTTGCAGAAGAAAGGAGGCTAATGACCATGGAGAGTGCGGTTTCTAACCAGGGCCCGGATCAAAAGCCAGACACTCCAGTGAATGAAGTCTAGGTAGCTTCGAGCTGCTAGCACACAAGACAGGGGATATCTCCAACACAAATCCAAGATACCCTCGCCATGGGGAGCAGTCAGGAAACCGGGAAAAGTGCCATCAGGGCAAAACTGCCAAAAATGAAATGTTAATGCAAAATCTAGGCTTTGTAAAAAGTTGAAAACGATTGGGGAAGTCAAGGATAAGGGATTAAGTTTCAGGGGAGTCTTGCATGCATTCCACCAGGGTGTGTAGCTACAATCACTGTTGGAAGAAAATCAGCTGCAGTAGGCAGATCCTGTATATCTCTGGTAACTTCCCTTTAGGGAAGTAGGGCCAGATGACCACTTTTTTTCTTCTTATTTTTTTAAATGCTTATTTTATTTTTCAGAGAGAGAGAGAGAGAGAGAGAGACAGAACATGAGCAGGGAAGGGGCAGAGAGAGAGGGAGACACAGAATCCAAAGCAGGCTCCAGGCTCTGAGCTGTCAGTCCAGAGCCCAACGTGGGGCTTGAACCCATGAACCACGAGATCATGACCTGAGCCAAAGTCGAACACTTAACTGTTTGACCCACGCAGGCACCCCATCTTCTTATTTTCTGAAAAGCATTTGCAGTTTGGTAGAAAGAGAACATCTGAAGTTAGAGAAAGATATTGGAGTTCTGGCCTTGCATGTAGACCCTTGGTAACCAACAACTCTCCAGGCCTCTCTTCTCATTTTTATAGGACTGTGTTTTCTAAAAGAGCCCTGAGGTCCTTTGCTAATGGGGGCCACAAAGAAGGTCCAGGCTGTGAGAGCCACTAGCTGGCTGCACTAAAGGATCCAGAGACAATTTAATACAAAATCAGACTCTTGCTCTTAAGGGGAGTGAAGACGCCCCCTCGGGCCCAACTGGCCTCACATCATACATCACTAACCACATGAGTGTGTTTTCTACCAAGAACAGACTTCCTTTGAAATAGGCCTTGCTTTTACTGCACAGATTTCTTACTCTTCTTAAAAATCAAACTGAAATTAGAAAATAGAGTCTGAGGTTTGTTGTTGGCAATGCTTTGTATGCTATGCCACTGATGTGAAAAATGATAATAAAAAGAAAATCTATAAATAGCCCAATAATTCCTCCTTCTCTCCGCCAAAGGAAAAACGTGATTAACATTCCACACAGAGATGTGAGCTTGCCTGCAGATGGGAAGGCTGGTAAATACATTAAAGCCACCTTAAAATGTGAGCCTTATCATGGAACCATCTCAGCAATTAGACACGACACGCAGAATAAAGAACTAAAAGCCAATTACTGGTCTCCTGGGTCCTAGAGAGATTTCATAAAAAATTAATGCAGAGTAAAATAGAAACCATCTGAACTACAGCTGACAAACACGTGCAATGCACTTTGATCGCCAAGTCCCAGAAACAAAAGCATTTTCCGTTATCATTTGTTAGACTGGAAAGTTCTTCTGTCATATTTCCTGCCTGTGGTGAAAGACATTTTTATATTAGAGAAGAAGTGAAGGCTGGAGCGAGGATGGTAATGGCTGAAGTACTTGGTGGTTCTAACCTGCTCTGGGGAACCAAGGTGGTACACAATCCAATGAACAAAATGCCATAAGACTGAGCCATGCGAAAGAGCTCTCAAGGGTGGGAATATCAGGGTTGAAGTGTCCAGGATGGATGATAAATATTGCTCTTTTCCTTCATTGATGAGCATAGGGGCTGACTAGTAAGCCCTGAGGGAAAGGCCACTCTCCCATGCTTGCTGGTGAATTCCCTACAGCCACCAGCAGAATCCCTGGCCCATACAGATGTCCAATAAAAACTATACTTTATTGCAGTCTCTTGACTGACAAGGATTGGGTAGAGGTGTGACTAGCTTGGGTCCTTGGGCTCTCTAAGCAATAGAAATTGACTAGAGGCCAAATGGGAGTTCCAGGCAAGGCTTCACTAGGGCTTATGCTCAAGCACAAGGGAGATAGCACAGAAGAAAGAGTCCTTTGGGCTGGTTCTCAGAACAAAGGCTGGGAGAGGTTTTAAAGGGACAGGAAAGAAGTGACATTTGAGCATGTCCAGGTGGAGATTTCCTGGTGCCTGTGCACTTACAGGTCATGCTTCTCTGCATCTCACGTCTCATGTTAATCTCCACCCCTGGGTGTGGTTTTTTAGTATAGTGAAGGATAAGGTTGGTTAAAGGTCAGTGCTGGGGTCCACCTTGACACAGACTTGACTTGGTTCGGTCTTCACCGGTCTTCCTAGTGGAGTCCTTCCTTCAGGTGAGCATCCTGCTCCCACATTCCTGCAGGATAGGTTACTCAAGAGCCACAGGGTTTCAGTCAAAGAATGCTGGGCTTTGCGGTCAGGGTTGAGGGGACCCAAGCCAGTCCATGCTCTGTCCAAGGGCACTCCACCCACGGAGATGGGGTCCACTAGGTACAGGCTAGCCACCTCATTTTATTGTCTCCTACTTACTCTACTTAAAAAGCCCTGAGCAAGTGCCTACTTGCTGACATCACCACTCAGAGGATTTGGATAGAAGCAATCAATTGTCTTCTGAGAGTAGCATGAGTCCAAACCTACAGGAATCTTGGAACATGTAGGTTTGAAGAGGAATTTTGAGTAAGAAAGTGATGATGTCTTGACAAAAGTGTATTTTAGCTGAGACAATGAATTTTATTTAAAAAAAAAAAAACTCAAAACTTTAGTTCAAGTCCCAGATGTATAACTTACCAGCTATGTGATTACAAATAAGTCCCTTTGCCACTTCAAGCCTCAGTTTCCTTGTTTGTATTCAGAGATACCGCAGAGGACTGTTTTGAGGCTTAAATAGCAGTCATAGAAGTGCTTTGTATGATATAAGTTATTACAACTAGAAGGTATTAATATTGAGCAATAAATTATAACTGTGTTTTTCATAATCAATCCCAACTTAAAGAGTGATAAGTACTTTTTTAGTATCTATTGCCTTTTTATTTTATTTTTTAAAGTTTATTTTATTTTTGACAGACAGAGAGAGAGAGAGCACACACTTGTGCCTGTGAGCAGGGTTGGGCAGGGAGAGAGGGAGAGAAAACCAAGCAGTCAGGGCACAGCCTCACTTGGGGCTCCATCCCATGAACTGTGAGTTTATGACCTGAGCCAAAATCAAGAGTCAGATGCTTAACCAACTGAACCACCCAGGCACCCCCCTTTTGCCTTTTTGGTTTAAAACATTCTGAAGACAAATGTTAAAAATCAAAATAATTTCTAATTTCTATATCTTTCTGTAAGATGTTCAACCCTATGATATCTATTATACATATACGTAAATATATATATACACACAGTATATGCTTTATGTATATATAAACATATGCTTTATATGTATGCAAATATATGTAAATATATCATAGAACTCCTACATAATAAAAAGATAATATTCATATGAAAATTTGAAATGTGCACTAATAAATTATATATATGTGTGTGTATTATATATACATATATTAAAATATGCGGTAATAAATTGTGTGTGTGTGTGTCTGTATATAAAGAACTTAGTACTATGGAAAGCTATATCAATTAGTATTCTCATAGGACAAAAGACTTGAAAAACATCGGACCATGTTAGTCTCAAGTTGATTTAATTAGCTAGATTGTGTTCATCTGTGACATACTTTATTTTTCTTTTCCTGTAGCACTAGCTCCCTCTCAAAATGAGATCTTGCCTGAAGTTTCCAAGTTTATACAGTTGATAGTAATGCAAGCAGGGAGGGGAGAAGTTGGCAGAAGTGGCTCAAGGTATTGAGTAGATTTACCACCATTCATGGATACCAAGTGGCTCTGCCAACATTTCCAAACTCGGAACCTATCTGGGACCCCCTCTATTTGTTCTCAGATTTGGGATGGGCAGTTGTCACCAGGTGTGCATTACAGGTTGCCAGGAGCCCCCTGTGCTTCCCTTTGTACTTGCTCCATGATTAAAACAAGTTTGATTTGATGGACATGAAAGCCATGGGATAAGTGGCCAAAAAAGTGTGGGGGAAAGAGAAACATCATGAATTAGAATGTAAATGGGTAGTTGGTTATTATCTGGGGGGGAAGGGATTGGGCACATAGCACTTAAATAAAGACTCCTATGTCTGAGTAAAGCATTTTAGGAAACACAAATTATTATTTACACTTGTAGTTATTTGATGCTTTCTTTTATGTGGCTCTCAGATTTGGACACCCAGGTTTAAATGAGGGGCTGACTGTTTAAGGCTTTTCATACCTAATTTACTAAAAGCCCTCACTTCCCATTTTTTGTCAGCAACCCATATTGCTTTCATCGATCAGATCGTCTACTGACTTTAATTCATTAACTAATCAACACGTATTTGAATATATATTATATGGTAGATTAAGTCCACATGACAGATACTTGTCATGGGAGTGAAAAAGAAAAAGTCTATGAAATTTGTAAGTCTATGAAATCATTGAAACAGACTTGTTGGCTAAAGTCCAAAAGACTAGCTTTTAATATACTTTCCCACTCTGGACTGTATGCCATAAAGGGGACATTTCTTATTCATTGTGCATTCTACCAATGGTAGGTATTGGGTAAATATTTGTGACTAATGTGTCTAAGTTATCTATTGCTATGTAACAACTATCCCAAAGCTTAGTGGCTTAAAGTAGCAGTCATTTTATTTAATTGCTCAAAAGTTTATGATTTGGGAGGGGCTCAGCAGAGTAGGTTGTTTGCTCCACGTGGCATCAGCTGGAATGTCTTGCTTGGGGCCAGAGGATGCATTTTCAAGATGGCTGACTCACGCCAGTGGTAAATTGTCAAAGACTGGTGAAGGTTGGACTCAGTCGGGACACTGGGACAGCCGGGCTCCTCTTTCTGTCCATGTGGCCTTTCCATATGATCCCTCCACATGGTGGCTGAACTGCATGAGTGTGTATATATATAAACTGTTTTTATTTAAGTTAAAAATAAGCTGTGGGAAATATTTTCAGTGGATCATGATATATGTCCATATGGTGCAGCTAATATTTCAGATGCCACCTTAACAACTTCTCCCTACCATTGCGATTGCAGAAATGCACTAACAAGAAACACGTTCACAGGAAAGACTCTGCACCTCACTGCAAGCCTCACTCAGAAATTGCTGAGTGATGGTCCTTATTGTCAATGCAGTGCCTGCTTGGGATTTTCTCTCTTCATCTCTCTCTGCCCCTCCCCCCCAAAATAAATAAATAAACTAAAAAAAAAAAAAAAAAGAAATTGCTGAGTGAGCACCAAAGGAAAGAGAACTTGTCCTCTTTTTTGCACCCACACATGATTATGCAATGGCCTTTGGCTTGCTTTGGAAATTCATAGATCCTTATCCAGAAGCTCTGCTGCTAGGAAGAACCTGCAGAACATCACGTTCTCTCCATTTCCGGCCTGCCCTCACTTGAAGGTCCTCTTCCGGTTTCCAACTTTCAATGTTTGTCTCTGCTTTTGCTCCCCTTCAGAAGAGTCTTGCCTGCCTAGGTCCAGTGCTTTACTTCATCAGCAAGAAGGCAGTGTTGTGTGACTACAACAGGGAACAAAAGGGCCGTGGGCATAGTGCCTGCCATAGACTGGGGCACCCCTGCTGGCTGGCAACCACGGGCCTTGTTAGAAGAGTTTGATGCGATGCCCAGACAGGTCTGACCTTTGACCAACTTGGAAGCCAGCTTCCAAAGAAAGTTGAGGACCTCACAAAAACCCGTCCATTCGCTTGGCGTGCTCTATCCTAAATCCTTCTCTGACCCACTCCCCTGATGGCTTCCTTGTGTTGGAAGGTTTTTCATTCTCTTCAGTTAGAAGTAGACCCACATGTATCCTTACATATGCAGTTGCAACCTGCCAATTACCAATCTCCTGAAACTCCCAAAGAACTTCTGGACTGAAAATTGTTATGATAGGACCTCCTTTCAAATATCTGAAATTATTAGCAAGTTAAACATTCACTTCCCTGATAATGAGAAGGTACAGATGGTATCAATTATTATAAAAAGTTAAAATATTCATCGTGGTTGGGACAGGGTTGTTCAGCTCACACCTGCCATCTTTGGTAACGTTGTGTTGGCTTCCTGCCGATAGTGCAGTGTTTCATGTGCATCTTCTTCTTTGACCTTCATAACCTGCGAGGTAGACACTATTCTGATCACACTCTACAGGTGAGGGAACTCTACAGGTAAGGAAGTAATTTGCCCAAGGTCACACAGGGAGCAGGGGAGAAAGCCTAGATTCTAACTCCAGCTGCCATATTACACTTGGGGACACTTGCAAGGTTCCTGCTGAACTTCAGCACACGAACATGCACACATTCTGGCAATTGTAATGGAGCAGGCATTATTTGTAGTGCCTTCCCATTATCCAGAGGTTGTTTGTGGCTTTCAGTTGCTACTGTTCTTTCATTCAATGCATTTGTAACAAATTTGTGGAATTACAGTTGGGTTTCACTTCTGCTGGTCAGTTGGTTTATATGCATTGCTATGTTTCCATTTTAACTGCTATTTTTTTCATAATTCTTTGTTATCACTGAATGCTTTTCCTCCTGAAAAGTGAGGTGGGTGGGATAGGAGGATGTGGGGTCTCTTGCTTTGCTTCTGTGGTCAGTAGGGTCTGGCACCAACAGAGTAAGGAGTGGAATCAACAAAACCAAACAGGCCTTGTCATGTGTCTGTGTGACATATTGGTAAGGCCGGTGATAGCCTTGTAAGGGCCGCTCTCCCCAGTCTGGATGTCTTTAATTAATCAACATTTTACAAGATCTCCCTTCACTTTGAATGGCTTCATCTGTAAGAGATCCAGTTCTAGGTAACTTCTGTCATATTTTATGAAGTCTTTTAAAGTTTAAAAAGCTCTTGGAGTCTCCTTAAGTCCAACCAGAACTCAGGAGGTGTTGTGAAGCCAGGGGAGAGTGTTGACTGAAGCTAAACCCATCTCCAAGAGTCCACATAGCTGAGACAGCCCCTGGGCAATTCTTCTGTCCTCTCTTGTCCCTGTGCACACACACACACACACACACACACACACACACCTACAATTATTTAATGGGTACAGAGTGTCACTGTTGCAAGATGAAGAAATTCTGAAGGTTGGTTGCACAGCACTGAGTATACTTAACACTGTTGAACTGTACACTTAAAAATGGTTGTGGTGGTAAATTTTGTTATTCGTGTTTTCTCAAAAAGAAAAATAACAATAATAATAAAGGCAGAGATGTTCACTGGGAGCTCATGAGTGCATTAGTCAAATCTTGCTTTCCTCCATTTGTTTTCCTGGAGGACCTTGCCATGAGGAGATTGAGCCCAGCAATGTGCTGCTCCAGGGAAAGTAGATTAAGGAAGATGGCAGAACACTGGCAAGGGGGGGGGGGTCATGCCTAGGGAAGCCTGAGCAACAAGAAGGATCTGCCATCTGGAACTGTCACTGGTGTGGATTTACGTCTTTCCTAAAAGAGGAGGGAAGAGAGCCATTTGAGGAACGATCCTCTCTCAGGATCCAAGCCCTATTGCAGAGGTGCTTTATAAATTCCTTCTTGATGTTTTAAATGTCATTGTCAGACTTCGTGAAACTCCCCTGAGGCTTCTACAAGACATGAATGGATGCAGAAGGCCACTCTCTACCAAACTGCTCACTCCGGTGACTGGAACGTGATTATACACTTTCCACCCAGCCTCCCTCCCATCCTCTCCCCAACCCCACATCCTCTGGAGTGGAAAGTTCCCCCCAATTCCTAAGGCTCAAGGTCACTGGAGGAGAAAGTCTTCCCCAAGAGAGAGACTTGGATCAACTTCTGTTGGAGGGTATGGCATCTTTGTAGGAGGACAGTTGTTATTTATATCCACTCCCTGAGCTACTACATTTATAACCAACAAACTCCAGGTCCTGTTTCAACTGGAAAAACCCACTGGGTCCAGACGTGACTGAGGTTTTTGTTTGTTTGAGACATGATGTTGTGCATGTAAATCAAATAGAGTTTGCTGGAAAAGTCATCTCCTGAGCAAATACAGTCTGCTTTTGGGTATTGCCAAGAAGGAGAGAAGTGGTAGTTTATCTGAAGAGGGGAGTGTCCATACCATAGAAATGAAAACTCAGAAAGAGTCAGAGAACTTGGAATCCTTCCTCCCAGGCATCTTCTGTTTACCTACAGCTCCCAAAGCTCCTACATATTTCTGGCAGGGGCCAGGATCCCTAAGTGATGGGTTTAGGCATCTTTGCTCTGCCCCTTGAGTAGGCAATGAGGGGTTTCTGTTTCAATCAACAGTACCCTGGGATCATGGCCCCTCCAGCTGTAGAGAAGTGAGAATATGTGTCTGGGGCCATGCACTCTGAGAGAATGCACATGTCCTCAGGTCCCACCCTGAGCCAGTGAGGTCAGGGAAAGTGGGGGGCAGACCTGTATCACCCCAGTCTGGGACCTTCTCCTTGGAGTTTCCTCTTGCTCCAGGCCACTGCTATGGCCCCAAGAGCAACATCTGCAAGAGAGAGTGAGAGACTGGCCTCACTGGAACTTTTTGCCCTGAGACCCACTCTTCACTTTGTCCCTGCTCCCCTCTGTCTGGGATGACAGTGGGGTGAGAAGCAGGGAGGGTACAGAGAAAGGAGTCAACCCAATGGACCTGAGACTGCCCTCCTCAGAAAGACTTCTTTGCATGGCTGGCCCTTGGCTGGCATCTGGGAACTTGGACTTCAGGAGTCCCACTGTTCCCTAAGTGATGAGCATGGCTCTGCTGTGTCCACTTTGTACAGATGGTTTATGCTGAGCACCTGCATTCCTTCTGCAAGGCTGGAGTCTGGTATGTGCTCAGCACACTGCCTGTGTGACCAGCCTCCAATAAAAACCCTGGACACTGGGTCCCTCATGAGCCTTACTGGTGGACAACATTTCACAGGCATTGTCACATTCATAGCTGGGGACTTTGCATGTGTCTGAATCCACTGGGAGGGGACTCTTGGAGGTTTGCTCCTGGCTTTCTTTGGACTTCACTCCATGAGGCTTTTCCTTTGTGGATTTTGATTTTTATCTTTTTGCTGCGATAAATCACAGCTGTGAGGATGACAGCCTGGTGAATCATTCAACCTGGGGCTGGTCCTGGGAACCCCTTCTCGACACAGGTGTGGTAGTGCCAGCTTTGTGGACTGTGTTGCCCTGACTCCTTTGTCAACTGATTTTCACTAAATTGGACAAATGCGAGACAATGGAGGGAGAGTGAAAAGAGAAGGAAGACATGAGCAAGGGTCATTCTTCTCTCTCTCTCCTGACCTCAGACAGGCAGTGTTTCTGGTGATGACCAAACCTCAAGCTGTTCCAGTCCCGGCCACATAACCTCAGCCCTTGTGCTGTGATGACACCACTCTTCCCTGTTGTCGCTAATTGCTGAGTTGACTTGCTTTCCCCTTTTTGGCTTCCAATCTCTTCCATCACCTGTGTAACCAATCCCCTGTGCTAAATTCCCCCTTTTAAAAATATCCAACCTGGTTCTTGTTTTACCAGCTGGAAACATTCCTTACATACATATGTTGTGTCACCTCCATGCCAAGCAAGAAACATTCAGAGACCAAAGACACCACAGAGTTCAGAGTCTATTCATCCTGCTGCTTCTATAGCAGTCACATTTTCTGGCATGGCTCAAGGTTCACTGTATGGCCAGGAAACTTCCTTCTGACTTCTAAGCCTCAGAACTGTGAGGAAAGTCTCTGTAACATGGCTGGGCTTTAACCATGTGCTAGGAATTGGTGCCCTCAGACATTCTCTTATGGACACTATCTTTTAGGTACAAGGAAAGCTATTGCATTTTCTTTAATTGAAAAAAAATTTTTTGATGTTTATTTATTTTTGAAGGAATGAGAGACACATCACGAGTGGGGCAGGGACAGAGAGAGAAGGACACACAGAATTGGAAGCAGGCTTCAGGCTTCGACCTGTCAGCAGAGAGCCCGACGCGGGGCTCAAACTCATGAACAGCATGACCTGAGCCGACTTTGGAGGCTTAACCAACTGAGCCACCCAGCCTCCCCTAAAATTTTTTTTAAGTTTATTTATTTTAAGAGAAACAGAGAGAGCCTGAGCAGGGGAGGGGCAGAGAGAGAAGGAGAGAGAGAATCCTAAGCAGGCTCCACATGAGAGCAGAGCCTAATGTGGGGCTGGAACTCAGGAAACTGTGAGATCATGACCTGAGCCAAAACCAAGAGTCAGACACTTAACCTACTAAACCACCTAAGCGCCCAGCCATTGTGTTTTTAATCCTTCTGGGTTGGCGATTTGGAGAAGTTAGGAAGCTAACCAATATGTCTGCATGTGCACACTATACTTAGTGAGTCTCAGGCCAAAAGTGGCACTGAAGTGGTGGTTGTGAGGCTGACAAGCCTGTTCTGAATGCACAGCACAGCCAGGAATCACAGGACCTGGCAGCTGTGCAGCTGAATCTGGAGGGCTCTTCCCCAGACCCACACAGGCAAGGATATCTCTAGGAATCCGGAACACCAGGCTTGATTTTTGCCAGGACAACTAATCAGAGTAGGATGGTCCTTCTCTAGCACTCAGCAAAGAACATGGAAAGGATGGACATTTTTTAATGTTGATTTATGTTTGAGAGAGAGAGACAGAGAGACAGTGTGAGCAAGGGAGGGGCAGAGAGAGACAGAGACAGAATCTGAAGCAGGCTCCAGGTTCTGAGTTGTCAGCACAGAGCCCGACATGGGACTCGAAGCCACAAACCATGAGATCATGACCTGAGCCGAAGTCGGACACCCAACCAACTGAACCACCCAGGTGACCCAGGATGGACTTTTGAGTAATTGAATGGTCAGCAGACTCTCCCTGGGAACTCCAGTTGGGGTCTCTACGCTCATGTAGTCTAGCAGTGGTACAAGTGTGAAAGTCACTGGGCTGGAGCATAGCATAGGGGGTGGGGGGCAGGGTTCAGGTGGAGGGGGGGGTCCCCAGCAGCATGCAAGAGAGAGTAAAGAGATAAGAATGGAGAGAAAAGCAGGGTCAACATGACAGGCCAGTCAACTGAGGTTTAGAATTTATTCCAAGAATTTGATCTCAGATTTGAGCCCCCACTGAGCTGCTTCTCACTGCAGTGTGGAGAATGGATTAGAGGAGTCAGGATCAGAAGCAGTAGGTGGCTCTTGTGATTTTGACAAGACAGGATGATGTGGAGGTCTGAGCCTCCACAGTGGGAGTGGGAGAGAATGGGTAGATTCAACAGACATTTAAGAGGAAGAATAGAGAGTATTTGTTGAGGGATTGGATTTAGGGATGGGGTGGGGGGAAGGAAGTGTCAAGAACACCACCACAAGTCTGGCTTGGCAAAGGAAGGCGGGGTGGTGGCATACTGGGACGGGGAACTTCTGACATGGACCAAGTTTCCAGGGGGAAATTACACATGTCATTTTAGATATGATGAGTATGAGTTATCCCTGGGACATGACAAGTGAAGATGGCTGGGAAGCAGTTAAACTGGGGAGTCTGAGGTTATAGAAAAGATCATGGCTAAAGACGTAGATTTGGGACATGTCAGGACACAGATGTGTCCTGGGACACATGGGAAATGAGGGCAAGGGGGACATAGAGTTTATCCAAGGGGGTGTGTGCAGCACCGGAGGAACCCCCCCCCCCCAGAGTGTCTCAGAGGTGGGAGTGGGGAGGGGAAGACCTTTCAGGCAAGAGCGGGCAAGTTCAATGTCTCCAACGGTCAAGTAAACAACCAAATCCTGTCCTTTGGATTTGGTGTGGGCCGCTGGTGAGCTTGGGCTGGTTTCAACAGAATGCCAGAAGCTTGCAATGGTGACGAGAGAGAGGAACAATAGCTGGGGGGGGGGGGGGGGGCGCTGGGCGGAGGGAGAGTTGTAAAAAGTATTGAAGAGACTTGCCTTGAAGTTGTGTAAATGCTATTGGGAAGCAGCTGCAGGACAGTGAGAGCTTGAAGACAGAGGAGAGAGAACAGATACACAGCAAGGCCCTGGAGAAGAAGGTGGCATGGACCACAGGCAAAACAGCAAGGCCCAGGGCACTTTGCCATGAACAAGGGGGTAGGTGGGAAGCTTCCCCACTTGAATGAGAGGAAGAAAGGGAAAAGATGGGTAAGTGTGCAGGCAAGTTCATAGATCAGTAGCAGAAAATGTAGAGAATCCCTAACCAATGGCATTTTTTTACCGTGCTCTCTATGAAATTAGATCAAGGGGCAAGGTCAGAAATTTGAAGACAGTAAAGAAGGTTAAAAATAGGTTGTTTGAAAATAGGACTATTTAGAGATACAAAGACTCAGAAAAAAATATATACATAGAAGAAAAATTTTCTATTTCTCCTGTTATTTGAAGACAAACCAGAATGGTTTTCAGGGGGAAAAAAGATGTTATTTTCTAAGTTTTTTGACACTCTAAGTTATTTACTCGTCCCCTCCTGTGGGAAGTCTTGCAGTAAGGTGGTAGCTGAAGTTCCCATGGATGTTGCCAGCACGTAGACCAGGCCCCTCAGCCTTATTTACACAAGAAGGAGATGCTTCGTGCATGGTCACAGCTGTCTGTGACCTGTCTGCAAGAGGGCAGAGGCACCCTTCATCCGAGCCGCACCAGTGGCCCTCAGAATTCCGGAGGGCAGGGACATTGCCCTGTGCAGAAAGACATTTCCAGCCTCTCTGACCAAAGGGCAGAGGCAGGGTCTGCTTGGCACTGGAGAGGGGCTGCAGAACCAGAGGTGGGGATGGCGAGGAGAAGCAGGGCTGGACACTTGGGAGTCAGGGGGGTTGTCGGTGGAAGGAGGGGCTCACTCCGGAATAACACAGCAGGGTGGCAGAAGTAAATAGGAAGTCCTAGAAGCTGCTTGGTTTGCTCCAGCTGTCAAGAAGGGGGAGGAGAAAACCCTGTGGGACGGGGGAAGAGGGTGGGGGCTGTTAGGATGTTATTTAAGAGCCAACTTTCTTGTCCTTTTAACTGCGTCCTTTTGAGGAAGTGTCCCTGAGCAGCACAGCGCCAGCCTGAGGCTAGGGCACCTCGGGAGGGGACCGCAGGTAAGCAGCCCGGCAGCTGCGAGCCTGCAACCAGGAGCCAAGGGGCCCCCCGCTAGGTCTGCCCCCTGCCTGGGGTTTCCGGAAATCCCTCAGAGGGCTGCTCCGGGTGTAGGGGGCGGGGGAGGGGCAGCCTCCTTGTCCAGTTCTGTTCCTAGTCCCTATCTCCGCGCCTACCCAGCGCCACTTCCATCAGAGGGGGCTCCTCGGGTTCTCTTCCAAGTAGCCCTGAAGGCACTGCTTGCAAGAAGGCCACTAGCTGGGAATGAGGGACTTGGGAGTGCTCCCCTAAGGGAGGACTCTGGAGGGGTGAGACAGAAGGATGGAGAGAGATAGGGAGATAGAGCTAGGTAAGAACACCTACTTGGCTCGGCTTTCTGTCCCTGTGTATCCTCTGTTCCCCTCCCAATTCGAGAGCTGAACTTGAGCGCCTGCCTAGCCCCCTACCCCCCACTCACCTGTGAGAAGGGAGTGCTTCTGCCCACCCAGCCAGGCCTGCACAAGATCCTCTTACTGGCCAAGCACCTGGGGATCCCCAGCTCTCTGCTTTCTGGGTTCTCTCTCTCAACAGGCCAGTGCCCTGCTGGGCTCTGCTCTGTACTACCCCCAAACCCTCTCTCCCCTAGTGATCCTAAGCCCACCCTTGTTATTCCCCTGCAGAGGACTGCTTTTTCCCCTGTGTTCCCTCCATCATTAACCCTTTCTCCTTGTCCCCTGAGTTCACTGGAGACTTTGTGTAAATATGTCTGTAGGTATTTATGGAAACCTATTCAGACTTTATACTTGGAAACATTGCTATCTCCGTCCCAGACCAAATACCCTAGTAAGTGATTATCTTGTCTCCAGCTGTGTTGCCTTTGCTTCTAGAACAGTCTACTCTGGTTTGCCTCTATAGTGGAGGCTCTTCATCTTTGGAGGGTGTGCTTGGTTTTGAAAAAAAAAAAAAAAAAAAGCCAAATAGCCAAGAGTCATGACTGGGTGATCCAGGTGATCAAGGTGAAAGCTTCATTTGGGTCAGAAACAAGGGCTCCCTTTATTTGGTCAGTTGGTCAACAAGTACAGACTGGGGAGTGACAGTGAGGTGTGTGGTATTTGAGCTGGCTCCTTGCCTGCACAAACTCCGGAGGAAAGGGAAGTAGGCTTGGAGCTAAGGCACTGTTAGCACCACTGACCAAGTACATTTAGAGAAAGGCTATTTATAGCCTTATTTAAAATTGCCAATGTCCCTCCCCCCCCCCCCCCCCACAGACTCCATCTGCCTTCTCCTCTGTGTGGTCCTGGCTCCAAAGTAATGGCCACCTTCTTATACCCCTTTGTGTTTACTTCTGGAAAGTGTGGGCTCCACCCTAACCCTCACTAGACTCTAGGTCAACAATCCTCTGTTTCGTTCTCTGGTGTATCCCAAGTGCCCACATCACAGCCTGGCACATAGTAGGCCCTCATTAAACATAGGTTGAATTACCCTGCAAACATGAATGCTTTAGAGGATGCTGCTTATCTAAACACGGCTGGATGAGGTTGTTCTTAAAAGTAACTTAGGCTTCCTAAGCCTGTATGAAATGGACATACATACAGGCATATGACAGTAAACATTTCCACAAAGATACAGCCTTTAGAGCTAATGAGGGGATTAAAAAAAAAAACCTGCTTTCTAAAATCGTTTACATTTTTCATTTCTCCAAATAACGCCCTTTTCTTCTGCTTTCCATATGTTTTGACAAACAAGAAATCTCCCCAAGATCCTTGGGGAGCTATACTCCATCATTAGACTAATCCTTACTGCCACTTCGCAAGTTTTATTTATGCGAAACTCAAAATGTGTTGCTCCAGTGCTATCTCACACAGATATGTCTGTTTCTCTATTTTTGAATCCTTGTCTCCAATGTAATTCACCTCACATTCCTTTTCTGTGTCTCCCGCCCCCCCCCCATCCCTCCTCCCAAGGATCTTGTGAAGCTAAGAATGTCGGAGACCTCCGCACCTGCACTTGGAGGCAGGCGAGCCCTGCCCCGAAACGCCTCCAATGCGGCAGAGGATGACCTCCCCACTGTGGAGCTGCAGGGGCTGACCCCCCGGGGCTTCAACCTGCAAGGTACAGGCACAGCCACCTGCTTCTCCCTGCAGGTGCTGGCTGAGTCAGCACCCTTTGTCTCCACTAAGCTCCCACAAAAGAGGTGCCCCTGCCAGTGTCTGGTATTAAAGAAAAGACTCCCAGGCCTTCTTTGGAGTGGTCAAAGGACCAAAGACTCAGATTCTTGTCCCAGTTCTGCCACTTAATAGCTTTGTGATCCCAGGGAAGTCACTTTGTCTTTCTACCTCTTGGCTATTTCCTCTATAAAACAAGGGCGCTGGCTTAGCAGGTGCCTCTTCCAGGGCTACCGTTCTGTTTTAAAAATACTCTCTAGCTGGAAGTTTCCACTTCCAAAATATTGTGGCTGTTTTGATTGTCTGGCTTGTGCCTCCTTCCTTCTCCCTCCTCCCTCCTCTCTCCATCACTGTGAATTTCAGAGCTGGAGAAAGATGCCAGACTCTGACAGTAATGGAGATGGAAACCCTCTATTTGTCTCCAGAGCAGCCTGCTGAGCAGGTGAGGCAAGCTGCTTCCCCTGCTCTTGCCTCCACTGATCCCCAGGGACCTGCTCTGGGAGTAGCAGCCAGAAGCTGACCTCCGCTCAGCCCTGTCAGCTGTGATGGGACCCAGGTGCCAGCAGTGGCTTGGTGACACAGGTGCCATTCCCTTGGGCCATGGCAGGAACATTCAGACTCATGTCCCTGAATGGCATCTAGCAGGGAGCACTTTTTGTCAGTAGCACACATGCACCAAGCCCATTTTTGGTCCTGAGGGGGCTCTGTGCTAAGTTTCATTGGGTGTGAACACCCACTTGCTTGGGTAGGTGCCCACCATCACCTTGGGGTGTGTGGCTAATTTGCCTCATCAGAAAGAAGTCAGCAGTTGAAAGCAAAGAAAAAGAACAATGCCGATCACTAACAAGTCCAGCAAATCAGAACTTCTCGACATTGTGGACAGATTTGATTGTGTTACTATCACATCCAGCCGGTTGATACTCAATTGTGAAAACAGAGAGAGATCTAGTACCATCCATTAAGGTACCATCCAAATTTGGAGGAGAGAACTCACAGAAGGGCATCTTCAGTTTAATAGAAGGGTCCAGACAAACTTGTGAACTTGTAGTTCTGATCTATCTCTCCCAGCTGGGTGCCACATTCTCTACAACTTCATCAGTAGAGCCACAGAATAGAGTTAAAAAGGACTTGCTAATCCTCATGTTATAGGTGAGGAAGATTCAATCATCTAAATTCCCATGTTACAGGTGAGGAAACCGAGGCCAAAGCAAGTAATTAATGTCCACTCCTTCACGGATCAATCTAAGATAGGATCCTTCCTTCCTTCCTTCCTTCCTTCCATCTTTTGAATGTAAATAAAATTGGAAAGCATGAGCATGTAAAATTATCAAGCAGATTACCTTGGTGTATTCAGTTTTCTAGAAGAATTCCCCTCTGGCAGAGAAGACTCTGGGCCCTGGGGAATGGTGGCCAAGGTGCTAAAAGAAGAGGGCAGGAAGAACAGAAAGAGAGAGGGGCGCAGGATCAGTGAAGAGAAATGTGCACAGAGACAGTGAGATGTAGCAAAGAACACTCCGGTCCGAGACTCAGAAGACCTGGGTTCTGTTTCCACATTTGCCATTTGCTTACTTTGTCACCCAGGGGAGCTTCATTTTCTCCATCAGGAAAATGGAAGCAATACCTACTTTACAGTTGCCATTGTGATCAAATGATCAGTGCCCATGAGACACCGATCCATAGGACGTGACCTACAAATGCTCCTTGATTCAGAAGCAGGTTATCATACCCTACTAGGTTAGGGGCCCACCACAGTGAAAGGGGCCCACCACTTCCAAGGGAAATGTGTAACCACCTGCAGGGTCTGTCTACCTGAAATCTGAACAAAATGTTGCTAATAAGAAATCAAAACTTCCAGAAAACTTGAGCAGGTGGGTTGATTTAAAAAACAAACAAACCTGGGTTTACTGTTTTTTGTTTATTTTTGGATGCACAGGTGGGGAATTATATTGAAGAGAATTATTTGGAAAAATCAGTCATCATGTATCCACAGCCCAAGTGACATTCTGGGATACCTATTACAGACCTTGGCAGAGGTGTGTGAGTGTCCAATGACTGTACGATGAATGAACAGTCACTGGAGAATTGAATGACTCATCAGCCCTAGAGTCATTATAATCTTATTATTAATAGCATGTTCCAGATTTCATAAACATGCATGCATTTAATGTGAACTAATTGCTACTCACTATGAGAACAGGGTCTCAGAACCCAGGGAGCATAGAGGAAAGTCCTAGATGAGTAGAACAGAAGAAAATACCAGCATATAAACCACCTGATCAAGGAGGACTGTCTCCTACTTATCCTTTATATTTCAAATTTCTCTGACACGAAATACATCAACTTGTCCCAACTTATCCCCTGCTAAAGTAGTCACGTATTTAACTTCTGTCTTCTTGCAGTTTATGCAGTGACCACTAGGGGCGTGCAAGAGGGCTTGGATCTCCCTGAGCCCTTGCCTGAGGACGCTTTGGCTCTCAAAGTCGTAAGGCAAACTCTCCTCATTTTTTCCAAAAGCGTCCCTTTAGCAAGCTACTTGTACCAAGCTGACTGAAAAGGCAGAAAAGCAAGAGGAGGAAAGGGGGGAAATGGCAGATTTTTCGCTTCAAACAGCCTTGTGGCAGTCGATATATATAATATACACTGAATGTGAATAATACCCTTAATTCATAGCTTTTGTGAGTATTTGGTTAAGAATGACTTTAGCCTGCATTTCAGATTGTATAAACTCACATAAAGTTCCTCCCATCCAGCAGCACACTATTAACAAAAAATTGAAATGTTTGAGGTGACAGTGAAACCCCAGAGATAGGACCAGCTAGTCTCACTGGTGATGTTTGACATCTTCATGTGTTTTTAGGGGTCCTTAATGCCCTCTTCCGAACTCAGTTGTAGCTGAGAATGGTATGTGAAAATCTCCTCAGATTTCTAGATTTGCATCTCTTCCTATTAGACTGTTCTGCATGCTCAGTGGTTATTTCTGAAAATCTCTTTACAGCTTTCCTGGTCTCAAAAGTTATTTTAGGAGATGTAATGTTCGGGAAGATAACCTCATATTCTTGGTCTGGTTTGACTCTGCATTGTTAACCATAGTGATCATTTACAGTGATGATTATAATCCTTATTGGATACATCTAATGTGATGAATTCAACTGGAAAGCAAGTCTGGATTTCTAAAAAAAAAAATCAAATACAGGAGAGATCTCGAATCTTTCAAGCTAATGGAGTCTTGTACCTTTCTGAGCATCTCCTCCTTCCCACCCCATTCCCTGTCAGAACCAGATCAACTAGTTAACTAATTAATTATAAATCTCTCCTTTGTGCAGAATAAACCTCTCTGGGTTGAAGATTTTTAAAAGAATAAGAAAGACATTTAATGTATGATTCAGAAATGAGGTTGTATAGAATCAATTCATTCTTTCATTCGGTTTGTGTAAAAGCATTTAATGACTGCCACCTGTGTGTCAGGAACTATGCTAAGTTCTCTCTGGGGACACAAAGATGAGTAAGCCAATCCCTGGCTTCAAGTGGCTCTCGATTTAGTAGATGATATAGACACAGAAAATATCATTGAAATTCCATGCAAAAATAGCGTAACAGAAATTATGCCTATTGCAGCAAAAGAACAGAGAAAGGAATAACTTGGTGTGGGTACAGTGAGAAAGAGGACAACTGAGTTGGGTCTCAGAGGATGAATAGGAGTCTTCCAGACAGGCAATGCATGGGAACTGCATTTCTAGCAGAGAGAACAGTATTTATCAAGTAATGGGGATATGGTGGGGGATAAGCCTGGGGAAAGTAGGCAGGGACCTATTGTACACTGAGGTACACTGAGACCTTGCCTTTCCTCTTTGCAAAGGATTCTAAATAGCAAAATTAAATCATCAGAATTATGTTTCATGAAGGCAATTCTAATGGTGAGGGGAAAATGGAGAGAAGGAAATAAACTTGGAGGCTGCTGTTGAGATACTTCCAGCAAGAGGAGAGGTAGGCCAGACAGATTTCAGTCCCTGGAGAAGATGCTGGTCTCACTTCTTACTCCAGCTTGCTCTGGGCAGCTAAGCATTTCTTATACAGTTTACAGTACAGGACATTTGAATAGCAACAGTTGAAAAACAATAAGCTTCTTTTTAAGAAAATGTTTTTAATCATTCTAATTAATGATACTTTAAAACTTGAGGTTTCCAAAGGAAATATGAGAAAGGAACTTTTATCCTGTTGTTTCAACAATAAGCAGACCTACTTCCCCATGGACAGTATTTATGCCCACACTTTGGTAATAATATTACCGAAGATTGCATGGGGATTTCATTTCACTAGGGAATTCCTAGGATATGAACCTAAACATTTAACTTATCTCAAGATTCCATCTGTGACAGGTATAATCATTCTCCAAAGAATATTTTTACAACCTAAGGAGAAAATAATCTACTTTTTTTCATATTAGGGAAAGGGTAGGAGGACCAGGAAGCAGCTGGCTCATGAGGAGAGATTTTTTTTTTTAACCAGTCCATTTTCTGATGTGTTTGGGAATTAGGCTAAATTGTGTTAGGTAGACATTTTGAAAGCTGTCACTTTGAAAGAGCAAGCTGCCAACTTTCCAACTACAGTATCTCTCTAAAACAAAAACAAAAACAAAAACAAAGTAGCTTAGCAATGAGTGGCTCTATTTTGCCAGGAACCGGGCTTGGACAGGGAGAAGAAAATTCATTTCCTGTTTATGGCAAATGGAGCCTAGATGAGAAGTCTCCTTCAATCTAAACTATGTCTCATTAATCCAATAAGCAAAGCAGAAATCAATATGCCAGCTTAATGAGTGTTTACTGTTTACTACATGAAGAGGGACAGCGCTGACCAAAATGGACAAGAGAAAGAACTATGATGTTTTTATATCTATGCTCAAATTTTACAACCAACATCTATAGACCCCTTGCTATTGCTAGGTATTGTAAACACCAAATACAAAGCTTGATCTGTGGTGACTGTCCATGAGCAATGAAAGAAGTGTTGTTTAATCAGTGGTTTGAGGACCTCACCTTATTCCCCAGTGCTCAGGCCAACCCCTAGCAACTCCACAGAGCTATGCTGTGCTTTCCTTCTCCCTCTAACGATAAACAACCCTGCTGGTTACCCTTCCATATGTCTTGTCCATTTGACTAAAGTCTACAATATTGGTTCTTTAAACTCTTACTTTTAATGTCGCTTTTAATCTTCCGTGTCTTGGTCAAGTTTTATTTTTTAAATGAAATGTTTTCATTGGTTTAAATTATTTTAATATGCAGTTTTATTTTAAGAGATTACAAAGGGAAATCTTACTAATCATTGCCTTGGTTTTTCCCCACATAGAGTACAACCATAGTTTTCCATGATTTTTTTTTTCCTTTTTTCCTGTAGGCACTGACCTGTTGGAGGATTGTTGCAGTAAAGAATGAAAAGATCATTTAGAAAAAAAATAGAATTTTTTAAAACTCCATACTTAGAATGAGCATTATCAAAATTATAACATTGCAGACTACATTATTTTAAAACAAATTCTTCATGTATATGCTAACATGTTTATTTTATATATTATTATTTAATTTATATTTATAAATATATTTAATATATATTTATGTGACAAATACAAACATATTATATATATTTTTGCTTTCACTATGAAGCTGCAGTGGTTTTTTTGGCTTATATTTTATAGACTCAAAAGAATCTATTAGTACTCTTATTTACCTTATGTTATAAGTAATATATGAATTATGCACTATCAAGGCATGGAATCTTTATTCCTGTCTGAAATGAAAGTGCTACTCTGGGGGCCTCATATTATGAAACCACAGATCACTATCTTCAACGCTGTACAATATATAATATACTATACACACATATATACAATATACTATATATAGTCCTGAAATTGGTATCTGTTAAGAATGAAATTGTCTGATAAATAACATTTAAAGGACTCCCGTGATTAATCTTCTGATAAATAGAATATCCATTTTATGATTAATAACCAACTCTAAGTTCCAAATTTTCAGGCATTACATTTGTTTAAAGTAAAAAGTGGTATATTTCCCATGGCGTCTTTTCACATCTTCCCAGATACAGTGAAGATGAGATCTTGTCCGCAAAGGCTTATAGTTTCATAGATAAATGGCCTATATTAAGATGACACAAAGTGCTTCATGATAATAAATTTTTATTAAAAAAAGGAAAAACATATTCTGGGAATATGGAGGGGAATAAGGAGGGGAAATTTATTTCATCCACTTGTGGAAATGCAAGAAAAGAAAAGCAAGCCTGTCTTCTCAGAATACACCTCCCCATTTTGCAGATGATAAAACGGAGGCACAGGAAGTTTGTATAACTGGTCCAAAGTCATGGTGATAGTCAGTGCCAGAACTGGGATTTGAGTCCAGAAAATCTGCCTCAAAAATCTATACTCTTATCCACTATGCTATTCTCCTGTCTTAATAATAACAATGATAAAACAATGAAAATAATTTGTGAGAATTTGCTAGGGCCAGACACTGTGCTAAAGCAGTTTACATACATTTTTTCATTTAATCCCTACACGAGCCCTGTAAAGCAAACATTCTATTATCTTTTTAAAGGAAAGAAAACTGAAGCTCAGAGAGATTAAATAACTTCTCTGAGGTTGCACAATTAGTAAGTAGTGAAGCATCACCCAGAACATATTCTGCAAAACACTGAACTCCACAGAAAATAGTCCCCATGAGCATTTAAGTTTGGAAGACATGGCACCTATAGGATATTTACAATGCACATCAATATATTAAAGTCTCCCATAAATCCTGCAAGAATCCTGATTGACTTTGGTTAAGCAGCATTTCCCTCTTATTCTTCCAATAGATATCAGTACCCCACAGAAGTAGTACTGTGTTTCACTACTTCAGGGATAGACTGACTTTAACCAGACTCACTAGACATTAACCAAATTCATGGAACTAGAAAGCCAGAGTTTTCATTTGCAATAAGAATAAAACCAGTGAGAGCCAGATACTAAAAAAAAAAAACAAAACAAACAAACAAACAAACAAACAAACAAAAAACCTTGAATTTGTCTTTCTAGCTTTATATTTCCCTTTGGCGAGGCTGCTTGGGAAGCCAAGGCATAAAGCCAATATACTTATTTTCAGGGGCACATTATCATGGAAGAGGTGGTGGGATGAGATGAGGCAAATCCTGGCAGTGCTCCAGAACCAGTGCTTTCATCACCTGGAGGCAGATTAAACTCATCCCATCCTTCATCTGGAGTGCCACAGCAGACTTTCAGCCGACCTTCCTGCCTCCAACACTGCCACCATCCATTCCTTTTCTTACTCTGTCACCAGAAGCAGTTGAAATTTATATACATAAATCTAATCATGTCATTTTGCTGTATCAGATTTTTCACTGGATCCCCAGTGCCGTTAAAATCGAAATTACTCACATGGTCTACAGGACTGGCATGAGTGGCTTACTTTTCCTCTGTGGTCCCACTAGCACATTCCAGCCAACCAATCATGCTTCAATTTCTTAAGTAAACTACACTCTCTCTTGCCTCAGTCTTCACTCATCCTCCTCTCTCCCTGAAATATCCTTCCCCACCCCTTTTTCTACCTGGAAAACTTGCTCACCTTTCTGACCATTGTTTATATACCTCACGTCCTCCAAGGAGCTTCCTTAATCCCCCCTGCCAAATCTTGGTTACAGGTTCCCTATACCTTCCAGATACCCTCCTCCATCAAATACCCTGTACCACTTTATCAGAATATTTATGGTGCCATGTCATAACTATCTTTTCAATTTTTAGTATCTACCACTGTTCATTTATCTAGGTTGTATTTACTAGGCAGTGACCTAATCAGCATTTATATTCATGTCTTGAATGGCAACATAAAATGACACACATAAAATTCCTGGAGGACAGCAGGTTGGGGAGAGTATTAAATACACTGAATATATGCTTAGGGTCTAAAATTACATTAAAAGCTTGGAGCAATTAACCAAATGCAGTAAGATGAAATTCAACATAGATACATGTAAAACCTTAACACTAAGCTACAAAGAAGAAAATCTTTGCATAGATATGGCTAAATGGCAACATGAGTGAGTGGTTTCTAAGGGTCTAGATTGAATCCTAATCATAGAAATGACATCAGAATGTATTTTTAAGGCTTTCTCTCTATCAGGTGCTTCACGTTGATCAATAAGATAGAACTATTTAAAATACTAATGATATCTTGGACTGAAATAACAGAAATATACTATTTATTTGGAAAGATGTAGTGGTCTCATTGTTTTTCATTGGGAATTTATAAAATGGAATATATTCCAGAACAAAGTAGTGGGTAAAAGGTCTGGAAAAGAACAGTGGAAGAAATGGTGAATGTTTTAGTCAAAGGAATAGAAGCTTTTACATACCTAAGGAGTACCAGATGAAATGAATAGAATGCATTCTATATTTATCCAGAAGTCAGAACCAGGATCCATTGTTAGAAAAATTGCAAGGAAGCAAATGTCAGTTCATCTTACGGGAGTTTTTCAAATAATTAAAATTGTTTAAAAATGGACTGTTCACCTTGCAAGATAGTGGGTTTCCCATTCAGATGAAGACAAAAAGCCTAAGCATTCGGGCTTTCAAGATGTTTCATGCAGTACATAGGTCTATCAGATGCTCTAGAAAGTGCCTTTGCCCTCAGAGATTCTGTAAGGCTATATCAGTGCATTCCTTCCAATCATGCTGATGGAGACCTGATTAAACCTATTTCTGAGGATTAAGTTTTTAGACATTTAAACAAAATGAAACGTTATGGAAAGGTACAGTGTGAAGAAAGATGACCAGATGAGTTGATTACTAAGGTCCTTTTCAACTAAGACATTTATGATTCTCTAGCTCTTTCTGAGGTTGGCTTAACACTGGGGACTGTAACCTTAATAAGGTCAGAGAAGTTAGGGGAAAGGCAGCTTAGAAGAGAGAGGTCTAGAGAATTAAACATCTTCCACCCACAGCATAATGGAAGGAAAGTGCCCTTCAGGGGACTATGTTCAGGGTTCTGCAATGGGGTAAAAATAAAACTGTATCTTGCACTTTCTATGTGCTGTAATATCACGGTCACAGTAACCCACTGAGCATCACACCGACCATCAGAGTTTATATTTAAGCTCTCCACAAGTAAGACTATGGCCCCACTATATGCCAGGCATAGTATGAGAGTCGTCGTCATGTTATGTCATTGAATCTTTGTAGAAATTCTCAAAGTTTTAGTATCCTCATTTGAAAGGTGAGAAAAAACTCAGCTGCTATGAGGCAAACATCCCTTACCTAAGTAATTAAGACGCCTGAGATTCAAACTCAGGATTACCTGGACTTTGAATTAATGAAGAATGTTTCAGGAACTCCTAGACTTTTGAACTGGAGAGTATCTTAATGAGTCCAACTTCTTGATTTCACCTATGAGACAAAAATGGGTTCAGAGGGGACCAGGTGTCCTTTTACACAGGATTCCTGTGTAAAAGCAAAGGAAGGCAGTCTTTGAGGAGTCTTTGAGCCTGGAGTCTTTGAGGGTGATGCTCCAGCATGATACAGACTCAGCAGCTGTGCACCCTGTGTTCACAGCCGTGAGGGCAAAGCATGCAACAGGTGGGTTCAGGGAAAGGGTGGGTGGGCAGGAGGCTAGTGTACCCCCACCAGCCTCTCTCATGAATTCCCCTTTAGAACTCCAAGTGTGAGCGCACAGAAATCTGTCTCTAGACTAGATCTTGCAAACTACAATGTAGATGGGTAGAGTGACCTCCACATTGAGTGATCATTTGCAGAGGGAACGGGAGAAAGGTGCGAGGGGATCTAACTGTTACCTGGTACTATCATGTCTCAAATAAGTGTATAACTGACATATACTCTCCCAATTCCAAAAACCAAAGGAAAAACCTATAGATTTTTTTCAGCATACCATGGTTTGACTTCCAGACTGGTCATTTAGGAGCTAGGGAAATGTGAGGCTTGTTCCTGCATGTTCAAAGTGGAAACCGTTATATGTATCTCAATGAAATGTCAGTATCCTTTCTCCACACTTGTTCTTTTCTTTCTTGCCTTTGAGGAATCAGATCTACTTTTAGAAATAACAAAAGGAGGCTTTTGACCCTTTCTAAAGTAAGAGGAGAATTTTGGATTAAAGGTTAACTTTGTCCTTGTAACATCTCTTTGAGGGTTTATCATATTTGATTCTTCCCTTTTTAGAGATAAGAAAATTGAAGTGGCTATACTCTGCTTATCCCTAGTTAGTGACATAGTGAGTTGGTAGTCATGATGGTGACCACCTGCCATCATGAAAGAAGTGTGAGTGTAGGAATGTGAAGACTTGAACTCTGGTCCTAGTTTCTCTGTACCTAGACCTGTATGGGAGGCATCATCAACACTGCTCTGTCTATCCTACAAAAGTGCCCTGTGGTATAAAATGAGATTAGAGGGGGGGAAGCTTTTAAAGTCATTGTTAGAACAAGAATGTCACAAGAGACTGACCCCCAAATCCGCCAGCCCCCTGTAGAGGGTTCTATCTAACAGGCCTCATTAACTTGCTTCTTCAAGAAAAACCAATCTGGTTTTTTTTTTTTTGAGTTTGTGGTTAAACCAAAGTCACTCAATGGTTTCCCTTAATTGTTTTCTATGTGTGTAGACTACCTCAATGTCACAAATGTTCACCTGTTCAAGGAGAGATGGGACAGCAACAAAGTGGACCACCACACTGACAAGTATGAAAACAGCCACCTGATTGTACGCAGAGGACAGTCTTTCTTCATTCAGATTGACTTCAATCGTCCATACGACCCCAGAAGGGATTTCTTCAGAGTGGAATATGTCATTGGTAAGTGCCACACATAAGTCATGCCATGATAGTCCATCTGTGTCATCACATCATGATTGTCATGATAGCATGGGTCGCATAGTAGAAAGGGATACAGGTGCAATTGTGTTATTTCCTAGAATTATACTGTGACAGTTGGCTGGACCTGGGACCACATCCAGCTCCAGGACCACCTTATATTCTAAGATGGGTCTGTATAATGCCAAACACCAATAATTTGGGCCTACCCTGGTAAAATTCTTACATACTAAAAGTGAGTATAATTAATACAAAATGTTAGTTAATTAAATTATTTTTCACAAATGGCTTTGCAATCCTATAGTGTGGCTTTTAGTTTATCAGCTCTACTCTTATGATTTATTTGGTTTTATGTACCAAAATTATTTGCAATTCTTAGTATTATTTGAAATTCTTAGTATATAATCTCCATACAAGCATTTCCCAAAGTTTGCTTTGCTCTAAACTGCTCCCGTGTAATGGCTCATAAAATATAGACCATCAAATAAAGTTCACTAAACATTTATACTCTAATCTCCTTTTGTAGGTTGACAATACACATTAGCTTAACAGTTCAGGAAGGTACCATTTAAATCTGTTTGGTTCAGTGTTTCCCCAATTAATTTTATCCTGGAATCCTTTATGTTATAGCTATTAACATTTGACACATTTTAGTAAATATTTATCTAGACATTACAAATATAGCAAGTAAACACATGCACAAAAAAGCAAAAATGGTTCGATATCAAAAAAGCTGTCCATATAATCCTATATATAAATAAAATAAAAACCAGGCAATCAAACTAATACTCACTGAAAGGAACATATTAAACTCAGCAGCTGTTTTTTTTTAAAAGACTTTAAATAAGATAAAAGTAAAAGAAATCTCCTCAATTATAATAAAGATTATTTACCCCAAAGCAACAACTTTTGGTATCCTAAGTGGCAAAAAATTCATTTAATTATAATCAGAAATTAGGCAGAGATACCTGTTATTGTCATTCTTTTGTTGTTGTTGTTGTTGTTGTTAAGCATTGCTTTAAGGATTTCAGCAAATGAACAATTTAAGAGAAATATCCTATAAATACTGGGAAAGAATAAAATTACATATTTTGCTAATGCTATGATAGTGTGTGTATATATATATATATATATATACCCAACAGATTCAAGAAAAAAAGCACAGTGTTAAAACTGGTAAGATGGCTGGATATAAAATAAATGTTAAAAAGTCAATAGCCTTTCTCTTTAGCAGTGAGGACCTAGAAATAGAAATAAGAAAAAATATTCCACATATAAAACTTACTAAAACTATGAAATGTAAAAACAAATTTTAAAAACCAAGACACACAGTGCAAATAAAGCAGCTATTAAATCTTAAAAAGAGACATGAAAAAACAATGAAAAGACAAATATGGTTTTGGATGTGATATCTCCATTTTTTAAGTCTCCCCAAATTAGTATATAAACATAGTGCATTTCCAATTGGAATCACAACAGAGGATTTTTTTTGTCTTGAATAAAATAACAGAGTTCATTTGTAAGAGTAATTACTTGGCAATAATCAAGAAAATGATACAAAGAAAGAATGAATAGTAGAGCATTTTCTATAAGAAGTATCTATTAGAATATACTATCAGAAGTGTTTCGTGGAACAGAATAGAAAATCCAGAAATAGATCTCAGTATGTAAGATTATGTAATATAGTTGTTGGTTTCATGGAGTAAGAAAAGTACATGGGCTTTTTGGCTTTTTGTTTGTTGTTTTAATAACGTATTTTACATCTCGGTATTTTAGTATATATGTATATTTTATTGGGTGTATATATTTGTTACATGTAAGTATATGCACTTGACATATTTTTGTATTTAATATATTTATCTATACATGTGTAATTATATATATTATTTTACATGTATATATATTTAGTTTATACATACCAAAATACCATAAGTGACTATATATATGAACAAATGACCAAAATGTAAATATCACAAGTGAAATCAATGGATAAAAGATAGAGCTGGAAAAATATTCAGAACATACATATGAGATAAAAGGTTAATGTAGAAAAAAAATCTCTTACAAATTGACAATCTGAAGACAAGCAATAGAAAAATAGACAAAGTATATGAAGAAACGATTCAAAACCGAGAAAATCCAGATAACCTGTAATCATATGAAAACATGCTCAAATTCATTGGGATTGGGAAAGCCAAAGTCATTTGTATCCAACAGGCAAAAATTTAGAAAAACTGTAATATCTGTTGCTGGCATGTATGTCTAGAAAAACACACATTGCTGATATAAATGTACAATTTCATAACCTCCTTAGAATGCAACTTGGCAGGATCAGTTTTGGGATTATCAGTTTCAGGATATTAAGAGGACATATGCCTTTGAGCTAACAACTCCACTCTTAGAAATCTATACCATAGGTATTTAAAATCTAGTTTATAAAGATGGCTATTATTTACTGCAGCATTATTTATAGTGGCAAAAAATGAAAAAATCTCTTAATAATGGAATGGTGGATATATTCACACAATGAATTGTTACTTTTAAAAAAAGAATGAATTAGACCTATGCCAGATGATTTCAACAGAGGTAGTATTGAGGAAGCAAAATATGGAGGAGTACCTATGATCTTCTCTACATGCAACTGTGTTCGTGCATAGGTCAATAGAGTGTTGTGAGTGCAGAAAAGAGTAAGAAGCACACACATAGGTGATGATATGCATTCCTTGGTGGGAGGGTAGGAAGGAGGGAGAAGCAGAAGGAAAGGGGAAACTAGTGAGGAAGAGAGAAAAAAAGCAAGCGTGATGATATCATTATATGTACGCATCTAGATAAAATTATTGATCTATGTGGAGATATACATGTGTGTATATATGTATATGTGTAATTTATGTATACATCTATATTTATACATATGCATTATATATATAAAGAAATTACAAATAATACAATCAGAACTAAAAATAAACAGCACTTCCTTAGGAAAAAAGTCTCTGGCCCCTAACTACTCAAGGTCTCTGGTTTGTACTCACTTTCATTTACAGTGCAAATTCATACATAAATGTGGGGAAATTGGTTGAAGCCAGAGTGGAAATGGGAAAGGAGGAAAAGAGATCCCTGAGTCAGAATGAACATCATCAGTACGACGTGTGGGTTCTGGGCAGAACTCTTTATTATCCCAATTGTGGGGTAAGAGAAAGAAAAACTAAAGCACTATTCCTGTATGTTAAGCGAAATGTAATAACCACAATTTCATTACATTTAGGGAGCAGACTATTATTGTTCGTATTTTTTAATACAATTACTTCAGGTGAGAAAAGACTCCACAGCTAATGTTTTTCACAGTATTTTTAAATCTGATGAAAATTTATTTTTATTTCTTTCCCTAAGTGCATTTATCTCTTTCAAGTGTGGGGTGTGTGTGTGTGTGTGTGTGTATGCACATTTGTTTGGAGTAGTCGATTAAAATGCCCTTCACACCTTTATAATGTAATGATCACTCCATGCGAGTCAACAAACACACTTTTGAAGTTCCATCCCCAGTTTTGCTCCAACTACACAGGAATTTTATCTCCTTCCAGCCAAATATTTAGTGCAAGGAGGGAGGAAGCTTTTGTCCCTGAAGTGGACTTGACTGAGGTCTGAGGCTCTTTCCACAGACCGTTCAGAAAATAGCTATGATAATGGAAGTCTTAGGAAAACTGACACGATGAGTGTGAGGTCGGGTTCCTAGTGAGAGCTGGGAGCCACCGGGACAGCATGCCCAGTCCTGAGGGAGAAGGTCTGGGCACTACCGCAGCATCCCCCCAGCGAGCATGTGAACTCTTTTACAAAGGACTTTTTTCCTTCAGTAAAAAGGTGGGATGGGGGAAGCATAGCAAATTTGCCTTTGAGATAAAAGTCTATATATTTTAAAAACCAACACATATTCTAAATCCTTCTTAGAGCCCATGATGTGTACTTTCAGAGTTAAGTTGTATTCCAATGCGTGTAGCCCATAATAGGCATCATTACATTTGAGGATTTTGTATTTCCAAATTTATTGCAGAAACAAGGAAAGAAAACTAGCAAAATTCCAGAGTCTACTATTTAGTGCATGAGAATTCAAACACATTTCTAAAGGGCTGTAAAAGACCAATGATAGAGGATTTATCCAAGGCAGTCTCCTTTGTGCATCCCAGGTCATTCAGGGGGTGCTATGACCGCCCGAGGTTTCACCACCAGTGGTAGGACCAAGAGTGAAAAAAAGCACATTGTGGGACGCTCATGGGGCTCAGAGATTTTTCTCTTAAAATGCAGTATTTCTTTCAATAGGGTTGAATAAAACCATGAAAATTGGATTTTAAAAGTGATTACTGTAATGAGAAGAAATGTGTCAAATGTGCACTGGAAATGAAATTAAGAGCAAAGTCTTATACATGTGGGTGCACCCCACATGTGCAGCAGGAAACATAGAAAGTGGAAGTAGTGATTTAAAAAACAGAAAAGAGATGGGCGTCTGGGTGGCTCAGTCATTTAAGCATCCGACTTCAGCTCAGGTCATGATCTCATGCTCTGTGAGTTCAAGCCCCACGTCCGGCTCTGAGCTGACAGCTCGGAGCCTGGAACCTGCTTCAGATTCTATGCCTCCGTCTCTCTGCCCTGCCCCACTCACACTCTGCCTCTCACTGTCTCAAAAATAAATAAACATTTAAAAAATTAGAAAAAAACAGAAAAGAGAATACTTTGTAAAAAATAAACAACACATAACAAATCTCAAATATTTATTTTAAAGTGTTTATAACGCGATTAGATTTATCAGCACAGATCAATTTATGCACTACTTTCAAAGAATATAACCATGGCCTAGAGCTAGCTATTATTATGTTAAAAACACATAAAAAAGTAACTTTACACTTAATTGTTTCCAGTTTGCATTCAGTTCCTTATTATTGTTACCTTCTCTTCCCCCATGACTTTATGTAAGATGAACTGGGATGTGTTAACTCACAGGAGTTTCCTTTTTAAATGTTTATTTTTTGAGAGAGAGAAAGCTCAAGCAGGGTAGGGGCAGAGAGAGAGAGGGGACAGAGGAGCCAAAGGCTCTGAGCTGTCAGCACAGAGCCCAATGCGGGGTTGGAACTCACAAACCATGAGATCATGACCTGAGCTGAAGCAGATGCTCAACCAACTGAGCACCCCTGTGCCACTGAAGTTTCCTTTTGTTACTGTCTTCAGAGCCTAAGGCATATGATTTATTTATAAGTGATTCTGCCTTTAAATCAAGTTTTTTTTTCTTTCTTTATATTTATTTTTATTTTTTTAAACATCTATTCGTTTTTGAGAGACAGAGAGAGAGACAGAGCATGAGCAGGGGATGGGCAGAAAGGGAGGGAGACACAGAATCTGAAGCAGGCTCCAGGCTCTGAGCTGTCAGCACAGAGCCTGATGCGGGGCTTGAACCCACAAACCACAAGATCATGTCCTGAGCCAAAGTCGAATGCTTAAACGACTGAGCCACCCAGGCACCCCTTTCTTTATATTTAAATATTTAAATAAATAGACTCTGTCAGATGGTCCCAGCTTAATCCTTTGCTGGATCCTCAGAGAAAGTGAACAGGGGAATTAGTGCATCTTCTTGGCTAGGGCTTTCCATGCATGAGCTACAGATGGTCTCCATGCTTTGATAACTGTGTTCATTAGTTGCTGGAGGAGCACAGCCATCTCTGTGAGTTTGGTGGGATGTGTTAATGGATTTGAGGAGGTGGGGTGTGGCTGAAAAATGTTCCCAGTAAGGTCTATGGAACCTTTTCTTTCTTTCCACCTCTGAGCCTAAAGCCATGACATATCATGAAAGGAATGGAGCAGGATTAATTACAGATTTTGCTAACCTGTAGCTGCAGCCATGAAAATTTAGGAATAGCTGATGGTGACACTTTGTTATACTTTAACATGGGGTCTCCTTCTTGTTTGATACTCTGTTGAGAGAAAGTCATTCTGAGGAAAGAATTCTGAGCTGGATTCCTTACCAGCCATCCCCCTCAGAGCAGCCCTACCCAATTAGCCCTCCAAGGAGAAGACAGGGTTCATGAGCAAGTTCCTTCCTCCCTGGGCCCAATCACACAGCCCAAGGTGTGCAGGCCAGCACCTGGCAGATCTTCTTGCCTTTTCCTCAGTCTTGTGGTGGCTCCCCCAGCTCCAAGCTTCATATTTCTGGTGATGACAGAAAGAAGAGGGGAGGCATGGCCTCAGCAAAGCCTGTTCCTCCCATCAGGACAATGAAAGCAAACTGGTTCAGCAAACTATTCATGTCTCATTTGCCACCCTTATCTGTAAGAGAAACCATTAGATTATTTCATTTTTTCAGTCTCTTCAGAGGAGAGGGAGAGGGAGTGCTAAGAGCGGATACTGGTGGACACCCAGTGGTGTGTGTTAGCAAGCCCCTTCCAGCTTCACCATCCCATGAGTCTGAGAGTGCAGCTCACTGAGAGCACACTGAGGGTATTCATCTTGAGCCCAGGTTATAGGACAATATCAATTGCACATATTCTGAATTTTTTTTCTTTTTTAATATTTTTTATTCATTTTTGAGAGAGAGAGAGAGATAAAGAGAGAGAATGAGCATGGGAGGGGCAAAGGGGGGGAGAGCAAGGAAACAGCCGTGGGCCGATGTGTGACTCAAACTCACAAACCGTGAGGTCATGACCTGAGCCTAAGTTGGATAGTCAACTGACTGAGCCACCCGAAGCCCCTATATTCTGCATTCTTAATCACATAAACCATTGAAATATCCTCAATGCTTCAACATTTCTCTTCCACGCATTTCTTTTTTTTTTTTTTTTTAATTTTTTTTCAACGTTTTTATTTATTTTT
>NW_024412467.1:19840148-19963061 GCF_014898765.1 Herpailurus yagouaroundi
ATTTCTTTTTTTTTTTTTTTTTTAATTTTTTTTCAACGTTTTTATTTATTTTTGGGACAGAGAGAGACAGAGCATGAACGGGGGAGGGGCAGAGAGAGAGGGAGACACAGAATCGGAAACAGGCTCCAGGCTCCGAGCCATCAGCCCAGAGCCCGACGCGGGGCTCGAACTCACGGATCGCGAGATCGTGACCTGGCTGAAGTCGGACGCTTAACCGACTGCGCCACCCAGGCGCCCCTCTTCCACGCATTTCTTGAATAGCATTCATGGAAAGCCAGTCTGGGGTGTCAGACTCTGATGCATCTTAAGGATGGGTGTGACATCAAAATTTCTCAGTGGGGGGTTCAGGATTGGAGAGAGGGTTAGAACCTGGATTAGGGCAGTTATTGTAGCAATGGAGAGGTTGGATGGGATTTGAAGAACATTTGGGTGGCAAAATCCACAGGACTTGTGATTGGCAGTCTGTACAGGCAGAGGGGTGGAAAGAGTCAGGTACAGCTCCCAGGTTGCTGGGTTGTGTGACTATGACAATAGAGGCTGGCAAATCCAAATGAGATAAAGAATGCAGGGAAATTGGGAGAAAAGGGTGAGTGTGGGAAACGGTAATGATGATAGTGGTTCCCACTGATAATTCACTCACCAGCACTGGGAACTGTGCAGAGGTTCTGTGTACTTTCCATTTAATGCTTTAGGCACCCCTGTGGGCATGGGACTAAGGTCATCCGCATTTTTCAGATGAGATGAGCGTTGGAGGAGTATAAGTAACTTACTCAAGGTCACATCTGGAGAATGCTGGGGCTACAATTTGATCCCAGACATTCTCTCCTAATCGCAATGCAGACTACCTCCACCAATGAAACAGTGGAGGCATAAATGGGATTCGGTTTGAACCTGCTGAGTTTGCAGTACTTGAGGGACTACCAGATAAACATGTCCAATAGACAGTCGCTGAAGCTTAGGGACTTGGTTTGGATTTCATACATTATAGATGGGTGGCAAGATCATTCAGACAAAATAAATCAGGTAAGAAGCAGACTGAGGCTCAAATCCTGAGAGCAAACAACTCTTAAGGAATCAGTCCAGGAACTAGAGCCCCTGGAGGAGACAAAGACCACGTGAACAGATAAGTAGAAGGGAAAATCAGGGAGTGCCGTGTCACCAAATCCAAGAGAGTTGGGTGTTTAAAGTAGAAAGCATGACCAGCTTTATCAAATACAACAAGGAGATGCAGAGACATAAGAACTTCCAAATGGACTCAGCAATTATGGGGGCACTGGTTACTCAGGGAGAAACCAAATTTTAATGGTTTGAAAGTAAATGAGATGCGAAAAGTGGGCATAGAAAATGTGGACTTATCCTTTTGGAAGAGAAGAAAAGACAATTTGGATAGTAACTGGAGAAGAATGTAGGTTAGATAAGGTGGTGTTTTGGTTTGGGTTTTTACGATTGGAGGTACTTGAACATGAAGGGAACCGTGGGGGACAGAGCCAATAGATGAGGAATCCTCAAGAATCAGGAGAAACGCTGGTGGCTGATGGAGAATGCTGGAAGAAGTGAAGAGACATGGATGAGGGATTGTCTAGGAAGAAGAATCTGTTTCTTCTAAGGGTGTTGAGAAAAAGATATGGGAGAATGTGACTGCATTAGGTAGAAAGATAGGAAACTGATCATGCCTGATAACCTCAAGTTTCTCAAGATGTAGGAGGTGAGCCGGCATAGCAGGAGCTGAGGAGTGCAAAGAACCGCGTCTTATATCTGAAAGTATCATCCAGACCCTTTAAGACTTCTGGTTCCCTTTAGATTTTTGGCTCAGTGAATCCAGATAAAGTCACCATCCATTGGGCACCTGGGTGGTTCAGTCGGTTGAGCATCCGACTCTTGATTTCTGCTTGGGTCATGATCCCAGGGTCGTGGGATTGGGCCCCTCGTCAGGCTCCATGCTAAGTATAGAGCTTGGGATTCTCTCTCTCTCTCTCTCTCTCTCTCTCTCTCTCTCTCTCAATCTCTCTCAATCTCTCTCTCTCCCCCTCCCCCACTCATACTCTCTCTTTCAAAATAAATAAATAAGCATTAAAAAAAAAATCACCATCTGTGGTTTTCATAGACATAGTGCAGTTTCTCTGCCAAGATATTTCTTGCCCCAAATCATGTAGCTGGTAAGATCTAGAGAATTATTTCTTAGCCTATGCTCTCTCTACTATCTCATGCTGTGTTTTAATAAAAATAGGACACCCATTCCATCATTTTGAAGCAGCATTTATATGGGATGTCATTTCAAATTTTTCCTTCTGTGTGTTTCTGCATTGACGATAAATATGTTCATTTTTAAGCCTTTGTGAAGTGACCAATAATGGCATCTAAGAAACTAGGACAATGTTTCCCAGAGTGTGTTCTCTATGAACACGTGTCATGTGAAAGATTCCTTAAAAAAGTGGTCAAATGCATTTAGGTCATGCTGTGTTTCATACCTTTTCTTGGAGAGTCCCAGAACACATTAGTATTTTAAAATCTCTGGGGATACACAGCGTTAAAAAGCAAATCTTCTTTAGCCGTTAGCTTCCCCAAATTGTCTTCCTATAAACACTACTCTACCATGTTTTTATTTTCATAACACCCTTCAGTAAAAATGCACAACTCAGTCTAGGAGAGGCTGAGCTACTGTTACAAATTACCTTAATTCTACAAGATACTGTAGTCTATGGGTTATGGTAAGTTAATATACTATCTGCTTTTTTTTCTCTTTGATACTTTAGATTTTGTGCCAACATTAAAATAACTAATACATTTGGCACTTCTGTTCACCAACTTTTCTTTTCATAAAGGATTACTTTACTTTTCTTTTTACATTTGTATATATTTATTTGCCAGATTTTTGTTTGGCTTCTGTTACCATAAAGTCATTTTACTTTCCTTTTTAATGTGTTTATTGGACTCTTACTGAACACCTTTCATGTGCAAAGCACTATATTGGGGTTGGAGTAGTAATATATGTTCATTTTCTGCTCCCAAAGAGTCTGGAGGGGACAGCCAGCACACTAAGAGTTGAGCTGAATGCCAGTATCTTGAGCACAATGGTTGGAAAGCATCTTGGAGAGAGAGATTGACCGTGTGACTAGTTGGAAGAGTCCCCCGGAAAGTGCTGGATCTCAAAGGATGAGTAGGAGTTAATGCCATGAAATGGGAAAGTATATATTCTAGAAAAAATAATGTGAAGTTCAGTGGGGAAAGAAAAGTTGGAAACATATTGATGGCCTCCTATGCCTTGACTTGAAGTTTAGATATTATTCTATAAACAGTCTCTGTGGAAGATTTTTTTTAAGGAGTATATTAAAAAGCTTTAAGTGTCTTCTTTTTAGATTACTGTAGCAGAGCATGAAAGATAAATTGGAGGGCTGAGATTGTTGTCAGGGACAGCAGTAAGAGACTTGGGCAGGTGGGAGAAGGACTGTTACTATTGGATGACAGAGTAAATGTGCAATACATCATTCTATATGATTTTTTCCTCTTTAAAAATTTACCTTATTACAAGAAGTAGTAAAATTGTGGGTTTGTTTGTTTTTCTTTTTCTTTTTCTTTTTTTTTTTCATGGTCAAATAAGACTCACCTGTAGTAACGTAATATACTATGGTCTGAGGAAAAAGACTGTGCTACAGCGACTGATACTTTGCCAAGCATGGAGTCACATCAGGGATGATAGCTCCTCTGATAAAGGGGGTGGGAACCAGCACAGTGGATGGGGAGACTTTGGGGTCAGGCAGACCCAGTGAGAGTCCCAGTTCACCACTTAGAACAATGACAAAATCACTGAACCCCCAAGTGACTGTTTTCTTACCTGAAAATATTTACTTCTGGCAGCTATTTATGGATTAAAGGAGATAATGTATATGAAAGCATTCTTCTTACTCTCACAACAACACTGGGAAGCAGGGAGGGTAGGAGTAAGCCTCACTGAAAAATGTGGAAACTTAAGTGCACAAGGATTGAGGGATTGACCCAGGGTTAAGCAGGGGAGGGGAGATCCCCTGTCCCTAGCTTCCCCTCAGATGATCAGAATCTTAGCTCAGTGGTCTGTCCACTTCAGCCCCTTTAGAAGGCAGATGCATGGCCAAGATTGTAATCAAATAGTAAAATTAATCCTAGTTATGTTGTTTAGTATATTAATCCATTTATTCTCCTCTAAATTCCGTGATTGTCTACCTGTAAATGGGTACTTTTGCTGAGGCACTAGCTTAGCTTGACTCTAGATACAGGTGACTCTTCTGCAGCTTTCTATGGGATCAATTTCCCACTATTCTGTATTCCGCTGGTAATGCCCCACCCTCACCCTGGGTCTGAAGAGAGGGCAGTGAGAGAGAAGACGGCAGGGTGAGCCCTCAGAGACTAGTCAGGACCAGTGGCACTGAGTGAGGTTCTCCAATGAAGGACTATTACCAAATAAGAACATGCTGTCAAAAAGGCAAATAGGAGGCCATTGCTCTCTCTTTTCTTTCCTGGTAGCAAAGCAAAGGTAATGACCATTGAACCTCCAAACAAAAATATCCAGTATTTACAACATCCATGCTGACAGCTTAATTAATCAAATAGAAAGCCTGACAACCCACAGGCCAAGTTCTGCCGGGAATTATTTGCCTACAGTTCCAGCTGAAGTGACAGAGGTTGTTTAGTCTCAAAGTAGGAGGAATATACATCCATATTCTAGTGCTAGAGACCTGCAGGGAGGCCCCTTGGCCCTGCCTTGTGACCCACATCCCATCCTGCAGAGCTGGAGATTCTAAGTGAAGCTTGGGATCCTTAGGGCAATAGAGTTGCCAGTGCGTTTCATAATATCAAGTGTGCTGTGTGGCACAGTCGTAAGGGACTGTGGAGTTTAGAACGAGAATCCCACACAGATGCCTGGCTTCTTCCTCCTCTTTCTCCCTCTTTTTTATTCCCCTAATTTGCCATTGTCCTCACTCCCCTCTGTTTCTGTCTTCATGCTGTGTCTTACATTGACCTCTTTCACTTATGAGAATTCATAACCTTGACTAATTAGCACCCACATAATTGAAACTGTACGTGACCAGAAACCCATGGTCTGAACTCAGGGATGATTCAGTGGGAGCACTGCCGGGCTTTTCCATATAATTCTAAGTCTTTCTTGCAATATGTGAAGTTAGGGGTGAAAAGGGAGGGGGGAAAACATTTAATGAAAATTAATGTGCCCACTGTTAGACTTTGCTCTTAAGTCTCCGGTCGGTCAAAGAGAGACAGTGTCCAAGTGGAATGAAAATCCACTGAGGAAAGGGTAAAACTGAGCTAATTGTTCATAATCAGTGCCCTCTCATTACTCCACGAGTGTGTTACATGGACTGACGAGGGACTGACTGGAAAGCTGTTGGAACTCCTTAGTGATAGTTGCTTGCTAATAAGATGACCCAATTACCAGCCTTATTTTGAATATTGCAACTGTATAAGAAAGCTAAATCCTTATTGTATTCCTTAAGGCAGTATAACCTTCATACAACATTACTGTAACAGCAGCCAGAGCCAGACAGGTGTTAGATGACCACAAGGCAAGCTATAAATAGCTGCACCTCTCTTTTGCTTTCCTTTTCACCTTTTGTTTCTTCTCAGTATCTCAGCCCTTGTGAATGTCTACCTTTTCTTGTGATTTCTCTTAACTCTCCGTCTCTTTCTCTGTTTTTCTCTTGCTTTGACTCTTGTTCTATCTCTCCTACACACATACACACTGTCCTGTGGGTGAATGTTTTGATATTTACCCATCAGTTAGGGGGGTTGCAAGAGTTATAGCAATTTGTGCATGCGTCCACAGGTTTTCTTCAGCCTTCAGGAAGCCAGGTTGGATTCTCTGAATGCCCTGGACTATCTCTGGCTAAAGTGTATCTTAGTCCCCTACAGCCTCCTTTGCTGTACTGTTGGAGTTTCTTCAGGGGGTCTTGATGTAGCTTCTTTCATTTCCCTACTTCCTTTCCATTTCTGTGTAGGTGACTTTATAATATCTCATCTCATCACTGGTTCAGTGAGTTTTTGATGCATAAACTGTGCTGTGTCTGGCACTGTGTGAGATACCACGGAGAATTTAAGACACCATTCCTGTCTTTAAAGAGCTTGCTATAGTTGAGGTGGGAAGAATTCCACAACTGATAAACGCAAACCATATAGTATAAAATCAAGGGCTGAACTGACACAGTTCTCTCCCAGAAATGTGTCACAGAGGCAGGCAGGCATTGCACTTGTCAGGCAGGAGGGACCTAAGCTAGAGTGGAAGGGTGAAGTCTTGGACAAAGCAAACAGGTCTTGAGATAGACCTTAAGGAATTGGGAGTGTCACAAGAGGGACAGGAAGTGTATACCCTCCAGGTTGAGAGAAAAGCATTCTTTGAAGTCCAAGAGCATAGTTTTTGCTGATGTACACATGTTTCTAATGAAAAAGAAATCCTGAATGGAATCAGATCTCATGGCTATATCTAGTTTGGGTGCCGTTGGTTCTAGAGGACCCTGGAGTTTCATGGAGCTTTCAGGGTGGTATGGAGACCCAGCTTGACAAGCCCATAAGGAATGTGTTCACCCTATGGAGTCAGCCTCCACTTATTGTTTGCTTAGTGAATGTTTACACTAAATAGAATTCAGAGCCCTTCTACTGGGTTTGTAGAGGTGAGGCTTGTAGAGGCTTCTCAACACAGCAGAATCATTATCATCCCTAAGCAGTCCACTTCATCATGTCAGATTAAAACATGAGCCCTGAAAAACTATCTTTTGTCAAAGATCAGAATCTCATTAACGTGATCGAATGCAATTAAGTCACCATCAGCTTTCAAGAGCATTTTAAAGGGGGTTCAATAAGTGGTGTAAGTCTCGGGGCACAAGAGACTTGAATGATATTCACATCCTTTTTACTTACTCACCCAGTATGCCTGTAGGGGGAGGAGAGACAGGGATATCTACAATCCATGCTTCCTTGATAATCTAGAGGTGATCACTGTCTCACACTTCAAACTGGTAAAGCAAATATGCTTTAAAAATAAAGGCTTCTGGGGAGGAATGTGTAGAACAAAAATAAAATGGATTATAATAAAAACAGATTTTCAATCACATTCACTCATTCATACATTATGTTCACCAACATACAAATGCCACCTGCCAAATCTGCCACTTGCCAAATCTATAGCCAGGTAGAGAGACAGCTGCCTATATGATGAGACATGAAAAGTGTTCCAGTAACAGCACGTTGAATTCCTCTATTATAGTTACTCCTTCAAATTAATGCATAATATCTGAAGCTCCCCTAACGAAATGAAAATGCTCTGTGAGGATAGATAATACTATCCAACTGACCCGTTTATAAATTTGCACAAATTGCCTTTGCAGAATAACTAGCTGACACTCTGCAGAGAGCAATGTCCTGAGGAAATAAGATATTCCAACAATAAATATTGAGAGAAAAGATGAAAAGCATGGGGAGTCAGGCACAAAGAGATGCAGAAAAATAGGGTGCAATAAGTTGAAAGTATGTGGAATTAAAGAGGCTGCGGGTTGAGCTTGTATTCAAGGCAGAAACAGGGAGCTGAAGGAGGAGAATTGCCCAGGAGTAATGCCCACCAAGCAGTTAGGATTGGCTTCCCTGAAGAGCATACCTGCTCCACTCATTGTTAAAGGTAAAGCAGTCCAAAGCTTTGTTCTTTTCATAACATCACAGACTCATAAATATTTGGGCACTGGAAAATATCATAGCCATCTTGGGCCAACTCATTTGTCTTACAGGTCTTGAAACTGTTCATCCCTAAAAAAACCGTTCAAATGCATTCTTGCACAAGGTCAACCAGGGCTTAATAGAGCTCAGTGGATCACAGCTAGGGTGACCTATAATGCATCCTCCAAGCTAGGACACTTTTGAGAGAGAGGGAGGGAGTGACTAGAGGACGTGCTAAGAAAACAGGCATAAGCTGGACTGTCCTTAGCAAACCTTGGATATATGATTGCCAAATCAGAGCTGAAGCAAGAGGAAGCTACTAGAAAATAAGAGGAATGTAGAGGGAGAAGGGGAGCAATCTCATGGTGTTAAAAAATGGAATAAGTGTCCAAACAGGGCACAGAAAAACTATTTCAGATGGGGAAGACATGATGAGTCAAGAGCATTGGATTGAGTGGGGTGCCAGGTCGACCTGGCTTTGGAAGTGCAGATGTGGGATGATGACTTCCTCCAGCATAGGTGAGGTCAAGCAGAGACATCCATTCAAGATGAGGGAGAGCAAAGGGAGAAAGACCCAGAGGCAAGAAATCAGCAAATAGGCACAGAGCTGGAAGCAAGCCCCAGTGTGCCATCTGAGGCATAGTTTGGGCTCCTTTGTACTTCCTCACTGCAGCAGCAAAGAGACCCGAGCTACCCATCGGGGCTGAGAGGGAAGGCAGCCACTTTTGCCCTCTACCAGATAAGAACTAAGCTTCTCTCCAGATCTCTTTTGGGAGTGTGCAAGGTACTGCTACAGTCCTCTATAACCTCTCAGGGTTCTGGGTGGCAGTGACAGCCTTGAGTTCTATGGATGTTTAATCAGATCACCAGGGAGTGTACTAGGACTGGACATTAACAGATACTGGGAACAAATAGTGGAATAAATGGGCCAAAGTCCATGTGTGGCTTAACCAGTGTGGAATCCCAAGTCAGGACTATGATCATTCTCTGTGCACGTGGTCTAGCTCCAGGAGGTAGTTACAATTACAGTCTACCTTTTGCATATGAAGAAACTGAAGCAGTGGTCTTCCAAATATATCAAGAATTTTGCACTGCCCATCAGGCAGCTCAGAATTTCTCATGCTGACATGCTGACACTTCCTTTGCACCTGCCTTCCCTGGCAGCAGCTGATCACTAAACATCTCCACACTGTGTCCCATGAAGTCAGCCTTTGGAAACTCATTCTAAGGGAACTGGTCCCAGCTAACAGCTAATGGCAAGATTCTAATAAACCCATTCTTGCTAAATTTGAAATATCTGATAAGACTAATTATGCTTCCCCTCACCTCCATATTTACTCTTCATAGAAATAATATCCTAATGTTTTAAATTAATAAATTGCCATATTTTAATTTCATTAATTGCACACAATTTAGAGAGGAGAATGGGTTTCTGTCTTTGTTTCCCATTCAATGAACCTTTTATCCTTCCAAGACCTTTCTAGATCCCAGGTCCAGCATCAGGTGAGAAATGCTAGGACAAGCTAGTATTCAGAATCTGATGAATTCTACTGATTCTTCCTTGAGGGAAGAGACCAAGTATGAGGAGCTCGGCTAAAAAAAAAAGTCCTGGAAGGACAACCCAAAGGCCTTTAGTAAGGGAGAGGGGACAGACATTGCTATAGGCTGAATGTTTGTGTCACCCATCCATGCACCAAATTCCTATATTGAAGCCCTAGTCCCCATTGAAATGATCTTTGGAGATGGGGCCTTTGGGAAATAGGATTAAATGAGGTCATGACCGCGGGGCTCCATGATGGGATTTGTACCCTTTTAAGAAGAAGAGCAATCAGAGCTATGTCTCCCCACCACCAAGTGAGGACACAGCTGCCATCTGCAAGTTAAGAGAGTTCTCACCAGGAACCAAGTCTGTCCGTGCCCTGATCTTAGACTTCTCAGCCTCCAGGACTGTGAAAAATGAATGTCTGTTGTTTAAGCCAGCCAGTCTATGGCATTTTGTTAGCTGCCCCAGCAGACTGAGACAGACACCATAGAATGAGAATCTGTGGGGTTGACCCTTCTTGCAGTCCAGCAGCTAATCAAGTGTGTGCAACACTGTGCGCTGTGGTGTTTCCAGGGAGAAACATGTGCAGGAATTTCTTTTGGAAAGTAGCAGTCAGCACAATGATATCAACTCTTCCATTAAAGGTGTTATGCTTTCCATTTGGACTTACAAGAATGAATGCTATCTCAAGTCCTGTTTCCTTGACTGGGAAAATACAAAGGCAAAATATCTTTCCCTCTCAATCCCCTGACTGGCTCCCAAAGAGACAAGCCACATTTGATGTCCAGCATCTCAAAGTTCGGTTGACATATATGCAGTAAAGTGCACCAGAAAATTAGCACACAGGTAGGCAAGAGCCCTTAGTATTCTGAGGCAGTTAATTCCACAGGAAGAGACAAAAACAAAGTTCCCATGACTAAAATGATGGAAACGAAGTAGTGGAAACAGCTAGATTGGCATTTTCCATCAAACAACTTTTTTATTTGTGCAACATATTTCTAAGTGATAGAAAATGACACACTGTCTCCATTACTTCATTTCCGTCATTTCAATTTTTTCTAACTTTCATATTTGTGAAACAAATTGCTTTAAACATGTCAAAGACACTTGAGTGGAGTGTTAGCCAAATTTTAAAAATAAAGATGATTCATAAAGACAGCATTTGTGTTTATAACCACCAAGATAAAACTTCAAGAAAAAGAATTGCAGTCCTGATTATTTAGGGCACAACTCTAAGGTAATCATCTTCAGAAGTTAGAAAGAAGTCTGTTATTGCTCTCTGCTTCATTTCCCCTAGATTTATATGACACAGTATACCTGGCCTTCTGGGTGCTCCATCATCCCTATTTCATGGATGTACTGAGTAACCACCCCCAGATTGATTGTTTTGGACTTGGACTCTGGTTGCATTATTATGCAACGGGCTGAGCCCTTCATTGATATTTTGCTCCCAATCACTCAGTTCTGTATTCTCCTAGAGCCGATGCTTCTTGAGGGAAAGGCTGTATTTTGCCTGTTGCTAAAGATAGGCTTTAACAGGGTATAAGGCAGCCAGGAGGGTATTCCTTCAGCACATACTTTTGAAGAATGGATATTGGTGTTCCAGAGAAAGAAAGCTTCACAAATATTGCTCAGTATAGCAAACTGGAAGATCTATGTCACTGATGGCAAAAAAAGAATAAGAAGGAGAAGGAGAAGGAGAAGGAGGAGAAGGAGGAGCAGAAGGAAAAGGAGAAGGAAAGGAGGAGGATGAGGAGGATAAGGAGGAGAAGATGGAGGGGAAGGAAAGGAGAAGGAGGAGAAGGAGGAGGAGAAGGAGAAGGAAAGGAGAAGGAGGAGAAGGAGGAGGAGAAGGAGGAGAAGGAGAAGGAGGAGGAGAAGAAGGAGAAAGAGGGGAAGGAGAAGGAGAAAGAGAAGGAAATGAGAAGGAGGAGGAGGAGAAGGAGGAGGAGGAGAAGGAAGAAGAGAAGGAGGAGAAGAAGGAGAAGGAGACGGAGGAGAAGGAGGAGGAGAAAGAGAAGGAAAGGAGAAGGAGGAGGAGAAAGAAAGGAAGAATGTGGATAATTGTGCAAACAGTGGATACAACATGTTCTGTTGTTGCAATTTTTTTTAATTTGGAAACAAACACTGCACAGAAAATTTACAATAACACTACAAAGCACTTTTTTTCAGAACCATTAGAGAGGTGTCAATCCAATGTCCCATGAGCAAAGACGTTCTCCTATATAGCTATCAAAATCAGGAAATTAACATTATTAAATTGTGATCATCTATTCTTCAGAACCCATTTGAGTTTCACCAGTTGTCACAATAATGTCCTTTATAGCAAGAGGATCCAATGCAGAATCACATATTGAATTTTGTTGTCATGTCATGTTTTTTTTCAGTTTGAAACACTTTCTTGGACTTCCAAGGCAGTAATTTTGTAGAACGCTTCTCAATTTGGGTTTGTCTAGTGTTTCCTCATGATTACAATCTGGTTATGCATCTTTGGCAGTAATACACAGAAGCGTTTTTGCATTCTTCTCAGTGAATCCTATCTGGTTGCATGTAATTTTTTTACACGTCCCGTTACTGATGATGTTAACTTTGATCACTTGATTAAGGCACTGTCATAGGTTGGTGTTTTAGTCTATTTGGGCTGCTCTACAGAATGCCATAGGTTGGGTGGCTTATAAACAACAGACATTTATTTCTTAACAGTTCTGGAGGCTGAAAAGTCCAAAATCAAGATGATGACAGATTTAGTGTCTGATAAGAACCTACTTCCTGGTTCATAGACAGCTGTCTTCTCACTGTGTCCTCACATGGTGGAATGGGTAAGGGAGCTCTCCAGGATCTTTTATAGGGGCACTGTTCCCATCCATGAGGGTTCCACCCTCAAGGACTAGTCACTTCCCAAAGGCCTCCCTCTAGATACCATTACATTGGGGTTTAGATTTCAACATAAGAGTTTGGGGGATGGGAATACCAGCATTCATTCTATAGAAGTTGGGTTCCACAAGAAGTAGACTTTGAAATCAGTATGAAAGAAATTAGGGAGTGCTCTTGGGTATACTTAGACAGAGGGAGAGGTTGAGCTGTGAGCAATCCTAACAAAGGCCACAGCTGATCCCATGGAGAGATATGGAGCTGAAACAGGTCTTCATAGGCAGTTTTTCTCAGCTTAGGCAATTCCCAAAAAGACCTGACCCACCAAGGATCATTTTCTGGCATCACTCCCAGCAACTGAAGATACGTCTGTCATTTCTGAAGGGACTCTGGGCAGCACATCTCAGAACCCAACACTGTGGTGTCTGTCAGGGTTCCCTGCTGCAAAGTTCTTGTTTTTTCTCTTTGTAGTTAACAAGTACTTTACAATAAAGTACCTTGAGACTATGAAATGTTTTCTATTCATCACAATTTCTATTGATACAATGATTGATTGATGTACGTATGAATTCATGATTTCCTCTTTTAATTAAACAGGTTACTTAAATCTGTTACTATCATTAATTAATTTGATGTTCAAATTGTCCTAGATTTTGCCAGTTGGAAGCTCTTCCAACTGGCTTCAGTATCCTTTCTTCCTTATTTTCTGGCACAACAAGATGTCTCAAGCTCATCTCATATTTTCCCTGCCCTAGCCCTGAAATCAACCATTTCTTCAAAGAGCTCTGCTTCCTTTTAAGAGAAAATAGTATTTAAAAATCACAGCCTGGGTCCTGTGTATGCTCATTGCTATTCTACCTCCTGTCAATATTTTCCAATCGAATCTAGGTTTATCTCACTTATTGTTTTTGCTTCCATGATATACCTATGATGACCCCTGGCCCCTGACCCCTGCGACCTTCATAGTGTTTCTCATCCTTGAGGTTTCTCCTATTTCATACCCAAGGAGACCTGAGTAAGTATGGTGTAAGGCAGATAATAATACCACTCATAGAATGATGCTCAGTGAATCTTCACAAAATGCCAGCTGTGTACTTTGTGTTTCTTTTAGCTTTCTATTGCTGATGCAAAACATTATTATAATTTTAGTGGCTTAAAACAACACAAATATATTATTTTGACATTAGGCATAATGACAATGACTGAATAAGGTGTATTAATATCTTAACCAAGCTCCTTTTGCCTAATCTCTTCCCTCAGAGAGGAATCAGTAGAATTCAGATGACAGGCATAGATTCTGGAAAGGTCTTGGAAGGACACAGGATCCACTGATTGGGAGGTGACTACAGATAACCATTCCCTCTCCAAATTGTGTGCAGTGAATGGATTTCAACTAAGGGAATTATTTCCATAAAGAGTGATTATGGAGGTGGGAGGGAGTGTAATTAGTTTTATCAGATATTAAAATTTTAGCAAGAGTAGATTTATTAGGCTCTTGCTATTTACTGTTAGCTGAGACCAGATGCCCCAGGATGAATGGCCAAATGGCTATTTATTGGGTATAGCATGGAGATGTTTGGCCACTAGGAGCTGCTGGGGAGGCAGGCTCAGAGGAAGTCCCAAAGTGAGGATTTCTTGGCCATTCAGAAGACAGTGTGAAACTTCAGAGCACATGCCCTGAGTTTGGGGTTAAACTTTGGAGTTCAAGAATAGACAGATGTCTTAGACAAAATTCCCTCATTGTGCCATTTTCCAAAGGACGGGTGTCATTCATGGAAGACCAACATGTACACCATGTACACCTTCAGTCCACAAGTGAAGAGATACTTGACAATTACCTCTATTTAAAAATTTTTAGGTAAATCAGTGGGTGACAAGTTGGCAGAGGAAATGAGAGAAGACTGGAGTATCTTCGGCCATGGGGAGATGTCAAGAACAATCGCCTTCTTCCACAGGCATCTCTAGGCGGGGCTCCAGTAGTCCAACCTGGAATGTGGTTCCTTTACATCCTTGTGTTTAAACATGGTTTTCTTCACAGTCACTTATGTAGTTGATTTATGTCATTGTCATAAACACCAGGCTTGAGTGCAATTGTTTTTATGATGCTTTTTTGTAAATAATTTTTTAAGTTTATTTATTTATTTTGAGAGAGAGAGAGAGAGAGAGAGAGAGAGAGCACAGGAGGAGGGGAAGGGCAGAGAGAGGGAGAGAGAGGATCCAAAGCAGGCTCTGCTCTGTCAGCACAGAACCTGATGCGGGACTGGAACTCACGAACCATGAGATCATGACCTAAATGAAACCAAGAGTCAGATGCTTAACCGACTGAGCCACCTAGGCACCCCACTTTTATGATGCTTTTAAATGTAAGCAGTGATTAGCTCGTTGCACAACTATGAACATCTCTAGTAAGCAAATGATCATCCACCTCTAAATGTACATATGAACTAATAATTATGCAACGTGCATGTCATTCTTTTTGCCCATCCCTCAACTTCTATTTTTGTTGTTATGTCTTTAATAGTCGTTCCTGACTCCACCATTGATCCACTGCTCTAGGTCTGTTACCATCATGTGGCATTAGTTTTATGACTTAAATTACAGCCTAAACTTGGATGTTTGATTATGAACTCACTGAGTGCAGGAAATGTATCATATACATCTCGTATACCTACCTTTGTCACTCCAGTAAAATGATATTATTTTGCTCATAGTAAGCAATTTATAAATATCTGTTTGAATAAACATTTATTGAGTATGTACATCCACCTGCAGACTAATACCAAATGGACTGCATCTTATTGCCTAGAATACTTTTCTATGCTGATTTTTGCTCTATCAGCAATTGGTTTAATTTCTGGCAATGCAAACTCATCTAACACTTGCTGTTATGAATTGCATTCATATATTTGCATTCCAAAGACAGACAAATATTTTGTTAGATTACCAATGATTTGTCCTTATTCCCTCATTTTTGATATTAAATTATTAGCAAGAATTGACTGTTTTAGTGGAAATTTATTCAGAGGTCTGCTTTCCTTGGAAGATATTCAGCTAAACTTTTGATCTTATCCTTGTTGGCTAATGACAACTGCTTTTTAAGCCAGTTGCCATTATTGTAAATAAATCAGTCTTTCTCATAAGGCTCCCAAGTCTCAGTCCGCTTACATGATGGATACAACTCAAACAAAGGGAGCTTTGGCTCCATGCAATTGCCATTTGCTAGGGAGATTTAGTTCTTATAAGAGAGAATTCCTTCTGGCCTGCTTCCTGAAGTTGATTGAGAATGTGAAGGAGGTAGGCACTAAAACTGCTAGCTGTCATGAATCTGGTTAGTGATCCCCACTTTCAGTTCAAAGTGCGTTTTCTGCCCCCTCCAAACCCGCACTGGGCTTCCAGAGCCCAGCTTGAGGGTGGCAGAACCCTAAGAAATGTGGAAACATCCTTTTTCCCCCAAAAGTGTTGCTAACAGAGTGAGGACAAAAACTGGTATGCAGTTTGGTTTATAAACCCTGAAATCCAGCATGGTACAATAAATTAAACATTGTGACATCAACATCCTATCTCTGTCCTTGACATCACTAGAATCTGAAGGATTTAAACCTCGATGAATTGGTAGAGCAACAGAGCCTTGTTTAAACTCATGCCAGGGAAGGACTAGAAATTGCCCTAGAAACAGTTGTTATGTAGACAGACTTTGTACTTCAAGTACTTCCACATTTTTATACCGTCTTCTATGAGCAAGTTTCCCTATTCTTAACATCCGGTTCTCTTCCAGCTGTGAAACCAGTTTTTAGGAAAGGTACGTTAATCAGGTTTCATATCATACACTCATGAATTTAAGCAAATGTCCCAGGGATATAAACATTTTTAGCATTATCTCTGATTTGTCCTCTCTTGGAAGTATTTTCATGATCAAAAAGCAAAGTGGGAATATTTTGAGAAGTCAAGAGGTCTTTCTATCATCTTAATTGCTCTCCTACAGTCTTCACAGAGCAGCCAATGTGATTTTTAAGAATAACTTAAGGCAGACCATGTGTCTTTTCTAGTGATTTCTTTTCTTACTCAGAGTCAGTTCTAGAGTCCTGACAACAGCCTTCAAGGCTCTATTTGATCTTCTGGCTCGCTCTCTCTCTCACCCCATCTCCTATGATTCTCTCCAATGTTCCCTCTGCTCCAGGCACATAGTCTCCTCAAGCATGCTGAGTATCATGTTCCTCAGGACCTTTGCACTTAAGGTAATTCTCTTCTCCAGATGTTTGCTCGGCTCATTTCCTCACTTCTCCTACATCTCTGCTCAAATTTCACCTTACCAGAGAGTCCTACCTGGTCACTTTCTCCAAATCAGCACCACCACCCCATTTACACTCTGTCCCCTTTAATTGCTTTATATTACTTTTTCATGGCATTTACCTCCATTGATGTAGTATATATTGATTTGCTTATTGTCTGTTTATTCCTACTAAACTGTATGCCCCATGAACCTGTGTTGACATCACTGTTCTCAGTATCTACCGTCTAGTACCTGGTACCTAAATGGTGCTTGGTAAATGCCTGTGAATAAATCTCTGAACCATGCCACATCAGCAGCCACCTTCTTCACTACGCATGTGGCCATGCTCAGAAATAAAAATAAAATATAAGTTTAATGAACTTCATTTTCTGTTGTGGCCATCAGACACTATAGAATAACGAGAAAAATAATAATTTGTTCAACCCATGGCACGCCCTTCACACACATTATTATTTAAACCTCATCCTGTATAAAGCTAGTTTACCGATGGAAATTGATTGAGAGGCTGATTAGCTTCCCCGGGCCTGAGTGCTAGACCAAACAGACCTGGGTTCAAATCATTGTTCTGCAATTGATAGCTAGTTACTTAAGTTCTCTGAGCCCCAGTTTCCCCAGATATTACATGGACATAACTGTTAAAGCCAATACAGAGTGTTAGTGCAATATCTCACACAAAGCAGAGTCAGGGTTCAGAGTGCACAAGAGAAACTTCTCTAGGTTTTATAAGCAATGGAAGTTTAGTCAAAGGAATTGGTTACAGTGAAGTCACAGTGAGGCATCTTGGAAATTAGTGACAGCAGAAACCTCCCCCGACACCTGGGGCTGGAGGCACATGGAGGAGGAGGAGGTCTTACCAGAACCCAGAAGTCATCCCTGAGAACTGGAACCATGGCAGTGCCCAATGGGAGCTGAGAGCCTTTGAGGGGATTCAGCAACTCCAGACGCAGAGAGAGAAGGGGACCTGCTGAAAAGCCAGAGGGCAAAGGAGCCTGGGAATAAGATTTTCTGTAGAACCAGAATGAGGTGGTATGCATTGGGTCTAAGAACAAACAGGTGGTCAACAGGCACAGTAGATAAGCACAAACAGTAGTTCTCTTTCCTACGTGGACAACCTGGAACTCAAATCCAAGTTCTCTGATTTCTAATCCTCCTGTTCCTTAGATATTGGATCAGCAATATGAACAAATCTTACAAAGTGTTATGTTCTATAACCTACCTCATCTAAATTGTAGAGATTTTATGTTCATGATTTTTTTTTCTCAAAGACTAAAAATATTCTGTCTTCTCTCAGATGAGGCACACATCCATGTGGTTAAGGGAATTTCCGGAAAACTAGTTATTGAGTAAGTCTGTATGGCAGTTAACCACACCAGGTCTGATTTTTGGAGCAGACCCTTATAAAGCATCATGCTCATCAAGTCTTGCAGCTTAGTCATGAGTCAGGGTTAGAGGGGATGATGTTTTACTCGTAGCCATATGCCCAGCAATGAAAACAGTGCCTGGCACCCAGTAGCAGTCAGAAGCTCTTGAGTGAAGAATAACCAAAACCTAGGGTCACCTTTTGCTCCACCCATCTCACTCTTGGCTAAGCCTCTATTGCTTTCTTCTGCTTCTACCTTACATCCATCCACTTATCCTCCCTCTTTAGGTCATTAGCCAGACCTAGGCATTGTCACCCTGAGGACACCATCATGTTTTACCTAAATACTTCAGCAGCCCTCTGCATGCTTTTCCTCCATGCTTGTCCCCTCCAAACCATTCTCCATCTGCAGCCAAACTGATCTTCCTAATGTGAATATCTCATGAGGCCACCTAGAGCTTCTCTGTGGCTCCTGCCCCATCTCCTGGGACACAACCTAATGTTTTTGCACAGCATCAAAGGTCCCTTTGGCTCTTACCCTGCCCAAGTCAACTGCTTCTACTGCCACAGGGGTTTCATTATTCCCTTATGCCTCGCATTTTCCTTATTCCCTCTGCCAAGAAGGCTCCTCCCCACCTTGTCCATCTTTAAGATTCCATCCCAAAGCCACCTTCTTTGAGGGATCCTCTCTTACTTCCATAGCACCTTCAGCCCCTTCCTCTTCTGGGTTTCCAATGCACCCAACAGCTGTGAAGATTATGTTTCAGAAGCTCTGCCACTCACTGTTCCTCATGGCTAACAATCCTAGATAAAGCCTGGCATACTGTAGGCACGTTTACAGTGAGTGTCAATACTTTGTTGCAGGACCCCTGGAGTTTTATTTCACAGATGAGGAAATCCTTATATTTCAATACAATTGAGTTTTCTCTGATTTTTTCCTCATGTTTTTTGGCTCCTCTCTGTGTTGTTGGCAGACCCCTGGGCCAGGCTCTGGCCTTGCTGGACCATCTAAGATATGTACTTCTTAATGCTGGTGGTCTGCATCAAGAGGTAGCTTTTATTATTATTATTATTATTATTATTATTACCATTATAATTATCATTATTTTAGTCACTCAAAGATCCTAACACAGTGCTGGTTATTTCACAAAATTTTATCTTACTCCCAAAAAGATTGTAAAAGACGTAGGAAATAGTGAAAAAAAAACGTAAAATAAAATTAAGGTAAACAAGCCTCCTTGAAGAATGTATCTATCTTCAATTTACCAAATATTTATTGAGCACCTACTATATTCCAAGCGTCTTGCATGCCACTCAGTATATGACATTAAGTATAACTCAGTCTCTGTCCTCAAGAAGTTTCCCCATCCTTCCCCAGTTTACTGGAGCCACAGAATAAACATTGCCAGGAAGCTTCCTTTCTTTAGGAAATATCTGAAAATATATGTATAAACTCTCCCACTGACAAGATATGAAATAGGGCAAATTCCTGAGGTCCTTGATGAAATGATTTGATTTTGAACAAAAGAATCTGTGCCATTTTTGATTGTTTCTTTCTTTCTTCCTTTTTTTTTTTTTTTTGTGGTGGTGTTTTGTTTTTGTAGTTGGTAACCTGATGTTTCTAAAAGTACATCCAGGCCCTGTGTGCTCCTGTTCCATCCCAAGACTGATAAAACAAGGTTTGCTTCCCTCTGCAAGGCTACTGTATTCTTGCTTCCAGCTCTGCCACATACACCATGTTGCCACAGCAACACTTCCAGGGCCCATTTGGAAATAGATTGATTATTTTGAGCATGAAAGGTGCGTCTTGGGAAAAACAAATGAATCAAATGGAAAAATGAATTAACATCATGAAATTTACCTTCCCAGCTGGAGACATGATATATTCATATGTTCCCTGGAGATGATCCTCTTCTAAGAATTCACTATTAAAGAAAGTCTGCAGTTAGGTGGAGTCAGAGCTCAGCTTAAAACATATTTGTATGTGAATGGAAAACACCCTTTGAAGGAAAAGGTTTTGGACTAGAAATTTTTATTTTTTGTGAAGGATGCTTGAAATTGACACCTGGCTTGCTACAGGCGTCTCATTCCAGAGTTTCTAAAGTCTCTGTGATGTTCTTAATGGGACCTGACATTCGTGAAAATGTTCAATTCAGTCCCGGGGACATTTATTGGGCACCTATTTGGTGCATGGCATTGTGGTATTCTATGGGAGCTTTAAAGACAAGTAAGATAATATTTTAGTTGCATAAGAAAAATAGATATCTAAGTGAATATGAAGAAAAAGGTTTTTCTGGGGTTTTCAGGTGATTAATTAAGCCTTGAACGACCAGAAGTGTCTTACTATTTGCTACTACTAAGTCTAGCATAGATGGAGCACAACTATGGTCACTTGACTCACAGATGAGCTTCCCAAGAGATGAGAGAAACAGGGGTGTCCTGAGATATGAGCTTCATTTCAGAGCGTCAAGGGCAAGTAGCTGACAGGCATGTCTTCTTCAGTGAAAGGTGCCTACTCCTCCTTCTGGCTGATTATGTTCTTCCCGGTTCTAGATCTGAGCAAAGTGAAATCAGAATAATTCTATTAGCAATAATTTTCAACCTTACTGACCATACTATATGCTGATTAGTGGCCTTCCTGGACTACCTGGGAATCTAATTACCACATAGTACATTGTGTTTCAATATAAAAATATTCCACACCATTAACTTACTAAAAAATGAATTTCTAAAATGCAACTTGTTCCTCCTTGGAATTTTACCTATGCAGCGCTTTGCATGAAGAGGGTTCTCTGGTCTGTGCAATGACTAGTTGAGAGCAAATTTTCCCCAAGGGCACATAGGACTGAGTCTGAGCTGGAGGTGGATTTCTCTTTGTCTTTTATGTGAATAACACAAATATGACAAATGCATGCAAAAAACTCAGAACCAACAAGCCAACATTAGTAAAAAATGAAATCTTAAGGAACTAAATATGTTCACCCTCTTCCTCCTGGCTTCAGAATGGGGGTGTTAAGTTAGGTGCATCTCTCTGTATTCACTCATGTATATGTAAGGAGAGAGTGAGGTTAAAGAATCCACAGGGACATTTAAATCTAGACATATGGTCCAAGTGAATTTTGCCTTACAAATAGTATTGCTGTGGCCTCAAAAACAATTTACAAATGAAAACAAGCACTTAAACTAAGAGCATGTGTTAATTTCTAGATCATTTGGGAAGATGGCACCAATTTTAGGTAAGTGTGAAAAAATGCAATTGGTAATTGTATTTTTCATGGTTGGGTAGTCCAATTCCAAAGATTATGTTATTAAAAGAAAAATTAGAATAGTTTCTGTGATATTTTATTTCCACTTCTATCTTTCTCGCTCATGTATTTTTCAACAGAGAAGTCACAATTTGGAGGGGTGTGGGAACCAACTCTCTGAGCATTACACACTTTCAACAAATGTGCATGGTGATCACCTGTGTAAGGCTGAGGTTCACATCCAGATTTAGCCAAGGATAGTTGATGGGCAGTCATGGATGTTGATGGATGGGTGTTCCGGATTGTAGCCTGATTGTGGTCTCTTAAACATGCTACCTCCTGGGGGTGAGAAGGGCTATTTAGTGAAATGAAATACTACTCTGTCACAACTTCCTCACTCACAACTCAATCATAGAAAATTCTCCCCCAGAGCTGTCATTGAAATCATTACAGTTAGAATTAAACATGTTGTATAGAGCAGCCGACAAGACCCTGCGGTACTATTGACATGTCAGGTCTCACATTAATAATCAGCTCTCCCATACAGTGAATAGGAAAACGTCTGTAAATCTGGGCTCTTTTTTCCTTCCTTTGGGATGAATGTACTCACTACCTGTTCCAGGTTTGCTTCCATACACTGGTCCGGTGCCACCTGGCCTGACCGTATCAGCAGTATTGTTTACCCTTTGTCTTTCAGTCGCTAATACCACTGAGTCAAATCCATTATAGCCTGCAGCCCCTCTTTGCAAACAGGTCTTCTTTCTGATGATCAGTTGGTTGTTAAGCCCTTGGATTCATGTTTCGGTCTCACGTCCCTTCTCTACACCATGGCATATTCCCTCACTGTCCTTTGACCTCATATCTCTTCAGATGTTCCAATTTATTCTTATCTTTCCTTCATCTTTGTTTTTAAGCAGTTTATTTTAGAATACTCTTGGGATTAAAGAAAACTATGAGGATAGTACAGAGAGTTCTTATAAACCCTGCATCTAGTTTTCCTTTGTATTCACGTTGTACATTAATATGGTACATTTGTCAGAACTGATGAGCAATAGTGATACATTGCTATTATTATTATTTTGTAAGACCTTCAGTATCCTCCCCCTTAGCTCCATGTAGGTGACATGATGCAGAGAAAAGACAATGGGTTTAACGGTGCAAATATCTTGGTCTGAGCCCCATGTCTACCTCGCCTAGTTATATGGATGTCTTCCAAGTGACAACCTCATAGAGCCTCAGTTTCCCATCTGCAAAAATTCCCTCACAGGAAAGGACCCCAGGAAATAAACCTTCTTTCCTGTTACTTTATTTTCATCATTATATGAACTGCCTTAACAACTCTAAACAACTGGTACAGTAATAAAATTGGACTTTAGCTATGTCTAGTGAAATCAATAAAAAATCACAACCAGCTTCCTATGTCTTCAGCACCCTATAAGACTGTGAGGAATTTAACTATGAGGTGTTAAGGAAACTAAATGTTGACCTAATAGTTCAGATGCTTATTATTGGTTTAGTGATATATTTCTCTTTGGAAGGAAAAACTAGGTGATATTTTTTTCTTCTTAGATCCCAGTATTAGATGCTGAGTGTCTATAATAAACCACTCCTTAAATTAAAAAAATGTAAAATTCTCTAAGTCACAGGTTGGCAACCATTTACTGTAAAGGCCAGATAGTAAATATTTCAGGCATTGCAGACCATATGGTCCCTGTCATAGCTACCCTACTCTACTGTTTTAGCACACTAATACTCAAATGAGTGAGAGTGTGACAATGAAACTTTATTTATACAAATAGGCCATAAGCTACCTTTGACCTGTAGACCATCGCTTGCCAGCTCCTGATCAAGGCATGAATGAATGAAGATGACAGTGACCATAAATGATTTGGAAAATCACGAGTTAGGAGTGAGGGACAGGGTTCAGGTGATTCTTATATGATGATTCTGGAATTATTAAGGCTTTTTGGTCAATAATGAATGATGCTACTTTTTTTAATTGATTGTGAGAGTGAGCTGTATGTATTCCCCTGACAGAAAAATTACTCAGTTCAATGTATTTTACTCAGGAATGAAGTGGCCTTTGACAGTAGATTTGGGTTCTATAGGTTGACTGTCCATGAACCCAATCCTGGCTTCCTGCTCCTGGAGCAAAGGAAGGATCACTTATAGGAATAAGAAAGCCTGAGGCAATGGGGGAAAGTATAACAATAACTGCCATTTATTGAGCTGCCTTCCCCATTACAAACGATGACCACTGTTATCCCATTTTACAGAACAAATGAGAGACAACAAGTAAGTGCCATGATCACGCAGCCAGGGTCTAAGCCAGCTGCATTGCTCTCCTCTTGGCCACAACACTTCCCTCCACAAAAATAACTGGCTTTCCCTAGAACATTCACATTTCTTCACATGTGAAGAAGGAGGGTGGGAATCACCTCTTCTTCCTTCTAGCTTTACTTTCCAGTAGCGGTTATATTTAAACACAAACAATAAATGTCTCCTGAGCCACCCCCTACCGTGCGCCAGGTGTAAAGCTTTCACTATGTTGTAAAATCTATTTTTTTTTCCATTTCCAGAACTGCAGAGACAAGGAGGTGGAGGCTCACAATTAAGCAATTGGCCCAAAGGGATGTCTATAGTGAATTGTGGTGTCAGAATCTGAACATAGTTCTCACCAGCTCCAAAGCATTTTCTACACATACAACTGCCGTACAGCTTAGTGATTAAACTCCCAGGCTCTAAAGCCAGACTGGTTGGGTTCAGATCTCAGCCCGCTACTTGCCAGCCACATCACTTGGACAGATTGCTTAATGGCCCTGTTTCTTGATTTGTCAAGTTAGGATGATGATCATAATTTCCTTCTCATAGTTTGATATAAGGAATAAAGCAGTAACAGGCATGTAATAAACAGCACAAGCGTTGGCTTTTTCCATAGACTACAAGCTCTAAGAGCAAAGCAGTCTGTTTGGTTCACTGTTGTATTCCTAGTACTGAGAATAATGTCTAGCACATGGTAGGGGATATGGTTGCATGAATGAAAAATGTTCAAACAAATTAGTCTTTACATTAGGTCGTGACTGCATTCAAAGCCAGGAAGAATAAACATGGCTCCTCTTTTTCTTTACTTTTTTTTTTTATGCCATGAATTTGATAGGTAAAATTTAATATGAGTCTTAGGGCACCTGGGTGGCTCAGTGGGTTAAGCATCCAACTCTTGATTTCAGCTGGAGTCATGGTCTCGTGGTTCATGAGTTTGAGCCTTTCATTGTGCTCTGTGCTGACTGTGCATAGCCTGCTTGGGATTCTCTCTCTCTCTCTGTCCCTCCCCTACTCACATGCACTCTCTGTCTCTCTCAAAATAAAATAAACCTTAAAAAATTAATATGAGTCTTCAAAATCATAATTTCAAGTGTAATAATGGAAATAGTGATCATCTTAGTTATTTCAATGTTCCTAACAGAAGTGGGTGTTAGTGCAAAGTTGAGGCTCACAGCACACAGTACATGGCTTCAGAGACATTCTCCTACTTCGTTGCTATACTCCTAAAGGAGCATTCTTATGTAATACATTTTAACGTTCCTTTTATCATTTTTGTTTGTTTGTTTGTTTGTTTTTACAAAACTTAAGTCTGTCATTGTCACATAGATTGTATCTCTGAACATTTATTTTTTATGAGCTTGTATGGTATTTGATACTGTGTATTCTAAATCCAAGCCAGTATTTAGTGACAACAGCTTCCAGGAGCCCCTGTAATGAATGAATTATGGTTCCACTTAGCTGGTGAAACTATGTTTGATGTCTACTCTTCAGTAGTGATGGGGTCTCCAGGGAGCAACAACGCCTTCAGAGAAAAGGGCAGCCTCAGCCTCCCCACCATCCTAGTTTGAGCAGGCACAAAGAGGAAACTACCCAGGAAATACAGAGATGGAGGTGCCTTTGGAACAAGCAGCTCTGGCAGGATTTATGAGCAGGATTCCCATAGACTAAGCTCCATATATTCCCAAGAACACCACCTCGACACTGTTACATCTTGGCAGCAAACCATGTTTAAGACTTTATTGAATTTATGATAATATCCATCCTGAGTGGTGATTAACTGATAACCCCTAACACATAGCAAAGCACTGGGGTTCTAATCTTTCTCCCTGGCTTGCACTGGGTAGAATATTATTTTCATTAAGATTAAGTATCTCACAAAATTACACTGCAATTAACTTATGCAACCTCCTCCTTAGAATGCTCTGTCTTTGACAATATGCCTACCAAAGAATCCTTTAAGACCTCAGTAACTGGAGAGGCCCAAATAAAGCGTTGGTTTTGTTCATTTTAATGTAGAATCCTCTGCATGTTTTCTATAAAGCAAATAGGTTTTTCTCTTAAATATTCTTCTGCTTGCAATCAAAAAAAAATTACAGACTTAGTAGCCTGATTTGTATTTTTCTTCAAGTCATGAAGAATTAAATATCTAACACATTTCGGAAAAGTTTGTAAATGAAAGATTTGCTCTAGTTTAAAATATCTATATGTTTGATTATCTTGTAAACTAAACTATAAATTAAACTATAAGCTAAAAAGCTAAAAAATGCTGTCACCTTCATGTTTTTCAGGAGCCCATGGTGAAATTTAGTTTTGAGGTTAACACCATGAAATAACAATTTGGTCTAAAATGACAGCAATAGGGGTGCCTGGGTGGCGCAGTCGGTTGGGCGTCCGACTTCAGCCAGGTCGCGGTCTCGCGGTCCGTGAGTTCGAGCCCCGTGTCAGGCTCGCATCAGGCTCTGGGCTGATGGCTCAGAGCCTGGAGCCTGTTTCTGATTCTGTATCTCCCTCTCTCTCTGCCCCTCCCCCGTTCATGCTCTGTCTCTCTCTGTCCCAAAAATAAATAAACGTTGAAAAAAAAATTTTTTTTTAAAAAATAAAAAATAAAAAAATAAAATGACAGCAATAAAGAGAAATAACATTTATGCTGAGATAACTTATATATAAAGTGTGATGAGCCTCAAAATATGGTAAAATGTCCTGATGGTTAGTCTTCTATTTATTTTTTAATATAAAATTTATTGTCAAATTGGTTTCCATACAACGCCCAGTGCTCATCCCAAAAGGTGCCCTCCTCAATACCCATCACCCACCCTCCCCTCCCTCCCACCCCCCATCTACCCTCGGTTTGTTCTCAGTTTTTAAGAGTCTCTTATGCTTTGGCTCTCTTCCTCTCTAACCTCTTTTTTTTTCCTTCCCCTCTCCCATGGACTTCTGTTAAGTTTCTCAGGATCTACATAAGAGTGAAAACATATGGTATCTGTCTTTGTATGACTTATTTCACTTAGCATAACACTCTCCAGTTCCATCCATGTTGCTACAAATGTCATATTTCATCCCTTGCCACGTAGTATTCCATTGTGTATATAAACCACAATTTCTTTATCCATTCATCAGTTGATGGACATTGAGGCTCTTTCCATAATTTGGCTATTGTTGAGAGTGCTGCTATAAACATTGGGGTACAAGTGCCCCTATGCATCAGCACTCCTGTATCCCTTGGGTAAATTCCTAGCAGTGCTATTGCTGGGTCATAGGGTAGGTCTATTTTTAATTTTTTGAGGAACCTCCACACTGTTTTCCAGAGTGGCTGCATCAGTTTGCATTCCCACCAACAGTGCAAGAGGGTTCCTGTTTCTCCACATCGTCTCCAGCATCTATAGTCTCCTAATTTGTTCATTTTAGCCACTCTGACTGGCGTGAGGTGATATCTGAGTGTGGTTTTGATTTGTATTTCCCTGATGAGGAGAAACGTTGAGCATCTTTTCATGTGCCTGTTGGCCATCTGGATGTCTTCTTTAGAGAAGTGTCTGTTAATGTCTTCTGCCCATTTCTTCACTGGATTATTTGAGTTTTGGGTGTGGATTTTGGATACTAGCCCTTTGTCTGATATGTCGTTTGCAAATATCTTTTCCCATTCCATTGGTTGCCTTTTAGTTTTGTTGATTGTTTCCTTTGCTGTGCAGAAGCTTTTTATCTTCATGAGGTCCCAATAGTTCATTTTTGCTTTTAATTCCCTTGCTTTTGGGGATCTTAGTTTTCTATTTAAGTAACAGCTGAGATTGGTTATGCATGAGAAATTATGGGCAAAGCATCATACATGCGTTATTTTATTTCATCCTTAGGTAATATTGTTCTCCTCATGTACCGATGAAGAAACAGAGAAAGAAATAGGGATTTGTAAAGGCCAAGTAATTTGGCAGAAATTGCCAGGGTAAGGAAGTAGCAGAGCCAAGAGTCAAATCTAGATAATTTGCCTCTGGAGCCTGAATTCTTGCCCATGACATAAGCCTAAATCACTAATGAGACTGGCAATAAACACATATTTCAGTTGAATGTGAAAATGGCTACATGTGCAACCTATAAATATAATCCTGTTATAAGTAATATAACAAATTGTATTCAGAATAAACCCAAAAACATTTGCCTATCTCCCTAAAATAGCAATTCTGACTTTTTAGAGGGCAGCATTTTAGGCAATGGTAACTTCACAGTACCCTATAAGCTCTGTTATGTTTTTGCATCCCAAATTACTATTGCTACATCTTATTTGAATTCATCAACTAGCCAACGAGCAAAAATTCCTGTAATTATCATTATTCTTTTTTTTTATCTAGACATGACAAATCAGAGCGTCAAAGAAGTTCAGAAAATCAACTAACATCACATAGCAACTTGATAGCAGAAATGAAATTCATACCCAAGTCTTATGATTTCAAGTCTAATTAATTATTTTAGCCTTCAGCCATAAGATGACAGAGTCAGAACAAAAATGGTTTGTGAAATCATCTCAATGCTTCTTCCCACAGGTCGCTACCCTCAGGAGAACAAGGGAACCTACATCCCAGTTCCTGTCGTCTCACAGCTGCAGAAAGGCAAGTGGGGGGCCAAAGTTGTCATGAGAGAGGACAGGTCTGTCCGGCTGTCCATCCAGTCTTCTCCAGAGTGCATTGTGGGGAAATTCCGCATGTATGTTGCTGTCTGGACCCCCTACGGCGTTCTCCGCACCAGCCGAAACCCAGAAACGGACACATACATTCTCTTCAATCCTTGGTGTGAAGGTAAGGAAGGGGCAAGCATTTTTCTCATAAAAGAAATAGTTCATATTTTTCCAGTATATCTCTTTTTGGAAGGATAGCAGAATTATTCTACAAGATACACACAGTTTCGCATTGTTGAAAGACAGAAAAAACTATGAAATTTGTCCTTAATGTATATAAGGACAAAACCTGTGTATATGAAGTTAATGCTGCTACACATTTATTCCAGGACATAATTGAGGAATGCCTGAAGTTGCACAATTAGTTAAATTGTGGAGTGATGTGTCGATGGTGTCACTTCTGTGTATATGCTATTATTCTGTAAACAAAATAGGCTTATTGATCTTGACTTTCAAAACTCTTAGGATCTATATACTCTGGCTTCAGAAAAATAGGATAAAGTTGATCTTGCCTGTAGTAAAACTAACTTCTCTCTCTTCCTAATTTAAGAACAGAAAGCCTGAATGTTAAAAGAATCCCATAAATTTGTATATATGAAGAGTGGGTGCAGATTTCATAAGCCATAACTTTGGATGTACAAACATGTAACTTTAGTTTAATATAATACAACTTAATCTCTACTACTATTTGGAGTATTCCTTTCTGTCTGTTACAGAAGCTTAATCCAGTTATATTCAAATAAAATAGGTCAAAGTCCAAGGATTTCTCCCAATTCCATTTAAAAACTTAGTTACACACAGTATTTTCCCCCCATGACCATCTCTGCCCTTCTGTATCTGCCCCCTGCTTCATATTTGGTATGGAGCTGATTTTCAGTTCCAGAGGCAAAAGCAAACATTGCAACAGCATTAAGGGGAGAAAGTGCACTTTTAGATCTTAAGAAATAAGGTAATGAAACTTGTAAAAGCTGATATAGGACAGATTATCACATTATCTTACTTCATGTGTATTGCTCTCTAATGTCTTCCCAAATAAGTCTACATTTTTTGCTGATTTTGAATGACCATTGTTTGTGAGGGTTGCATTTGGGTTGAGCTGCATTTACAGGTAGATAATAAGTGAACAGCAATGTTGTCTACTTGTATATAACATAAATCTGGATCCTACTGCCCTTTTCTTTGAATTCTCAGTTCCAGTGTCGTTGGCAGATGGCACTGAGCTAATCCTATACTCCCTGCTCACCATCCCCATCATCTTGTCCCTGATAATCCTATCTATGAGACAGATGTCCAAGGTTGATGGTAATAGGAGATGTTACTGGGGCCATGTGCCATTCAAAGGTGCACTCCTATTTACAGTAATCTAGTCAACCAGATATAAAACATTCTGTGATGGCGGGGATGCGGTGCTATTTACAGAGATGAGGGGAGTGAGGTTGTAGAGACAAACTAAGATTTTGAAAATGTTGAGTTGGACATAACTGTAGATGCCTGAGCAGAAATGGCAAGTATGTATTTCAATATGTGAATCTGAAGATGAGAATCAGAGATGCCAATCTGGGAGATGTAAATCTGAACATAGGGAGGAAATACAGGGAGGAAAGAAGATATAGCATCTAGCCCTAAAGGACACCAGCATTTGGGGGGGGTCTAATAGGCAAGGAATTAGCAAAGGAGACTGAAATGGAGGAGTATGTAGAAGATGGCCAATTGTAAAAAAAAAATTGCATTTCAAAACTTCATATTTGTAAAACAAATAAACTAGGAATTTGATATTGACTTTCTTTGCATTACGAAAAGAAAATCATATAACTTCATGTAACTATCCAGCACCCTAAGGGGTTTATAAAATGATACGATTTACCCCAAATTTGGTATGTTTGCAGATTTTCTGGATTATACCACCTGTGTATCAGAGGGTACGTATTTACATGCATTTCAACTTATGTTGCCAGTTTTCCAGAGATAAAAAGGGTTAGTCATATGCCTGATGTATTGAGTTTATAGGAGAATTATTCAGGAGGTGTAGAGTCTAATAACTTTCTACTGCCTGATCACTGCCTTGGTCTTCAGTTGTATCCCTGGTGAGCAACTTCTGGTTTCCCTGTTCAGAAGGAGTCACCTAGTCCAGAGATAATGTAGCCCCAGAACTCGATGCTGCATTAGAGAAAAGGAGCAGAGGGACTTTCCCTAGGTATCACTGATTTGAGGCAGGTTAGAATAAAACTAGACAGATCAATTTGGAAGCTGTGACCCAGGACAAAGATGATGGATGGACTGGACTATGGTGGTGGCAGTGGAGATGAGGAGGAAAGGATGGGTTGGAGATCTACTTTAGATTTAGAACAGAAATTGCAGAAGGTTTATCATGAGAGGTGAAGGAAAGGGAGAAGTCCAGAATAGCTCTAGGTGGCTGGTATATATGACCAGCTAAGTTGGTGGTGGTGCCATTTTCAGAGCTGGGAAGACTGAGGGAAGTGGAGAGGAAGATCTAAGGATGAAACTAGGAATTATATTTAGAAATGTTAATTTGGTGATATCTGTGGAATATCAAAGTGAAAACATCAAGTAGGCACTTGAATAAGTGAATCTAGAGCTCCAAGGAAATGAGTGAGGTTGGTATGTAAATATGGGCACTATCAGGAGCTAGCAGGGAAATTTAAAGAAAGAACAAACATGGATTTAGTATCATCCACAATTAGAGTCTAGACAAAGGAGAAGGAGACCAAGAAGGATTAGCCAGGGGGTTAAAGGAAATCAGAAGAGCCTCGTGTCACAGAGCCGGATGATTGATTAATTCAAGAAAACAGCAATTGGTTCTTTGGAATACAGCTGATGAGTTACATAGGATAAGGACAGAAAGTGGCCATACATTGTGGAAATATGGAAGTCGCTGGGGAACTTGGAAAGATTTCTTTACCACAGTGATGGGGACAGAAGCCAGAGAGATGGGTGCTGGCTACAGTATAATGGGAGGTAAGAAAGTGGAGATAACAGGTGTTGCCATTTTCTGCAAAACTCTCTGCAAAACAGAGGTGGGGTATGAAGGTCAATGAAGAATTGTTTTAAGCATAGAGTAGGCACAATTTTCTGGAGATGGAGACAAATCAGGAAAAGATGAGTTTCCTGCCCAGAGAGAGGATAGTGGTCCACAACCTTGGCTGCATATTGGAATCACTTGAAGATGTCTCAGACTTCCTGGTTGGTCTGCACGTAGCATGGGCTTTAGGGTTTTTGAAAAAGTCTGCAAGTGATTTTTAATTTTTTTAAGTTTATTTTCTTATTTTGAGAAAGACTGAGAATGAGCATGAAGCGGGGAGGGTCAGAGAAAGAGAGGGGAAAAGAGAGAATTCCAAGAAGGCTCCATCCTGTCAGCACAGAGCACAATGTGGGGTTTGATCTCACAAACTATGAAATCATGACTTTGGGGACTACACACTTTCCCAAGACCATTCCCTCCAGAAAAATTCTGGTGCCAGTTTTTAAAATAATACCCTTTTACATTCTTATATTACTACTCACAGAGGTCTCCAAGGGAATTTTTATGGAATGGGAGAAAGATGTCACCTCCTCACGTCACTCACTGGGTGGTTTTCCCAGCCTGGAAGCCGAGGCATAAAATCCAAAAAAGGAATCCAGTGATGCACCTCACGCACAACCAAATGCACTGTAACCTGACAACCAACCAGTTCTGTGCTTGCATGTGCTAATTCACAACAAGGGACTCACAGAAATATTGTCTGGTAATTGGGTAGTAGGTAAAAAGAGAGCCATTGCCTAAGTGGAAAAGATAAGAAAAGAGGAAGTCAGAAGTTGACAAAATAGAGCATGGTGAGCAAGATGCTGAAAACACAGCACATTTGATGTGGAAGTGACGTCCCAAGGTGGCTTGGGACACTGGGTTGAAAATTACAGGCACATACAGTACTTGCTGATAAAAGAATGTTCAGCTGGGTTCCTGGGGGCCTTTCAGCTTGCTTTGCATTCATAGGCAATTTATTCTCCTTAATCACTAAATCATTAATGGGGATCAATAGCAATACCACACTAGTGAGGGCAGGGGCGGATGCAGGGAGAGTTACTGGTCAGTTTTTTTTTTTTTTTTTAATTTAATAGTGGTAACCAGGCTTCAGATCCATTCCATGAGGGAACCCTTCTCCAGGCTGTTGGAGAGAAAACTGTACTCACAAAAGCAGCAGGAATGAGTTGGGCATTTATTGTGAACTCATCTTATTTTTCTAATTGCTCAAGAGTTCTGGATAATGGAATGTATTTCCTTATTTAAATTCAGGGTGTTCCAGATTGGTAGTCTAGCATTAGTGCCACATAGTGTGTTCTAAAAGATTTAGGTGTGCCATACCTGTTCTTAGTATTCAGGGTCCGTATTTGATTGCTCTGTTTGGTTGGACACCAATCATTTCCAGTGAGTCTTCCTTCTTTTAGTAACTTGTTTCTCCCCACATTCCCCACTGCTGATTTTCCCTTCCCTCATTCAACCTTGTATCCCAGCACCTAACATAGTGCCTGGTACATACCTAATGTTTAATAAAAGTTTACTGTATTGATATAATAATTCTAACTAAATGCTTTTTTAGGTTCACTGAACCTACCATCAGATAAGTTGTAAATGTAATCTCACACCTTACCATCTTGAAGAAAGTCAAAAACATATATGGTATGTGTGGGAGTGAATTTGTGGGCAAAGTGTATGTATATTTCTCTCTCTCTCTCTCTCTCTCTCTCTCTCTCTCTCTCTCTCTCTCTTAGCATCTGACACCAAATTAGCATCTGGTATTTCTGACCTTTTATTCAATATGACTTTTCTATTTTCCTTTAAACAAAGAAATCAATTAAATTTGGTGTAAAGATATCAATAAGTTTCTAATATCTGGATATGTTTAACACACAGTAAATAAATATGACCAGCTTCTCTTTTATTATGACATCCCTTTTTACACTATATACTTTGTAATTATACATGGTCTTTTAGACCCTTCAGTACAGAATGTAGTAATGGACCAGATCTGGTATTCCTGGAGTAAGAAAGAGCAACACCCCTTTATTTGGAGTCCCTTGTGCTCAGGGTCTCAGAGTTTATGCCCTCAGACTAGAGCCATTATCCATCAATCCACAAATATTGATGGTATATTTTTCTCCCCATGACAACAGAAGTACTCATGGGTAGCACAACAATATTAATTATTCATCCACAAATATTAAGGGTCAATGTTGAATTAGGCAGTGGGAATATGGCAGTGAAAAAGATGACAATCTTTGACCTTATAGAGCTTCCACAAAGATTTCACAAATGAATTACTAATAAACATGAATTACAATTGTGAAAAAATACCAAAATAAGTCATGGCACAACAAATCATATAATGGGGCACTTGGCCTAGTCGGAAAATGGGAAGAGACGGGTCAGTAGCTTATCTTTGTGCCCTCCCCAGCCTCTTCGATAGTATTTGCATCAAATAGCATCAGATAGTTGCTTGACTCCTTATGAAGTTTTATTAAAGCTTATGTGAAAATTTTAAGCCTTTATTTATTCAAAACCTCTATTTAATAAAATAGCATACATCACTCTTGTAAGTGTCTGAAACATCAGAGGCTTATTCATCCTTTCTCCACCAAGTGAGTATTACTCGGTATGGCATTGTGGTCAGAAGGGAATTTGCAGTAGACATTTTTTATGATGACATTCAGATGACTCCAGAATCAAGGTCCAAAGGTGTTTATGAGATGCTTCTGGAAGGAGGAGAGTCGAGAGGGTCTAATCCAGAATCACAAACATCTGCCAGTCTTTCTGTGCATAGTTGTTTCTACTCTTCAAAGAACGCTCAAAGCCGGTATCTCTCTGCCTCATGTAGCAAAGAAAATAGGATTCTTCTCTCATTCAGCCCACCATGGTGCCAGGCACCAAGTTCATGCTCAATGAATGTGTGCTGAATTGAATTGATAACAACCACTTTGGGAATAAGGAAGAGAATTATGAGCCTCACATTTCAAGAGAGAAAATAGACTCTGTGGTGTTAGATAAATTTCTCAAGGTCCTGTAGAAAATTAGGAAACACGCTTGGGGCTAAAACTTGGATATTCTGATGTGGTCAGGATAAGCTCTTTTATTTTGAAAACCAGAACCATTGGTATCCCATCTTGTGTAACAAGAAGTAAGTGCCAGCTGAGAAGCTTCTATGATTTTCAACACTGGAAAGTCCTGCTGTGAAAAATAAATAAATAAATAAATAAATAAATAAATAAATAAATATAAAACCAGGTTGATAGCTATAAGATCAAACGACAGTTTTCTTTGCAAAAAATAAAAAAAAAAAAAGTAAGCATGCCAACAAGGACACAGACTCCCTTTGAGGATATATGCTAAGTAACAAAACTCTGACATTTTCTTTGTAGAACTGCTTTATGAATAATAGTCTATCTTCTGAAGATATTTAAGTACCCTGAAAAGTCCTTAACCAGCAAAACTAGCAAATTAGCACAAATCAAGTAAACTTCCCAAGCTGGTCTGAGCTGTAATGTAATGCAACATATTTGCAAGGAATGAAATGGACCCAATTGTTGAGGAACTACTTGCCTGTGTTTCATGAATTCTTTTTATTCCAGACTTAATGGGTACAAAGGCAGGCCTTGAAATTGTCTATATTGAATCATTTTAGGAAGACAGTGGCTTTGGAGCCTTCCCTGGGAAGAAAAACAAAAGCACAGGCTCTGGAAATGCTGTTCTTTCATGTGATTTACTATTTCCCGACGGGAAGTGATTCCTTAACATGCCTATAGAGTGCAGAGCCTTCTGGAGTTCACCACCCCTTCTGATCTACTTTGAGATGGAAAAGGTATCATGATGACACCAACCCAGAGTCACATTTGCTCTGCAGTTGAAGCCAGTCCCTTGAAGAGTGATTACCCTCACCCAATATGGCTTCCCTCCTCCTTCAGTGATGCTCAGCTTTTATAGAAAGAGGAGGCAAGTAAAAGTTATTCCTAATCCCCTCACTTAAAATTACTCTCTTCTCTAAAAAGGTGACACATTTTGCCCTTTTGAAGGGACTGAGCTATTATTTCTTCTGAAGGATCAGAAACAAAACCAAACTCTGATTTAAGCTGGTAGGTAGTCTTTTGGGAGAGAACTTGTATGATAGCATTCCTGGCACTGTAGTTTTCTTTGATCCGTGAGTTCGCTTTGTGGAGCTTGACTTTAATGACTTTGGAAATGGGACTTGCTTAAACTTTAAAATAGCATGTAAATAAGCAAAAGGAAATTTTCAGCTCAGGCAGTGATGAATAGCCCTCCTTCTCCCAAAGAAGTTACACAGATACTAAAATCAATAGGCTTAGCATTCATTTTTACCTGTTTGTTATAAATTCCTACTTTCTTTGGGTATGGGGAGGTGAGTGGTAATTTCCAAGGGGGCCTGAAATCAGCCCTATAAATGAATACCAAAATTTCTCAGCCCACAGTATTTGTTTTTTTTAATTGCTCCATTATTCCCATCAAAGGAATAGTAAAATAAATGAGATCATTCTTCTTTACTACTTGCTTCACATTAGTCACCCTGGAAAGTTATTTACAAAGCATGTTGAAGGTCTGTTCTGGTGGCAGAGCTATGGGTAAGGCAGATGGAGGTATCATGCCACATTCACCAATGACACCATGTGGAATCTTTCTTCTTGAGTTTTATTTGCCAGAGGTCACTTAGGATCAAGAGGATGTCAGTAAGTCCTTGGTGCTGCTGCTAACTCTATAAGCTATTTAGACCTACCTCCTCCTACCTGGGAGATATAGCTCCAATCCCTACACTTATATACAAACATACACACACACACACGTGCTTTCTAACAGTTCAAACTGATGGGTTTCTAGAATAGTGAGTTATTTGTCACTGTTTTTACTTTTAGTAGCATTCTCTATTTTACTAAGGTGGAGAACCAATTTTCACCCCAGGATCTGGTAAAACCTCCTATGCCTCTAAAGCATATTAAAATTTCTTTAAAAAAGTAAATATAACCCCCCACACACACAAAACCAACAACAGAAATCTCCAGAGACAAATGATTAAGTTTTCATATTTTTGTTAGCCTATCAAACATAGGGAGTGTTTTGGAGTTTTCATGGTGATGTAATTTTTTTTTTATCCTAGCTTTGGACAACTATATTTTAAAGTGACAGATCTGAATAAAAACAGGGGAAAGAAAGCACTGCTTTCCACCTTCAATCTTCTTTTAAAATCATAAATAAATTTAAAATTAAAATCAAGGCTTCCCACTTGACTTCCTTGCCTTGCTGTGGATTCATGATTATGCCTTCAGGTTGTGAGGTGAGATTTAATTCACCTGCTGGAAGGAAAAGGGTAGCCTAATCTTGAGCTCAGAACTCCTCCTTATTCATAGTTTGCCATTTAAATTTATAAGTGCCCATCAATAATAACCCAAAGCCCAAAAGTAAATCCTTCACTTTCTTCTTCTCTCACTCTCTAAGCTCCAGATATCTGTCCCCACCTCTCAATCTTACAGGACATATTCATTGTGCCACATTCCCAGGCACTCTGTGCTGGGGATACAGAGACCTGATGCCTTGGACCCAAGAGTCACAGTCTACCTGGGAGACAGCTTAGTATTCCTGACTTCACTTCTTACCAGCACTATGGTCCTGGGAAAGATACTTTACTTACTCTTCCTTAGTTTCCTCACCTGTAAAATGATGCCTTCCTCTCAGAGACATTATGAGTTTTAATGAGTTCATTGGTTTCTATACCACACTCAGAAAGTTCCTAGCACATGGTAAATACTAAAAACATACATTTTCATTTAATAACTAAATCACAGAATAATCTCCATATGAATGGATGTTAACTACAGCATCCACAGGAAACTGAGCAAACAAGGCTTAATCTAGCTTGTGGTGGGAAGAAAAGGGTGCAGGGACATTTAAAGGAGGAAAAAGTATGGTTATATGATGGTATTTAATAAGAAGAAAAATTGGTACTTGAAAGTTGATCTTAACCTCTTATTAAATAGGTTCACTTAAATGCAACATTTAAAACTAACCTTTTAAAAACTTTTTAAAATGTTTATTTTTGAAAGTGTGAGCAGGAGAGGGGCGGGAGGGGTGGTGGGGGGGTGGGGAGGGACAGAGGATCCAAAGCAGGCTCTGCACTGACAGCAGCAAGCCCAAAGTACAGCTTGAACTCACAAACCGCAAGATAATGACCTGAGCCGAAGTTGGATGCTCAAGCAACTTAGCCACCCAGGCACCCCAAACTTAAAAAAAAATTTTTTTAGGTTTCAAAACTCTTTTCTGATGATTAAAGCCTTATAGAAATTAAAATAATGAAAGCATAAAAGGAACTCAGAGATCTACATATCACAAACACTTTGGTGTATTTCCATGCATTTGATGCATTTTTGAGTGGATTTAACTTTAATTGACAATTAATTGAATACATTGCCCTTTTCAAATAGATACATGTAATCATATATATGGTAAAACATTAACTTTCCTTTTCACCTACTCTCTGATCCTTGAGAACCTCCACAGAAAACCCAACTTTAACTGTGTGTACTGTCTGGATACTTTGCTATATGTATATATTTCTATAGAGCTTGGATTTTTCTAAAACACAAGTGGAATTGTTTGTGCATGCTACTCTATATTTTACTTCCTTGCATAATATATCTTGGAGAATTTTCTATATCAGTACATACATATTCTTTTTAAGAACCATTGGGTGTGGTTGTACCATAATTGATCTGGTCTCCTGCTTACAAATATTTAGATTGCTTCCTATTTTCACTATAGCATACCATGCTGTATTGAATGTTTCACACAGATGTTAAACAAATGTATTTCTGTAGAATAAATACATAGAAATGTCATTGCTTGGTCAAAATCAATTCACATTTTAAATTTGCCTAGATGGGGCGCTTGGGTGGCTCAGTCGGTTAAGTGGCCGACTTCAGCTCAGGTCATGATCTCGCGGTCTGTGAGTTCGAGTCCTGCATCAGGCTCTGTGCTGACAGCTCAGAGCCTGGAGCCTGTTTCAGATTCTGTGTCTCCCTCTCTCTGACCCTCCCCCATTCATGCTCTGTCTCCCTCTGTCTCAAAAATAAACATTAAAAAAATTTAAAAAAAATAAATTTGTCTAGATACAGCCAAATTACTCTTTAAAAAGACTGCTGTAGTTTATAATAAAGCCCTAGTACAAGAGAATATCCTTGTCTTCATACCTTCATTGACACCAGGTGTTATCAATTGTTTTAATATTTGCTAATATTATAGGCAAAATATGGTATTACATTGACATCTCGTGGTTCAGTTCGTATATCTCTAATTATTAGTGAAGTTGAACTTTTTAAAATACATTTATTGATTGAGTATTGCATTTCTGGACCTGTTCATATCTGGGACAATTTAGGTGAGTTAAGGGATGGCAGGAAGAGATGTACATGAATCTTTTAAATCTATCGACAAATTTTCTATTAGTTCGAAAAAAGGTCTTACTGAAATTTTCTTCCCACAGGAATAGCCAGTTGTCAAAATATCATTTATTGATCAGATGTATCATTACCTGTTGATTTTAATGCCGTGTTTATCATCTACTAAGATCTAATATACATCTAGCTCTATGCATATGTTTTTCTATTACTGTGTCAAAATCAGTTTTCATTATAACTTTGCTTTAGTAATCATAGTAATGCATAGTAATGCTATATATATATATGTATGTATACACACACACACACACACACACATATATATATATATATATATATATATATATATGACTGTTATATAAGAAAGAACCAGAAAGAGGCACCTGGGTGGCTCAGATGTTTAGCCATCCTACTCTTGGTTTTGGCTCAGGTCATGATCTCATGGTTTATGAGCCCTGCGTGGAGCTCCATACTGACAGAGCAGAGCCTGCTTGGGATTCTCGTTCTCTCCCTGTCTCTCTGCCCCTCCCCCACTCGTGTACACACGTGTGCTCTCTCTGTCTCAAAATAAATAAAATCGACTTAAAAGAAAAAAAGATCACAATAAGTTTTAAATGTAGACCAGAAAATGTCATTGGTCTATAACAACAAGCATTTTCTCTCATGGATCCGGGACTTGTCTGTGGTTGAGCTGGGCTGAACTGGCCAGCTCTGCTTCAGATGAGAATAGCCAGAAAGGTCCTACTCCTCACCACACAGCTATATAGATGTTCTGCTCCATATGTCCCTCATCCTTCTGTGACTAGTGGGCTTGCTAGGACAGTTTTTTTCTTATGATGATGGCAGAAATGCAAGAGCGTATGGTCAAGTGTGCAAGCACATTTCAAACCCCTGCCTGCATCACTTCGACTAACACGCTTTAGCCAAAGTAACCTCCAAGGTCCAAAGGGGGGTGTTCTAATGGCAGCTGAGTGGCTCAGCCGGCTAAGCGTCTGACTTCAGGTCAGGTCATGATCTCACTGTTCATGGGTTTGAGCCCCACTGTGATGACAGCTCAGACCCTGGAGCTTGCTTCAGATTTTGTGTCTTCCTCTCTTTCTGCCCTTCCCCAATACATACTCTGTCTCTCAAAAGTAAATAAATGTTAAAAAAAATTAATATAAATAAATAAATAAATAAATAAATAAATAAATAAATATTTTAAAAAGGGAGATGTTCTACCTTTAGATAGGATGACTGGTTACATGGCAAAGGGCATGGATACCAAAATGGATAAATTAGAGCCAAAGTGAGAAAAGTTCCTCAATATTTCTTCATTTTCAACACTTTATTTTTTGACTATTTTTTCACATTGCCTTTTTAGATGAACTTTTAAAATGTGGAATTCTCATAAAATCTGAGTAGAATTTTGGTTGGGTTTTCATTGACTATATCAGCTAATTTGAGTAGAATTTATATCTTTACAATATTGAATCTTTACAGGAATTAGAAACATTTTGAAATTTTTTTCTTATTTATTCAAGTTTTCTTTTATGCCCTCTGGCAAGGTTTGTTTTTATTATTAAAGTTTTCAAACAAGCTCAAAAATAGAAAGAATAGTACAGTAAATATCTATTTGTATATCTCCCAGATTCAATGATTATCAAGATTTTGCCACATCTTAGGCTATCTCCTGATGTCATGTAACATTTCTGTAGCCCCTGTATTTTCTGTTAAGCAGTTAGCTTGATCTGAGACTCAATCAAATTTGTCTTAAAGAGAAACATTTTCTTTTTGTGGCAGGGGCGGGGGTTGGGAAGGTAGAGCAAGAATACTATGTAAGTCATGCTGTATGCTTCTCAGGGCATCCATCCCATCAGGAGATACATAATAATTGGTTGTCACTTTTCTAGTGATATTTAGATTTATCAATAGGATTAGGTTTTGTAAATCTTATCCATCCATTATGAAGTTCCCCACTAGCCATTTAACAAAGCCTAGATTCATTATTTCATTAGAAATTGCAAAAATGGTGATATTCTAATCTTACCATTCCTTCTGCATTTATTAGCATCACTTATTTTGTTGCCTTGAGGTAGTTTTCATATAAGAAGTCTAGATATGTGTCTCTTTCCTTATTTCTAAGTTATCAGAATAATGAGTTGGTTTTTAGCACCCTGCAAAGATAACCAATGAATTTTTTTAAATTACTATAAATTTATGAATATTGAAATTTTTTGTGTTTTAATCCTTTGCAGTGACTTCTTTTTCATATTTGAATTGTCTTCTTTTTGGACAGTGAATGCCCCTTCAAATTTATTTCTGATTCCTTGTCGTGACTCTTAGAATCTTTAATAGCCTCTTTATTTTCTGGTAGGAGGAAGTATTTCAAAATGATCTTGTACAATTCTTGACCCAGATTTGTTATGAGTCATGTCTCTTAAGGAACCTGGGTACTTTCTAGTAAGGAGAGGGGAGAGAAAAGAATGATACTTAGAGACCATAATCTAGGCTCAAGAGACTCACTGCTACTGCAATGGTTGTTTCTTCCAGTTCTTTTCAGTGGACAGAAGTTGAAAACGTAGTTTTTAAAGAGAAAATGCATTATGAGCTATTATGAACTATTATGAGCTATTAAGGATATTTTCAACTTAAATTTATTTTTTTATAAATTCCTTTTATTTGATATTTTATTATAATGGAATTAGATTTCTGACTATCATAGTATGCTCTGATTGAAACACTTCATAGTATTGCGGGGACTAGTAGAAATAGAAAAAAAATATCTTAATAATATTTGTTGATGAAAAATCATGGTAAAAGCAAATCTCCAAAAATGTGTTTGAAGGCCATAAAAGAATAAATACAAAAATATGGGAAAAGGTAAGCAGTATCTCCCTTCATATATATTTTTTTAATTTTCTTGTTATGTCTTCCTAAAACAGAGATATTCGACAGCAGTTAGAATGTCCACCTTTCAACATTAAAAAAAATCACACTCCCCAATGGGTGAACAAAGTGAAGAGTAGTCACCTATAATTTAGCTGAATAAGCCACTTCGGAGTCTTAAGTGAGGAGTTCTTCCAACTCCAGAGAGTGCCATCAACTTGTATCATCATTTTAGTGCAAATACAATTTAATTTTGGTGAAATGAGATTCATCCCCCCCGATAAGATTAGTAACTGCATTCACTGAATTTCACATTCTTCATTTGTGAACTGTGAGGAAATGAATGGTAGCTAGAAGATCAATGGGATCCCAGCTATAGCAGCAGGTGGAATGATGATGTACTAGGACAAAATTACCTATACTTTGAATTACAAAACTAACAGTGGTTTTAGATTTGCAATTTAATTACAGACCAACTACCTTTCATATGGAACAAATACCAAAAAAAGTTAATTATTACAAAATATTTCAGAAAAAAATACATAATCTAATAAAATAAAAGCACTGAAAAATATCTTGCTAGAGCGGGGTCAGCTTGGAAAAGTTATTACCAAAGCTAAATATTTTTCCTTCACACAAACTATACTCAAAAATAGCTTTACGAAACTAATTTCTGGCTTAAAACATCAAAGGATTTCTTAGAAACAAATATCTTAACTGGCATGGATGGACAGAGAAGAAACAAAGAAGCCGCCTAACCCCAAAGTTCATACTCTTTAAGACTTCTGAAGTATTACTGCACTGATTTACATCTTTTAATGGAAGAATGTGGTAATCATGGAATGAATCAATGCTAAAGTCATTTTCAAATGAAAAACAAAACAAATTAAACCTGATGCAATCCGACCAAACACGTGTCAATATATAGTTTCAAGATTATTTTACAAAACACCTGCATTTACACAGTAGGCTCCAGGCAGCATTTTCAGGCAAGTTCTTTGGCTTTATCCTTGACATGATTAAGTTACACTTTTAAAAGAATTATTTAATAATTTTATGTATTAAATTTCTTTATTCAATACATTTTTCTTTCTCTGGAGTCAAAAAAAAAAAAGACTGTGCATATAAGATTGAGAGAGGATGCACAAGCAGATAGGGAACTTCTAGAAATGGATGGCACTGGGAGGGTCAGCAAGCATGTGAACCTCACTCAGTTATGATGCTTTCCAAGGATGAGTCAGTCTTGTAGCCATTTTACAAAGATTTTAAAGAAAAATTTCTTTTTGAAGTCAGATTTTTTTAATGCTTTCATTCTTATTCAAAATCGGTCCAGCTCTTAGTCTGCAACAGCAGGAGTTATGATACCCATTTCTGGAGGCTGCAGTACCATCAGAGCATGCCTGTAAGTCACTAAAAAAAAAAAGAGAGAGAGAGAAAAAGAAAAGAATGCCCTTCCCTCCAGATTAAAAAAAATTAATAAAACAATTGAAAGATAGCACTAAATCTAAAATGATTTGCAAAAGAATACTAGGTAAGAAGTGGCTTGAAATTAAAATATGAGGTTTCAAATTCCATTTCTTTGATTTTACTTATGTATTTTTTCTCTTATCCTGCAAATCTTGGCTTCTAATGCTATTAACATGATTGCTTATATCATATTCATTTCAAAATAACAATATCAATATTATCAGTAACAACACGGTTACTAAAACAGTTTACTTTCTCTTTTTTTTGTTTGTTTATTTTACAGTTTTTCTTGTCTTTATGTTATATTCTACGGCAGATATATAGTAAAATTACTCTGTTTTAAAGTAACTTGAAGGGTGCCTGGATGGCTCAGTCAGTTAAGCATCCGACTCTTGATTTCAGCTCAGGTCCATGATCTCAAGGTTCATGAATTCAAGCTGTGCCTAGAGCTCTGTGTTTGACAGTGCAGAGCCTACATGGGATTCTCTCGCCCTCCCTCCCCTCTCTCTATCTCTGCCCCTTCTCTGCTCACTTGTGTGCACTTTCTCTCTCAAAATATATATATATATTTTAAATAAAGTAACTTGAAACATGGGGCACCTGGGTGGCTTCACTGGGTTTAGTGTCCAACTCTTGATTTCGGCTCAGGTCATGATCTCACCCTGGAGAGATTGAGCCCTAAGTTATGGGGCTCTGCACGGGGCATGAAGCCTTATTAAGATTCTCCCTCTGCCCCTCCCCAACTCATGCACAAATGCCCACTCTCTTTTGTGCTATCTTGCTCACTCTCTCTCTCAAAAAAATACATAAATAGGGGCACCTGGGTGGCTCAGTTGGTTAAGCATCCTACTTCAGCTCAGGTCATGGTCTTGCAGACCATGAGTTCGAGGCTTGCAGCAGGCTCTGTGCTGACATCTCAGAGCCTGGAGCCTGCTTTGGATTCTGTGTCTCCTCTTTCTGCCCTTCCCCCACTCACACTCTGCCTCTCTTTTTCTCTCTCAAAAATAATTAATTAATTAATTAATTAATTAAAAAATAAAACCAAAGTAACTTGAAATAGTTCTCTTTTTCAAAGCCACTGATCTATTAGAGTCATATTCATTTGTTTCATTTTGGCTTCATTTATTTAGAAACTGCTTTGTCTTTTATTTCTATTTAGTTTCGTTTTATAACTTTACAAAACATTTACATAACCTCAAAGTCAAATTACAAAACAATAAAGATACTTCAGAAAGAAAGTCTAACTCCCAACCCTCCCTCCTACACTTTAGATAATAACTTTGTTAATTTTTGGCTTATCTCTACATTTAAAAATGTAAGTACATATGTGTATTTATATAAATTTGTATCTACCTACTTACCTATTTATCTCCCTTCTTTCTTAGATAAAAAGTAGTAATCTATATACATATTTTTCCACTTTTTTAATCTAACAAGAGATCCTAGATATCCCTCTGTAGTAGTATATAGAGATCTTCCCAATGCCTTACTATAGTTGCCCATTACCTGGATAATCAAACTTCATTCATCCATTTTTTATTCCAGGAATTCCCCAATTCTTCTGGAGATGGTATTCTTTCTTGCTCCTACCTCTAATACTGTAAAATATATGGAATAAAATATATACATATTCTATGCACCTTATCATACTTTCTTATATACTGCATACATATTTTTGTGTACACACACACACATACACACACAGATATAGATAGATATAGATATAGATATATAGATATACAGATACATATATAGAGAGAGAGAGAGAGAGGGAGAGAGAGGGAGAGGAAAGTATGATAAGAGGCATGGAAGACATCGGGAAAATTTAATATCTGCCTAAAGGTCACTTTATTATAAGAAAATGCAGAAAAATAAAAAGAATAAAATAATCAAAGATAAAAGGGAAAGAAATTCCCAAAGCTGAAGAAAGACTTACATTGTCAAACTATAAAGGATCATAGTGCATCAAACCTGGTAAATGAAAAAAAAAAAAAAAAAAAAGACCCACACCTAGATGCAAACTGTTTAAATGTCAAAACTTCAAAGAAAAATCCAAACTTTAAAGTCAAGTTAAAAAATGTTATCTGGGGGCGCCTGGGTGGCGCAGTCGGTTAAGCGTCCGACTTCAGCTCAGGTCACGATCTCGCGGTCCGTGAGTTCGAGCCCCGCGTCAGGCTCTGGGCTGATGGCTCAGAGCCTGGAGCCTGTTTCTGATTCTGTGTCTCCCTCTCTCTCTGACCCTCCCCCGTTCATGCTCTGTCTCTCTCTGTCCCAAAAATAAATAAACGTTGAAAAAAAAAATTAAAAAAAAAAAAATGTTATCTGTAGAAGAATGAAAATAGATTGAAATTATATTTTTTGTGGATAAAAATTTATTTGTAAACCTGTGCAGTCCTTGGGTTACTACTCAGTTAAAATTGCTTTTATACATTTGTTTTCTATGTGCATTTTCTCTTCTGTGAACTGGTTTTCCTTTTGCTGACTTTAGATGCACTTTATGACTTTCTCATCAATTTATTGAAATTCTTTACATATAAGGAAAATATGCTAACATTTCCTGTTGTTGGACATATTTCTCTAATTTTTTATGTACCTTAAATTTTATTGTATCTGAAATTCAAGTTTTATATTTATATTAAAAAACCACATTAGTTATTTCCTTTTTTACCTTTTCTATTATTTTTGTTTGTATAAAACTTTTTCATCTAGAGACCAAATATTCAATTTATTTTTTCTTTTTTTAAGTTTTTATTTACTTATTGTTTAATAATTTAAATTTTTATTTTAAATTTCCTATGCATTCTATTTTTTAATTCAGATTTTAAATTAATTTTCAATTTATTTTGATGTACAGAAAATTTACCTTTCCCACACAGCCAATTTTCTCAGCTGAATTTAATAAACACTCCAGTCATCTTCTTTGATTTATATTTTCTTTACCACATATTAATTTCATAGAAACATGCATATAGTAACATCTATTTCTAAGCTCTCTATTTTGACCCATTAATCTATTTTTATATCAATCGTTTAAATTACAGTGGCTCTATAATACAATCCAGTTTCTAATAGCTTATAGGACAAGGCCATAAACATCTCATATTGTAATGACATGTTAAAAAAGCATTCCCAAATGGCACTTCTAGACCTCAGTGATCTTAAGAGATTTCGATCTCAATAATAGGCATTTGAAACCCATCTGACTACAATGTTATCATTACAATGGTCACAACAGTTAAACCACTATCATAAAAGAATGAAAACAAATGTGGCCTTTACTTTTCAGGATGTTTTGATTGCATCTGGTGGAGGACTTCGCATGTAAATGATCATTGCCCCTTCAAGCACACCCTCATGTTATTTTCTTTTAAAAATGTTCTTTTGTGCTTCTCTACTCAGAAACATTGACCTCAGACTCCCTTGGCACTCCTTTATGTACTGTCCCTGGTTTGTTCCGCTGGGAAATGAAGCTCTCATTTCAGTTTAGGGGCCTTTGCCTAATTGGAGATTGCTGTAAAACCATGGCATTCTGCCTCCAGACCTGGGAAGGCCTGTATGAAGCATCAGAGCTCACATCTGCCAGGGTGGAGGGAAGCCCGTAGCACATTTGTCATGTGACTCTGATTGTTCTGGAAACATGAAATGGCTTTGGGATGAATGAGCCATTGATACATATGACATGGATGAATTTCATATAACTAGCCTGAGTGAAAGAAGCCAGAACCCCCAAAAAGTAGACCCTGGATTCTTTTTGTATAAAATCTTAGGAAATGCAAATGAATTTACAATGACCAAAAGCATATTCGGGATTCTCTGGCAGGAGTGGTAGGTCAGAGAGAGAATCCAGAGGGCAGGGACATAAGGACATTTTTGTGGTGATGGGTGTGTTTACTATTTCGATTGTGAAATTGTACACTTTAAATGTGTGCAGTTTATGGGATATTAGTATCCACATAAATGTGTGTGTGTGTGTGTGTGTGTGTGTGTATTTGTTTACAGTTGCATGAAACCAGGCAAATGGCAAAAGGGAGAAGAAAGAAAGAGGAAGGTAGAACAAAGTACTGGAGATAAGACAAGAACAAGGATTCTCCCAAGAATCAAGCAAAGTTATAATGTAGCCCAGAATGGGGATCTAACTTGGTTGGACTGAACAGTGCTTTGCAAACCTTAATGTATAGGTAAATCCCTACAGGTGTTGTTACTATGCAGATTCTGATTCAGTAGGTCTTGAGCTGGGGCCTGAGACTGGATTTCTCACGAACTTCCAGGTGCCACTGATGCCACTGGTCTTTCAACAATTTTTTTGATAACAAAGGGCTAGAGCATTTGTTTTCAGTTTGGGTTGCATATCAGAATCACTGATGTGTGAAATTAATTAATTAATTAAATGAAAAAAAAAAAAAAAACACCTGATGCCTGGATCTCCCCTACCCCCAGAGATTCTGATTTAATTAATTTAGAGTTCTAAGAGGAATCAGAAGTTTTTGAATCTACCCAGATGATTCTAATGTGCAGCCAAGTTGACAGCCACTCCAAAGAGAGTGGTAAAAGTCTTATCATGGAATGAGGAGGAAAGAGTCCCCAAAAGGTAATAGGGGTGGCAGGTATGACCTGGGCTAGAGAAACATAATAAGTCATGTCCCCAATCAGAATCAAACATGCCCCTGTTCCAGACATGCAAATTGACTTGAGTGTAACTTATTTCTGTATTGTCCTGCCTTTATTAATGATGCTTTTGACGCTTTCATACCTGGCCTGGGAATAAGTACCAGGCTGATTACTAAATATGCAGGTGGGGAGCATGGCCTTTCTGAGATTATAGCCACAGGGAAGAAAAGTCCTTGCGATGGAAGAAGCTGACTCAGCAGGCCAGTCAGGCATACACACTTACCAACACATTCACAAAGGATTGTTCATTGATAGGAGATGACCCCCAGCCTGCCTCCTCCTGTCAGTGATGGGCCACACAAACCAGGCATGACAGACCATGCTGTGTTCTAATATGCCTCAGACTTGTTTTAAAAATCATTTCAGTTCGGCTAGTTTTCTATTAACGTTAATAGCTTGGAAATTATTCTTCGCTCTGTGTTATAGATTCATATCTGCATCATGGAATTTTGATTCTGAAACTACTGATGTCCCAGAATCCTAAAAATGTTTAATGAGACATGTCAATTTAATTGTGCTGCTTGGAACTTAAAGCCAGAGTTTGTCAGCATTTTGCTGACAAATGCCATCCTTTACATGCTGATCTCGGCCACTGATTAGGTTCACCATTGCTGAAATTACATATTGGGAAATGAGCTCTCTTTAGTGGAAACAAAAGACATTTTTTTTTCATTTAGTTGATTAAATTGCAGTTTAGGACCAGAACACACTTACAAGTCTATAAAAACAGTCTGGTTTGGTAATTGTCATTATGTTTAAATTCTGACACAGAGGATGCTGTGTATCTGGATGATGATAAAGAAAGAGAAGAGTATGTCCTGAATGACATCGGGGTTATATTTTATGGAGACTTCAATGACATCAAGACTAGAAGCTGGAGCTATGGTCAGGTGAGGCATTTACAATTTGTCACTGTCAAGGACATTTTTCCTCGATACTTTTTTGTCACGTTTCACTGCAAGGCACGATATGTGGATATTAGACATGCACAATTTCCTGCTTTTCAGGATCTGAGGCTCCAAGCAGCCTAGGAGCAGAGACTTACAAAGGCAACTGCATAATTTAGCCACTGCAATCACGTCTCTTCAGGTATTACAACATTCCAAAGATCAGAGATTCTATGGATAACATGGCATTCTAGTGAGAAATGCTTGTCATCCAGTACAGAGAAGTCTCATTAGCTCAGACATCATTCTTCAACATCGAATGGACTAAAGTTCTCTTTTTCTTATAAGCAAAAGTGTTTTGATAATGATAACTGCAAGGTGTGTGCTCAACTCAAAGAAATCACCTTTTTTAAATGTTAGTATAAGATACTAGAAAATTAGAAATTAGAATTAGAAAAGACGGTCACCATTTCATCAAAGGAGGGCCCACTGGACTTTTGCCTTGAGACATTTTATCAACTGCCATCTCACATGACTGCCTGGATATAAAATAGCAAATGATATTCCATTTTAGATATTCAATAATTCAAACTATTTCAGCTTGGTATCTTTAACAGTGGAACAAGTGACTGATATTTCTACCATATTACCATAAATGAATGCATTGTCCTGTGGATCAGCAAAGGTTCCTCCTTAGCAACATGAGAAAACGTGAATGTGTTATTTAGTAGAGAGTTTTGGCTGAGCTGATGGGAATTGTGCACCATTGTTCTGGGTATCTAGGGGGTACATTTCATGGAACCTGGCGTCACCAGGTCCCATGACACTTTCTTGGCTTCTCATGTCTTCTTTTGACTTCCATGTGGGCTCCCCTTGCATCCCCTACCCCTGCTCCAGCTTGGCCACTGGGACCTGTGTCATCACTAGTTCTTGCCTTGTCTGCCTGACTTTATGTCCTGCTCATTCACCCGGACTCCTGAGAAATCATGTGCCCACCTGCATTTCTGATGTCCTGCCAAGAGGATCATCTGTGTGTTCTTCTGTTTTTGCAGCCCCACCTTGCTCCCTGGTTACAAGCTCTCCCTTCCTGAGTAACATACAATCCATGATATTGCCTATTGTCTAGTGTTCTAAATCCTAATATGTAGGTGTGATTCTATTTATGTCCCCAAAGTGACATTATGTAGAGAACCAATAAGAAAAAATTCACCAAGGTGGGTAACAAGTAGGACTGGGAAAGAGTCCCAAGCATGATCAGGACACTCCTCAGCCAGCATGCCAAGTAGTTTTTGGGTATACCCCCTTGAGCACAGCCACCATCTGTCTGTTGTCATCAGAGTCCATGAATATGGGTCTTTCAGTCCAAGTAACCAGCCAAGCCAGTAGTTTGCTGTGATGCAGAGAAACAACTAGTCCTATAACTATTTCTTTACCTCTTCAATTCACTGCTTCATGTCCCACAGACAGAGAAATGGTGCTTAATAAGAACCAGAATAATGAGTTCTTTATTATATACCTGAAGAAATAGTGCCCTTACTTTACTGCGTCCATCCCATCAGTTCAGGGTGCACACAAAGTTGGAATGCTAACTGGATTTAATAAAGAACTACATGGTTATTAGCCATTAAGACTATGGTTTCTGTCACAGGTACGTGGGTGGATAATATGCAAGGTGTTTATATTCAGGGAAGTCTCTTGTACAGTGAGGTGCAGTATAGTGAAATATCCCCATTTTGCCATTTTATTACTATTTTGTCCTTGTCCCCCTCCTTTCCTTTTAAAAGAAAATTGTGGTGTTTCATGGGGTCAGTAGTTCTTTCTAAGGAAATCAACTATGAACAGCCTCCCGTGCTGCTCTCTGTAGGGGATCCTGAAACATCTTGAAGAACACAGAGATTCTGCAATGGAGCAGACTACCAGGCTGTTCTCTTGATAATATAAACTTTCTCCAGGCCGTCTTGCCTGCCCTTTGACCCTTGAGTCCACTTTGTTTTAAAAGAAGGGAGACCTTGGGCAGATGTTTGTGACACGAGGTCTCCTACTACTTCCAGTGCAAGGTATACAGGCCCAAAGTACCTCCCTGTGATGTACCTGAGAGCCATTTGTTTTCGAAAAGCACAAGGATTCATGTTACTTTTGAGGTCTCGAGGCTTTGGCCTTACTTTGGTAAATCATTCATTCCTTTGCCTTGGGAGCTGGAGCCCACATGCTGGAGAAATCTTCTAAATTAACTTGTACAGTTTTCTGAAGAGCTTCAAGTTGGTTCATGGTCCTTGAGTATACCAGCTCTTTAGTAGTCCTGTTTTATGTTCCTAGCTTGCTTGTATGTTTTTATCCATTTTACTGAAAAACAAAAGAGGATGTCTTCTTCCTTCTACTTTAGTATTTCATACTAAGGATTATGGATAATGGCTATATAGGAAACACACATTCCTGAACATTTTGTTGTGCTTTCTTTTAATTTTTTTTTTGGCATAAAATATCAGCTTTGCAAAGTGGATATTAAGAAGTTTCTCTTTTTCTTTTTTTCATTTTATTTTTTAATTTTTCCCAAATAGTTTGAGGATGGCATCCTTGATGCTTGCCTGTATGTGATGGACAGAGCAGAAATGGACCTTTCTGGTAGAGGGAATCCCATCAAGGTCAGCCGTGTTGGATCTGCAATGGTAAGCAAGTGATTACTCAGTGATTACTGATTAATCAGTGATTACTGATTACTAATATTGACCTCACATGTCATTAGCCTCAGCATAGATGCCGGTTCATTAAGAGCTATTGAAATGATGACTGACACTTTAACTTTTATTTGTTAGTCTTGAATTCCCTGAATTTGTTCAGTGCTATAGAACAAAATCTTATCTCAGTACTGTATGTTTCTTTGGCTTCAGACAAATGGTGATAGATGAAATGATACTATAGACCACTTATTCTTAAGAATCTCTTGCTTAGGGACTGAGGAGTGACTGTGACAAAATGTCAGTGACTATTATCTATTAATCAAACAAAGAAACATCAAGGAGCACCAAAAAGTAAAAAAAATGTGCAAGACACTGCTTTTATCCATTTTCACACCCATAGTGAGAGTAAAGAAATAAATGACTCTAAATCCTAGCTTCTGTTCTAATGGTACCTCACCATAGGGCTTTATAGTTTATAAAAGGTAGTTTAGCTTACGGTTTATAGTTAATTCTTCACATTAACTGCATGAGATAAGTAGGGTGGGCATTACACATACCATTTTACAAGTTAGAAAACAGGATGGTAACAGTTTGTCAGCGATTAAAGCCTCAGCTGGAACCCAGGTCTGCTAACTCCAAATCTAGACACTTTCTACCTCCCATGCTGCTCTCTGTAGGAGATCCTGAAGCATCTTCAAGAATATAGAGATCCTGCAATGGAACAGCTTCCTGGAGAGGAGATAGAATCACCATGAATGGGAAGGTTGGGGGTCAGGTGTGGAAGGCAGATTAAATGTGTTGCTCAGGTTCTGTGCAGTCCTAGACTGTCCTGATAAAGACAGTACATACATCCTGCCCTTGATGCATTAAACCATACCAAATCTGGTTCATGCGCGGAATATTCCTGAGAAACATTCATCTAGGTGCTATTTCATTTACTCAAAGACTGAGCCCCTCCCCCTCAAAATCCTTTATTATCATTTCCTTAAGTTTTCTAAAAAAACCAAAATTCTCTCTTTGGAAAAATTTTGTCTGTGAGTTTGGTTTGAGTTAAATAAAATCAATATTGTTCATGTAAACATATTAGAATGAGAGTGGTATGAAATTTAATTTCTGGTTAGCTTTTAAGAAGCTGCTTGTTTTTTTTAGAGAGAGAAACAGAGAGAGTGAGGGGGAGGGGCAGAGAGAGGGAGCAAGAGAAAAAATCTCAAGCAGACTCCACACTCAGTGCTAAGCCCAACTTGGGGCTCAATCCCACAACCCCGGGAACATGAGCTGAGCCAAAATCAGGAGTCAGATGCCCAACTAACTGAGCCACCTAGTAACCCCCAAAGGTTGTTTTTTTTACTAGTACTTAAGCTACATGTAAATTTAGAAGATCATGGACATAAAAAGAAGGTAAAAGCCAGTATCTAAGGGCAGTTTTGTTTTCTGTTGTTAGTTTACGTATGACACAATGAAAAGATGATGAATTCTAAAGAATTTAGGAATTTCTTTATAATAACTATTTATAACAACATACATAAGACCTGTAGTTGATCACTGTTTTTCCTGCTTCCTAGACAAGATTCCCATTTTTCTTTTCCTTTGAAGTTACCATGGCAGGTTTGCAGTGAGAAGGAGGCAACAGCTCTCATGGTTGAATATGAACTAATGCCTTCTTAAGCATTCTGAAATGACATGTTCACCAGCCTAAGCTTACTCATACGTTGTGTGTATTTTTACTAATCTAGAAACCACTGTCTAACACAAGCAATGCGAGAGGGAAGCAAACATGGAGGTAGACGCACCTGGCCAATGGAAGCAGTGGAGTCTTGTTTTAAGCACACAATCCTAATGCAAATTGCCCTGAATGTTATTAATCACAAAAAGCCTATGGAGTTCTAATTTTGAAAGCCTATAACCCAATGATAAGATTTAGAACTAAACAGAATCTATGGGTGGGCAGGAAGGGATAGTTTGGTTTGGGTTGCCTTTATTTGTAGAGGGGGATGTCTTTCTTGGATGTTAGGGGGCAGAGGCCCCACTGTGGGCCATTTTGGACCATATTTCTGTTTCCACCCCCACCATTGTTTATATATACAGAATATATGTTTGATAGTTTTCAAAACCCTTTCATAACTGTTTTCTCTTTTAATCCTTAGAAGAGCTCTGCAAATCTTTCTAAAATCTATTCCGTTAAAATGATTTTAGAAACTGAAATATTGAGCCTCTGAAAAATCAATAAAAAACATGATCCTTCAAAAAAAAAAAAAGTCAACTGTTCTCTGGTCATTCAGACAGTTCCTCTCCTGTTCACAAATTCTGGATATCTATCCTGAAATTGCTGAGTGAAGTTAAACAGAGACTGAAAGAAAAACAAAACAAAGACCCCCCCCCCAAATTTCTCAAAACTTTGCCTTAAAATAGGAGAAGATGCATTTATTTATTTTTTGAGAGACCCTACGTGTACATGCGCATGAGTAGGGGAGGGGCAGAGGGAGAGAGAGAAGCATAAGCAGGCTTCATGCCCAGCATGGAGCCCCATACAGGACTCCATCTCAGGACTGTGAGATCATGACCTGAGCCAAAATCAGGAGTCAGCCACTTAACCAACTGAGCCACCCACATGCTCCAAGGTGTACTTAGAAAGCCCAGAAAGAAAATGTTTTTGCAGTTGCATGAGTCTAGCCAGAATGTTGATTCCCAGGCAAAGGAGTCTGTGCCCATTTTCTCAGGGGCTGGCCCAGTCCGTTGGAAAACAGAAACTGCTGGGGGGCTGTTTTAGGAATTCTTCCTAAGCATCTCCCCAGCCTGGTCACCGAGGCTGGAAATCCCTTACAGTGGATACAATACTAAGACAGGCATACATCATGACATGCAAATTCTCTGGGAGGGGCAACAACAATGATTTCCTGAGATCAACTGCTACCAGGAAGGAGTGGAGATGAACAGCCTGGTCCTGGCTGGACACCTGGAGAGGGCCAGGTAGGAACAAGAGGCAAGAGAAGATGATTGGGGCCTCAAAGATAAATTTGCCTACTTTTTCATGGCAAAGTCTAGCACTGAAGATTGGCAGGGAATTTGCAAGGAGTTGGTGAGTGCACCATGCTAAGTGAGTACAGACAATAACTCAAGTTGTGCAAACTTTCTAATGATAACTATGATAATATAAATCTGGGTGTTAAGTGCGCAATCCCCAGATAAAAATCTTTATTGTCCAGTGTCAATGATCTTGGCATGTTCTTTGTCATGGGGGCTGGTCTGTGCACAAGACGATTCTAGCAGCATCACTGACTTCTACCCTAGAGATGACAGTAGCACCTTCTACCCTCCAGTTGTGACAACCAGGATTGTCTTCAGATATTTCCAAATGTCCCCTGGGGGTCAAAAATCACCCCCAAAGAGGCCACAGCACTAACCTCCTTTGTGGTTCAGTTTCCCAGTCCATGCAATGGACACATAACCCTCTCTTCTCACCCGCATAGACGATCTGTCTTCTTAGCTCATTCAAAACTTGCTGGTTTTCATTCCTCTACTGAAGCAAAAGTGGAGGCAGCATTGTGTGGGAAGGGCCCTGGCCCTTGTCAGATCAGACCTCTCAGCTCTGACTCTACCACTAACTTACTGTGTGACCCAGAATAAATCACTCAACCTCTGCAGGTCTCACTTCATCCTTAAAATAAAATTTTGTGTCTCTGCTCAAACCACGTTAGTTATTCCCAGTGGTAACATGGATATCCTTTTATTCTTCAAACCAATGCTTTTCTTTCTTCTATTTTTTTTTCCTTATAAATTCAGTATCTTATTTTCTTCTTATTTGGAGTTGCTGTTACTTCACTTTGATGTGAAAACTGGAAAAGTTTATGACAATCTGGACAGCCTTGAGCTACTGGATTTTCCCTAGAGAAAGAAAGCCTAAAAATCCTGTAATCTCGTTGTTGGGGGATTGGGTCTGAGATGTTATAACCTTACATAAGATAACTTTTATTCAGGCTCTTCTAAACACTGAGGGGTACATTTTACCAAAGCTACACTGCAGAACAATTTGAGAGACAAAAATTTTAAATAGAGGAAATTAGAAAAAAAGAAGAATGTTGCCCAAAGTTACACTTTCTCCTTTAAATTACATTGTTTGATTGCTGTTTTTTTTCTACATCATATCTGATGCGACAGTCCCCATCAGGACAATTGCCAAGTTCTGGGCCAGGGAAAATTGTAGAAGGTTGCTTTGTACCACCTGAAAATTTATTTTGCTCACAGGACATTAATAAAGCATTCCATTGCTGGCCTTGAATTACTGGGAAGAAACCAGACATGGACTCTGAGCCGCTGTCAGACTATCAAAACAGTTGTGCTATGCCATCTGTGACAAAAACAACACGGTTCTGGGAAAGAGGAAAGGCACTGACAATATAGACTAGCATTACTGCTGGGTGGCTACCTGTCCTCTGACTGATTGGATCTGGCAGCAACTATGGGCAGAGAGGTTCTCCAGGGAGACACACTGCTGCTTCAGTGGCTACTGTTGCGGATGCAACTTGCTTATTCACTGAGAAACCCCTAAAATCTCACCTCCATGGCAGGTTTTCTCCTTTAGGTTGAGACTTTATCAACAGAAAGTCTATGTTGAAATGCACACAAAACCGATTCATGAAATCTGCAAGACCCTCAGGGATCTTCTAGGTGAAGAAGCCCTTGGAAATGATGTCACTCAATGTCACATAGCAAATGAGGGGCTGAGTTGGAACTAGATAGTATTTTTGCTGTCAGATCATATTTCCTAGGAAGGTCACTACCCACACATTAGTACGAATAACACAATTACTACATCAAATTACATAGCTGTCTCCTAAAGAAAACAAACAAACAAACAAACACACACACACACAAAGGAATGGCATCCAAAATAAGTGTACTTTGGAATAGGGGATAAGCGAAAGAAGGTGGAAATATAAAAGAATTCTGACTAGCTACAGGCATTGGATCCCTGAGGAAAGAGTTCCAAAAGAGGATGAGGTACTAAATATGGCTTGATGGTGGTATTGGTGGTAGTGACTGCTATAATGACGCCTATGGTGGTAAAACACCCAATATTAACTCATGCATTCAACAAGTATTTGTTGAGAATCTACCAGTCTAGATAGTGGGATACAGGGGCGCCTGGGTGGCTTGATCGGTTAAGCGTCCGACTTCTGCTCAGGTCATGATCTCACGGTCCGTGAGTTCAAGCCCCACGTCGGGCTCTGTGCTGACAGCTCAGAGCCAGGAGCCTGTTTCAGATTCTGTGTCTCCCTCTCTCTCTGCCCCTCCCCTGTCCATGCTCTGTCTCTCTCTGTCTCAAAAATAAATAAACATTAAAAAAAAATTTTAAAAGATAGTGGGATACATCTCTAGGCAAAACATAATTTCTGCCTTCCAAGAGCTTATGGTTTAGTAGAAAAGACAGACTGATGAATAGAAAATTTCAACACAGCATGGCATATTCTCTGATGAAATAAGCATGGGGTTGTATGGGAAACCAAATCTCTCGAGCTTTGCTTGGAGTTTTCCCAGGACTAACCACTGGCCTGACAAGTGTTGGGATATTGGATAAAGAAGTAAAAGCATGGCTGACAAGGGCCCATAGCAATAGTAAACCATGCTATTATTCATGGAAACCCTTCTCCATGGTGGAAATTATGCTCAAATATCCAGTTACCAAAAGCAGTGCAGGAAAATGTAGTTGGAGCTAATTTACTCTTTTAGGGGCTTAATTCAATGATGATGATGATAATGATGATGATGATAATGATGATGATAATGATAATAAAATTGTGACATTATTGGGAAATTTTAGAAGGAAGGAGAGGAAAAAATTCAATATAGTTATATATTTTAAAATTCCAGTCTTTATATGATGCTGGCCTGGACTTTCCTGCTTCCCTTGAGGTATGCACATTTATTTTTAACCCTGGTCTTTTGCTAATATCGAACCACAGTGCCATCATTAATCCCCATTAATACCCCGTTCTGACTGTGCCTTTTTGGGAACTAACTCAACACTGAACTTTTTTTAACCAATCGATGTTTGGTATACTCCTTTGTGTTATAAAAAAATACCTTGAACTCCAGTTAGTAAATCAAACTGACCACAACTGGAGGGAGGTCCTAGAGTTTCATAGGGCCCAGTACAAGATGAATGACTGCAGGCCTTGTGGACGAGACGGACTTCAGGGCTTCTGATACCTCACTATACATGATCTCACGGATAAACTGAAAATAGAGTTATTTTTTACCTTACCCATTTTGCTTCCACTCCTCTTTGTCCTGGTATTTAGAAGGGTTTTTTTTTTCTTTCCATGTATGTAAAAAAACAGTAGTGACATCACTACTCCTTTGATATTTTTCCAAGGAGTTCCACAGGAGGCTTACTACAAAACCACATTTTAATTTTTCTCTAGTTGTTGACTTTGGCATCTTACTGGAAACTTCATGTTGAGCAAACCTCTTCAAGCAACAAACTAGCATGATTACTCAGTACATTTCAAAAATTCACTTAGGTTAGAAATTCCACCCCTCAGTCATCCCAGCTAAACTATAAAGTCATAGATGAAAACATGAGGTCTATTCCCCTAATCATTCAGACCAACCACAACGCAGTTCCCTAACAGTTTTACTTACTTATTTTTTTTTAAATAAGATATAGGGGCACCTGGGTAGCTCTGTTGGTTAAGGGCCTGATTCTTGATCTTGGCTCAGGTCATGATCTCATGATTCATGAGTTCAAGCCCTGTGTGCTGTCAGCACAGAGCCTGCTTGGAATTCTCTCTCCCTCTGTGTCTGCCCCTACCCCACTCGTGCTTGCTCTCTCTCTTTCAAAATAAATAAATAAGCTTAAATATTTTTTTAAATAAATAACAAATAAAAATAAATAAAATACAAGTTTAAAAAACACCATCTAGCTGAGTCTTTGGCTTATAAGCAACCAAAACCCTCTTTATTGGAGTGAACTGAGGACCCATGTACTCAATGGCTATTGTCCCCATCATGCCACCACTGTGGAGCTTTTTCACATTTCCCTAGGTGGATCTTATTCTTGAAAAAAATTCATCTATCAAAAAAGCATGATTACGTAGTAATAATTAGTTTCCCCCATTCCTGTGTCAAAGATTTATATAATTGCAAATCAGAACTTCTAATGGCAGTAGAGGTGATCACCACCACCAGGTAATCAGTGAGAGCACACTGAATGTTATTTGCTGCCATCTTTGCAAAAGTAAAGATATCACTTCCTTTTGATGTTTTGGAAGAGTGGCAATGACACACACATACACACCTGCATTACTAACTCTACAGATGCCTAAGAGTTAAAATTTCCAGGCTGTTGACCATTGCCAGAGGTAGGCTTCATGATGTATTTGAGTCCCCACCCAGAGTTTTTAGGTTGAAAATCAATTTGGATTTTGTATTTTAATTCTTTCTCTATGATTCAGGCCCAGGAATGTCAGAAATAACATTCTTCACTTTGGGATAGCAGGAAAAGTTAAGAGCCTTCTGTGCCTCTTTATACCTCTTTATAACTTTTCCAATGGTGATGTACCTCAGTCAGTAAGGGCCCCCAGTGATAGCAACTTTCCAGAATCTATAGGTTAGAATTAATGAAAAATGTGATTGTAGTCCAAAAGCATAAAATACTAAAATACCAATTCTAAAGAGATTGTTTTAAACCCTTAAATTTGGAGTTGAGGGTTCCCTAAGCATAGGAGGCATTTCTATACTTCAGGAATGAGGGAGGCAATCCAACGATGATTTTAAGCCAAACATGCTACCTTAATGTCACCTTATTCACTAGGGATTTTCATTTTCGCTTTTTGAAGAATTTTGACAGTTAACAAATACATTGGAAACCAGTAGGAAAGTGGAATTTGCCCAACAGAATTGTTTTCATAGCCACTTTTAAGAAATTGTATTCATTCTATGGACAAGCAACATGCAGATGAAGAAATGAGGTATCAGGAAGTTAAATGACTTGCCCAAGATGACTGGTAGTACTGCAAATGGATCTCAGGTTGCCTGACCCCAGCCTTCCATACACAATGTCATATTTCCCTAGGTTTGTCCTTTCCACCTGTCTGCTTTCCATATCACATGAGCTCCTTGGATACAAATATAATACCTTTTACAAGCCCTGTCTGATTCAATCCTTCCCTTTTAGGTGAGGGGGTGGTGGGGAGAGGACAGTAAACCGACATCATTTTTTTTCTCTTATAAGTTAGCAATGTAATGAAGTTTCCATTTGTGGGCAAACAGCTTGATTTCTCAATTATTAAGGTTACATTTCTTATGCCCGTTCTCCCCATATTTTTGGAGAAAAACAGACATTTATTACAAACCATCTCTCGAATGTGATAATCATAGTCAATCTAAATGTCTGCTGTCCCTGAATTGCTTCCTGGAATGAGGTTTCAATGCTGCATCTATTTTGTAATCACATAGGCAATTTCTGAAACACAGGGATGCTTTTCAGAGCTCCCACCAACTTGTGCAGTCGGGGCTGCTCTGGTCTCCTGGGACAACCACCGCCAGGATGGACAGACAAAATGCAGGAAAGCCTTTAGGATACACCACACACTATTATGCACTTTGGGTTCTTTTCTAACCCTTTCCTTCTCCTCTCTCCTCCATGACAGCTTTCTCCTTTCCTGTTTCTACTCTGATTTTTTGCCTTTCTGGTTCATCTATTCCTTTCATTCAGATGTTTTTGGAGGCTTATCTATACCAGCTCTACACCATACAGCAGTGGGATAGCAATGTAAAAAGCAGACACTTGAAGAGTTTAAAATCCGAATCTCTCTCTTTGTCCACATTTGGTTATTTCTCTCATGATTATCAATTAGTAAAATATGTTTTGGCCAAAGAAGAATCCTCAGTTACTAAGGGAGACAAGGTTAATAATCTCTAGTTGTAAAGGATTTCATGAAAAATGAAACTAATTACCCACCCCTGTCAGAGCTTGTGTTGAGTAAATATACCAAAGGCCATTTGCATAAGAGTGATCATATGCTTCACAATATAGGGTAGGGTTGATTCATTTTTTTTTCTTTCTTGAAGTAAAATTTACGTACAGTGAAATGCATTGATACTAAATGCAAATTTCAGTGAGTTTGGATTGAGGTAATCTCTAACACCAAAATATAGACATTATCTTCAGCCCAGAAATTTCCCTTGTGCTTTCTCCTAGTCAATCCACACCCTCGTAGGCAATGGCCATTCTGTTTTTTGGCAATGGGTTAGATTTGCCTGTTCTTAAACTTCACATAAATGGATTTATAGAGTATGTACTTTTGGGGACTGGCTTATTGTATTCAATTGGTTTTTGCACGTGTCTTTAATGTATCCTTTCTTATTGCTAAGTGGCATTTCATTGTATTCTGTATCATAATTTGTCTGTCCATTCACCTGTTGATGGCCATTTGAGATATTTCCAATTTGGGGCCATTATGAATAAAGCTGCTATGAACATTCTTGTACAAGTCTTGTACTTAATCTTTCATATCTCTGGGGCAAGTAGTTATAGGTGGCATGCCTATGTCATAGGGTCTGTGTAAGTTTAACTTTATAATAATCTGCCAGTTCTCCAAAGTGATTGGTCCATTTACATGCCTGGTAGCAATACAGGAGAGTTCCAGTTTTTCCACAGCTCCACCTTTTCTTGGTGTTTCAGCTTTCTTAATTTTTAACCATTCTAGTGGGTGCATAGTGGTATTTCATTGGGATTTTAATTTTTATTTCTCTGATAACTAATGATTGAGCACTTTTCTATGCATTTATTAGCCATTCATATATCTTTTTCAGTGTAGTATCTTTTCAAGTCTTTGCCCACTTTTTTATTGGATTGGTTGTCTTTTTATTATTGAGCTGTAGTTCTCTATATATTCTGAATACATGTCCTTGTCAGATGTGTGTAGAAGATATTTTTCCCAGAATATGGTTTGCCATTAAATTTTCTCAATAATATGTTTTAAGGAACAAAAGATTAAAGTTATAGGTAAAGATTTCCAGAATGAAACCAACTGAGTTGCAAAGAATCAGTAGACATGCGCTATGTAAAGAAAGGGTTTGAGAATGGAAGGGCATTCCAAGAAGAGAGTATGACATTTCTAATAGTACTGAGTCAGAAAAAAAGCTTGTTAAGCCCACCACTATGAAAAGCCAAGGAGATAATAAATAGCTTTCTCACTCAAAATCCCAGCTGTTAGAGGTATTATGAAAGCCCCAAAAGGATCAGAGATGAAAATCCAGGCAAGGGAAGAAAGAGAGTTCTCACTACCCTGTTTCTTTCATGTATTTGCTCATCTCCCTTTTTACACTCACCACATGACTTGACAAACAACAGGACAAATACAAGTAACAGATCTCTACATTACAAGATGAATGAATTTTCAAAGTTTACTTTTTGGAATGATTTTTTAAGCAAATACCACTTGAACCCAAGTACAGGAAGGAAGGAAGGAAGGAAGGAAGGAAGGAAGGAACAAGGAAGGAAGAAGAAGAAAGAAAGAAAGAGAAATAGAGAAAGAGAGAAAGGCAGAGCTGTTGTCATTGCAGAGAGATGGTGCCTGAAGCCAACACCACTACCACTCAATCATCTCTTTCTCCACTCCCCCCAACACAGTGACCGCTGAGCTACTTTTGCAAATCCCTAGAATGTCATGGGTACTATTTGACATCCACTATACCACTTCCACCTACAGCTAAGATTGATCACCACCAGATTGTAGCTGGGGGCTGTGGTTCACAAAAATCTGGAAAGAATTTTACTCAAGGAATAATTATTTTCCTGCCCAAATTTAACTCTCTATCTTTGAAGCTAGTTCATGTAACCCAGATTTTATATCCAGAGGTCTTCCAAAAACCGTCATAGACAGGATTAGGTATAAAACTGTATTCTACAAGATTTACAGAAATCCTAGCCTTTATGAGAACATAACTTTTAACAATGAAATTTAACAAAATATAATAGGTTTATAACAAACAAAAGTCATTTCATCATAGCCATATACAGTGTGCACACAGGGTAGGAAAAATACCTTTATATAATTAAAAAGAAGCAGAAAAAACTGTAATTATACAAAATGTAAAAGTATAGTTTTTGGAAATTGGAGAATCAAGAAATGTCACTTCTCTTTATTGTTCAATATCAGTTAAAAATCTGTCCAATTCTCCAAGACCAAAATTACAGAGAAGTCCAGTATTGGTTATGCTTTAAGTCCCTCCCTGCCCTTTGAATTGTACAGGAACCCAGGACTTATTCTGACCCTGGAGTGGAGGTCTACTGTGCAATGCCAGCACCACGCCTTAACATCACAGTAGCTGATCTACTGGCAATCTCACTTCAGAACAAAGCATAGGCCAGTCCTGCTGCAGCCACACCATTCAAAGGGCCTCTCACCCAAAAAGCACTATTTCCTTACTGGATTTCCCACAGTCTCCAGTCCCCGATGGCTCAACTCCTGAAATGTTGGCCTCAAAGAGCACTGTCTTTGCCCTTTGCTATATATGAACAAACCCAGTGTAACCACACCCCATGGGCCTAAGCCTGGGATTCAGATACACACACACACACACACACACACACACACACACACATATATATATATATATATATATATATACCCAAGTACAGAAAATGCCTTCCTTAATACCCATCACCCATCTAGCCCATCTCTCACCCACCACCCTCCATCACCATCTCAGAGCCTGGGGCCTGATTTGGATTCTGTGTCTCCCTCTCTCTCTGCCCCTCCCCTGCTCACACTCTGTCTCTCTCTCAAGAATAAATAAACATTAAAAACAATATAAAACAATAAATGGCACTATACTGTAGATGGTAGTTTATTTTTTTATTTTTTTATTTTTAATTTTTTTTTTCAACGTTTATTTATTTTTGGGACAGAGAGAGACAGAGCGTGAACGGGGGAGGGGCAGAGAGAGAGGGAGACACAGAATCGGAAACAGGCTCCAGGCTCTGAGCCATCAGCCCAGAGCCCGACGCGGGGCTGGAACCCACGGACCGCGAGATCCTGACCTGGCTGAAGTCGGACGCTCAACCGACTGCGCCACCCAGGCGCCCCTGTAGTTTAAAAAGTAGTACACTTACTTTTTATAGCCTTGTTAAGATATAGTTAACTTACAATAAAATGCACATATTTAAGGAATGCATTTTGATAATTTTGATGCACCCATGAAATCATCTCTAAAATGAAAATAATGCGAATATCTATTGCTCCTCAGACATTTACTTTCTAATTTCTCATTTTGATGATTCTCTGCTTGGTCTACCATCCCCAAGCAATCACTGTTGTGCTTTCTGTCATTACACATTGATTTATATTTTCTAGAATTTTACATAAGTGGAATCATGCAGTTATCACTCTTTTTTTGTCTAGCTCAGGCTTCTTTATCTCATTTTGAGATTCATTCATGCTATTGTTTGTATTCCTTTATAATGCTGAGTAGTGCTCCATTCTGTAGAAGAACCACAATTTGTTTATCTACTTTCTTGTTGATGGACATTTGGGCTGTTTCCAGTTTTTTCCTCTTACAAATAAAGCTAGGATTGTTCATTCAAAAGCCTTTGTATAGACATAAGCTTTTATTTTTCTTAAATACCTAGGAGAGGGATATCAGGTCATATGATAGGTGTGTGTTTAATTTTTAAGAAACTGCCAAAGTGGTTGTACCATTTTACATCACCACCAACAGGGTATGAGAGTCCCAGGCATTCACATCTTCCCCAACACTTGATATCATCAGCCTTTTTTTATTTATTTAAATTTTAGTTAGCTAACATATAGTGCAATATTGGTCTCAGAAGTAGAATTCAGTGACTCATCACTTACATACACACCCAGTGCTTATCACAACAAGTGCCCTCCTTAATACCTATCATCCGTCTAGCGCATCTCCCACCCACCACCCTCCACCAATTCTCAGTTGTTCTCTATTGTCAAGAGTCTCAGATATCACCTCATGCCAGTCAGAGTAGCTAAAATGAACAAATCAGGAGACTATAGATGCTGGAGAGGATGTGGAGAAACGGGAACCCTCTTGCACTGTTGGTGGGAATGCAAACTGGTGCAGCCACTCTGGAACAGTATGGAGCTTCCTCAAAAAATTAAAAATAGATCTACCCTATGACCCAGCAGTATCACTGCTAGGAATTTACCCAAGGGATACAGGAGTGCTGATGCATAGGGGCACTTGTACCCCAATGTTTATAGTAGCACTTTCAACAATAGCCAAATTATGGAAAGAGCCTAAATGTCCATCAACTGATGAATGGATAAAGAAATTGTGGGTTATATACACAATGGAATACTACATGGCAATGAGAAAGAATGAAATCTGGCCTTTTGTAGCAACATGGATGGAACTGGAGAGTGTTATGCTAAGTGAAATAAGTAATACAGAGAAAGACGGATGCCATATGTTTTCACTCTTATGTGGATCCTGAGAAACTTAACAGAAGTCCATGGGGGAGGGGAAAAAAAAGAGGTTAGAGAGGGAAGGAGTCAAAGCATAAGAGACTCTTAAAAACTGAGAACAAACTGAGGGTTGATGGGGGTAGGAGGGAGGGGAAGGTATTGAGGAAGGCACCTTTTGGGATGAGCACTGGGTGTTGTATGGAAACCAATTTGACAATAAATTTCATATTTAAAAAAATAAAAAATAAAAAAATAAAAATAAAGGGATAAAAGAGTCTCTTGTACTTTATTTCCCTCTCTTTGTTGAACCCTTTCCCATGTGCTCATCTGTTTTGTTTCTTAAATTCCATATTTGAGTGAAATCATATGATATTTGTCTTTCTCTGATTGACTTATTTCACTTAACATAATACATTCTAGCTCCATCCACATCATGTCAAATGGTAAGATTTCACTCATTTTTATGGCTAAGTAATATTCCATTGTGTGTGTATACCACATCTTCTTCTTCCATTCATCAGTTGATGAACATTTGGACTCTCTCCAGAGTTTGGCTACTGTTGATAATGCTACTATAGAAATCAAGGTGCATGTTCCCCTTAGAATCTCTATTTTTGTATCCTTTGGGTAAATACCTAATAGTGCAATTGTTGGATCATAGGGTAGTTCTATTTCTAGTTTTTTGAGGAACCTCCATACTATTCTCCAGAATTGCTGCACCAGTTTGCATTCCCACCAGCAGTGCAAAAGGGTTCCCCTTTCTCCCATCCTCACCAACACCTGTTGTTTATTGTGTTGTTAATTTTAGCCTTTCTGACAGGTGTGAGGTGGTATCTCATCATGGTTTTTATTTGTATTTCCTTGATGATGACTGATGTTGAGCATCTTTTCATGTGCCTGTTAGTCATCTGGAGGTGTTCTTTGGAAAAGTGTCTATTCATGTCTTCTGCCCATTTCTTTTTTTTTTTTTAATTTTTTTTTTCAACGTTTATTTATTTTTGGGACAGAGAGAGACAGAGCATGAATGGGCGAGGGGCAGAGAGAGAGGGAGACACAGAATCGGAAACAGGCTCCAGGCTCTGAGCCATCAGCCCAGAGCCCGACGCGGGGCTCGAACTCACAGACCGTGAGATCGTGACCTGGTTGAAGTCGGACGCTTAACCGACTGCGCCACCCAGGCGCCCCCTTCTGCCCATTTCTTAACTGCATTGTTTTCTCAGTGTTGAGCTTAGTAAGTTCTTTATAGATTTTGGATACTAACCCTTTATCAGATATGTTATTTGCCAATATCTTCTCTCATTCTATAGGCTGCCTTTTAGTTTTGTTGATTGTTTCCTTTGTTGTGAAGAAGCTTTTTATCTTGATGAAGTCCCAATTGTTCATGTTTGCTTTTGTTTCCCTTGCCTTCAGTGATGTGTCTAGTAAGAAGTTGCTGCAGCCAAGGTCAAAGAGGTTGCTGCATGTGTTCTCCTCTAGGATTTTGATGGTTTCCTGTCTCACATTTAGGTCTTTCATCCATTTTGAATTTATTTTTGTGTATGGTGTAAGAAAGTGGTTCAGTTTCAATTTTAGACTTTCTAACAGGTGTATAATGTTATCTCATTGTGGGTTTAATTTGCATTTCCCTGTGACTAATGATGTTGAGCATCTTTGGTTGTGTTTGTTTGCCATCCATGTATCTTCTTTGATGTGGTATCTGTTCAAGTATTTTCCCCATGGTTTTAAATTTTGTTCTTTTTCTTATTATTGAGTTTATAGTGTTCTTTACATATTCTGAATACAAGTCCTTTACCATGTATGTGATTTGCAAATATTTTCCCTCACTCTGGACATACCTTTTCATTCTCTTAATGATGTCTTTCAATGAGCAAAAGTTCATAATTTGATGAATTCCAATTAATTTGTAAGTATATCCTTATGAATCATTTTTCTTTTCTCTCTTTCTTTCTTCTTTCTTTCTTTCTTTCTTCTTTCTTTCTTTCTTTCTTTCTTATTTTTTGTATTATATCAAAGAGATCTTTGCTTAACCAAAGGGTATGAATTATTTTTCCTGTTTTCTTCTGGAAGTTTATAGTTTTAGGCTTTATATTTAGGTATATGATCCATTTTGAGATAATTTTTTATATGGGACAAAGTATGCATCAAAGTTCATTTTTGCATATGAATATCCAATTGTTCCAGCACCATTTGTTGTAAAGATTATACTTTGATCATGAAATTATCTTTGCAACTTTGTCAAAAATTAGTTAACTATATTGCTGGAGTCTATTTCTGTGTTCTATATTGTGTTCCATTAATCTGTTTGCTTCCCTTTATGCCAAATAGTGTTGTGCTATTTTATTTAAAAAAGCATTACATTTAAGTGTACTCAAATTCTATTTAATTTTAAGTCTTATTTAATCATTAAGTTTTGCTTTCACAGAAATAAAACTCTGAATTGTAACAGAAGACATTGCTAAACTTCAAATAAATGTTTCTTCACTACAAGAAATACTGTTTTTAACAGATCCCTCTAAGATTATTTAAAAACTATTAAAACCATTAAAAGAATAATTATATATTTTTAGATTATGTTTTAATTTTAGATGATGTTAATTATCTAAGAGAGACCAACACATTAAAACATCAATACTTCCATTCTCCCTCTCCTCTTTCCTCCCTCATGTCTAATCCTTTTAATATTGTTATCATTATATTATCAAATTTTAAAATTCATATTCATTCTGATACCATAATTCCCAAAGGTTTTTAAACATACATGAGTTTTTCTCATCACTAGATCTCTTACCACAGTGTCTCTGTTCCTGGGTTCTTTGTTTGATTCAGCCTTTAATTATCTTGATATCATTTTTCAAGTAGTTTGGTTATAATGGATGGTGTATTCCCTGAGATTCTTCATGTTTGAAAATGAGTGCTGGCTGCCTTTATACTTACAGAACCTCTTAGCTGTGTGTAACATTCTTGGGCCAACCTTTCTTTCTCTCAGGACTGTGTAAATATTGATTGACTGTGTTTTGCCAGTGAATGGTGTGGAGAAGTCTAAAGACAGCCTAATTTCCTCCCTTGTTGCTAGTTTGCATTTTCTGTCTATATGACTGAACAATTATTTCTTTATTCTTGAGTTCGAATAGCTTAATTAATTAAAGTTCCTAAGCAGTGAGAATTCTACATCAAGTCACCTCAGAGCACAGATTGTCCTTTTATTTATTTATTTTTAATTTTTTTAATGTTTATTTATTTTTGAGAGACAGAGACAGAGCATGAACAGGGGAGAGGCAGAGAGAGAGGGGGCCACAGAATCCAAAGCAGACTCCAGGCTCTGAGCTGTCAGTACTGACCCTGACATGGGACTTGAACTCACTGGCCATGAGATCATGACCTGAGCCGAAGTCAGACTCTCAACTGACTGATTCACCCATGCACTCCTCAGATTGTCCTTTTAAAGTATAAATTCAATGTTTCCTCAATTAGGTAAAATTTTCTTATGCCATAAATACATATTATGCTTCATTTATTGGGTTCTCTGTTTTAAAGATAATAATTATTCTTATGTTGTATCATCCTTTTTTCAATAACTATTACCTCATCTCCAAATAACTTAATCTTATTATATTTTCCATAGTATTTCCTTTATCTCAAGCTTTTTTCTATATCATTAATTTTATTTTTTAACAATATCTACTCTGTTCCTTATAGTTTATACTTTATTTTTAGTTCCATGATGATGTCATTTGATCTTCAATTTGTTCATTTAGATCTATGATCTCCTAAGAGATTGTGAGAAAATTCCTTGTTTCCTACTTTTACTTTCTTCTATGTATTATTTTTTTCATATTCTCTCTCCCTCTCTCTCACCCTCCCTCTCTCTCTCCATCTCTCTCTGTGTGCCTCTTCCTCCCTCTCTGCCCCCTCTTTCCTTCCTCCTTCTCTGCCTCCCTCCCTCCTTCTCTTTCTCTCTCTCTTCCTTTCTCTCCCTCTTGCTCTCTCTCCCTATATTTCTCCCTCCCTTTCTCCCTCCCTCTCTCTCCTTCCCTCCTTCCCTATCTTCCTCTCTTTTTCTTCCTCCCTCCCTCTCTCCCTCTTTCTCTGTCTCCCTCCCTCTCTCCTCCTCTCTTTATCTCCCTCCCTCCCCCTCTGTCTCTCATCCCCTCTCTCTATCCCTTTCTTCCCTTCTCTCCCTCCCTTTCTCTCTCCCTCTCTCTCTCCTCCCTTCTTCCTTCTCTCCCTCCCCCTTTGCAAGTATAAATACTTGCATAACTTTCTCCAAGTGTCCTGTTTGCTCTAATATACTGTAGGTGAAATGTTGACACTTCCCAATCTAAGACTAGTTGGATTTCTCCTCTGAACTACAGTTTAAGGCAAATGTATTTCATTCTATCTACTCTCCAGTACCCTGAGAAAAGCTGGAAGGGGGAGGGAAGGGAAGCTGAAGAGATGGCAGAGTCTGTTAGAGCTCTGCTCTTCCTTTTAAGGTTCTGTTAAATTTCTCATCCGAGAATCCACCCCATCTAATTGGAGATGTAGCTCATGAAGGGCAGGGCAACTTTCAGACTCTAGGTCATTTCCCCACTGTAGTCCCAGAATGTCTCCCTCTTTAGAGGTGCAGACCATTTCTCACCCATTTCTCCACAGCAGTTGTTTCCACTGTTCTGGTCAGAACAAGAAAAAGATCAGCATTTTAATTTGGTTAGTTTCTTTACAGATTTTGAAATACTACTGACAAGTCTCAGGATTTTGTGGACTTGACAGTAGGGCTTCTGAGAAACTGATGAGGGTCAGGTGCTGAGTCATGCTGCTTCTCTAGTCCAATATATATTCCTCAATTTTTCTTGGAACCGGGTTTTGTAGATTGCTGAATTATGTTATGCCACTGGGTTGCTGATAATGACTTGGGGGGGGGGCTGGTTTTTCACTTTTCCCATATTATAGATATTACAGGAGGACAATTTAGTGCAACCTCAATGTAGTTGAATAACACTCCCTATCCAAAATCCTTGGCTCATAATGTCTCCTAGACCACCAATGATACAAGTCCAAGACATTTCACTCTGACACTGGTCAAACTCTGAGTTCATGACAGGGTATTAAAACAGTCAACTGTGGCATGAAGAAAGACCAGCATGCCCTTGAAGTTTCCCCCCAAACGTATCTTGTTGTCTATGGAGGGAGATATTACTTTAACTCTTTACATGTGTCACTAAAGACTTACCTCTTTCAGTGTCTGGGCTCCTCAGAAATCAATATTCTAATTAGAAAACAGTAGCTAATCCAACCAAATGCTAATAAATGAGAGTTGTGATTTATCTAGCAACAGGGAAACAGCTCAGCATTCACAATTATAAGGTCTGTAGAGGAGAGAGCTTTTTTTTTTTTTCTCTTCCCCTTAGCTGACTGGGTTCAGCCAAATGCTATAAATAGTCCTCCTAGTTAATAGCTATCTGTTTGAAAATCAGTCATTAGAACCTTAATTTAGGAACTTTTTTTTTCCTCTGAGATTCATAGGCCCTATTCTATTTCTCAAGGATAAGGATAAGGCAATGGTAATGTGAGTTAAACCTGAGACTGCCTATCCACAAAGACCAAACTACATCATAGCCTACCAAGGCACTCTTCAGGCTTCATTATAACAGACACAGATTTTTAAATAATCAATTCGATTGCAAAGAGAAATGTTGATCATAAATAGTGCCAAAATGGTTGACTAAACCCAGTTGCACCCCAGTCATTTCACAGAGTTACATGATAAAGTCAAAGTTTACATCAAAGGCATGAGTTTGCAATTAGCTGAACAAGGTGCTTCAGAAATCTTGAAAGAATTACTTTTTTTCTACATTAAACAAATCAACCAACTTTAACCTGACCAGAAAGAATCAAGGAGGAGAAATAGTTTATCTAAATCAAATTGAATGGTGATCTAGAGAACACTTTCCAGAAGGACCCTCTTTGGGAAATGCCAAATACTCAGTGCTAGAGTAAATCTCGTATTTCAGTGAAAGGTTTGTCATTCACAGAAGGTGTTTGCACATTTTACATGTTTTCTTCTGATATTTTATATTTTATTTCATCTGCTATTGTTTATTTACATGATACCCATGCAGAGCTCCTAACAGGTGCCTGAACCTGCCATATTGTTTCATGTCACTAAGCATTTATTCAAACTGTTTCCACTATGTAGATGGTCTTGTCTGGCTCTCAGCCACTCAAGACCTAGCTTTCATGTAATTTCCTCTATTCAACTCACAACCACCACCACCCTCCAACCTGTTGAAACTGACTACTACCTCCTTTGGGCCTCCACCTTACCTGTACATCTTTCTGTCTTAATATTAGTAAACTTTACTTCCACTTGATTGTTTTCTTGTTCATTTCTCTCCTGGGAGAAGGTCTTATTCCTATTCAGATATACAATACCTATATGCTTGTTGAATATACAAGTGGTTATTCAACCACTATTGAGCACCTACTCTTTGCCAATTCTTGCTAAAAGTAAAAAGACATAGATTTTTTTAAAATCTCTATTCCTAATGAACTTATGACCTAGTGAGGAGAATAGACTTCTATACAACTAAACTCAGTAAGCCTAAGAGAGGGCTCTGAGCAAGTGCTGAGGCTGAGCTGTTAACTGGCAAGGCATTGAACACATAAAGGCACTATATTTTAATATATCTTCCATGGTTTTCATAATCCAAACACACCTGCTTCAATCATACATTTCACATTGCTTGCTAATATCTTCTCGGCATAGACTAAACCTAATGTTCTCAAGCTAATGTGCACGAAATCACCCTGAGATTTTGTTAAAATGCAGACTCTGACTCAGTAGGTTTATGGTGGGGACTGAGATCCTGCATTCCTAACAAGCTCCCAGGGGGGGATACTGCTGCTGGTCCACAGACAACATTTTGAAGAGCAAGGCTCTAACCCCTTATCATGTCACCATATAACCATTGTTGAAGTGGTACCAGTTTTTAGAAAAGCTCCCTTTGCTCCTTACCTAGACGATCTTCTAACTATAATTAAACATGATGAAAGTAACACCAAGAGAGGTAAGATTCAATAGTGCCCTCCAAAAAACTGAGGCCATGAAAGGGTTACTTCTTAACAATTTTAATGTCTAAACACACAATGTCTTTTTTCCTGCTCTCGAGGTCTGCTGCTACCAGAAACTGTGGTCTGAATGTGCAGTAAGATTTTCCCAAATATTCAAGAATGCTATTTTTAAGTCTCCCCCATACTTACACTATAATACCCAGGCCCTTCCTGTAAATGAAGATATCTTTTAACATAACTATAAACACTAATCATCTTTTTTTTTAATTTTTTTAATGTTTATTTATTTTTGAGAGAGAGACAGACAGAGTATGAGCAGGGGAGGGGCAGAGAGAGAGGGACACATAGAATCGGAAGCAGCTCCAGGCCCGACGTGGGGCTTGAACTCAAGAGCCATTAGATCATGACCTGAGCCAAAGTCAGACGCCCAACTGACTGAGCCACCCAGGTGCCCCTAAACCCAAATCTTAAGCAATCATAAAGGAAATACTTTTTTCATTGCAACTTGTTTAAAACAAACATTGTAAGGTATTCATAAGAATTTAATGTCTTACTAACTGTTAAGGTTTCCTATGACATCTGCTTACTTTTTCAGTTCATTAGAGTCTACAATTTATCATAAAAGTCAAAATCCACTAGACCATCAGACTTTAGGCCCCCACTCTCCCTATCTGTCTTTTGTCATGTGTCAGTTTCGAATTCTCCTTCGACAAAGTCAAGGTCCCTCTTTGATCCCTATTTGAGCTGTCTTCTTTTGTGGGCGCTCTTCCTCTCTTCCTCACTACTCCAACCAGACCGTGTCCTAGGCATATCTTTTCCTAAGCATGTGGTGAAGACATTACAACTCTTCCTAGCTGCTATTCAATACCACCTTAACTTCGATAATATGTTATTTGAGAGGCAGCCTTGGCTATTTGGTTTTCTCTTGCACAGTTATTGTGTCACTTTCCCTGATGACACAACAGTGAATGGAACAGTAGTGGAATTGTTTTTATCATGAAGGACATTTGGAAGGCACTGGATGCCTTAGTTTGCTTGATGTCAGAGACTAGAGGGAACTCTTCTAAATGTTCCTTCTTCCTTCTTACCACTCATGGTCTCATTTAGGTTAATGCCAAAGATGATGAAGGTGTCCTTGTTGGATCCTGGGACAACATCTATGCCTATGGTGTTCCCCCATCAGCCTGGACCGGAAGCGTTGACATTCTGTTGGAATACCAGAGTACTAAGAATCCAGTCCGGTATGGTCAGTGCTGGGTTTTTGCTGGTGTCTTTAACACATGTAAGTATCCAATTGAGTAACATTTTTTTAATGTAAAGGGAATTTTACTTGAAGACATTTTATCTATAAACTGGCAAAGAGATCTAGCAACCCCTGTTAGCTCTCTAGAATTTATGGATGGCTATTCTGGGATGTAGTCAATGCATAATTAAATTGTACTGGGCCAAATATGCTCATAGTTTCTCTTTGACTGCAGAATCTTTATAGAAAGGATGATGGACTATTTCCTACATAATCCATCACTCAACACCAAGAGAAATGGGAAGAAGGGGCCCAGGGGCAAAGAAATTTTGTGAGGGAAAAGATATGCCATTTTCTTTTCAGTAACCACCCACCCCCTCCCCCCCGCATTTTAAAATGACTAAATTAACAAAAGTTTAAGTGATAAATAATAAAAGATATATACTGTTTGTTTGTTATTGAAAATGTTATAAATATGCTTATTACTCTCCTATTGTTTATCACTGAGAAGTTTTATAAATATATGCACTTAATTTTTACCATAACTGTGGTAGGGATTGTGACAGGTGGTCTCATCTCCATTTTTACATGCAAATCTCAATGCCCCTGAGCAATTAGATATCAGAACTTAATGAACAGTCTTTACTCCCTAGTTTCCCTTTTAGTTTTTAATCCACCCAACATCTAATCTATAGGGGAAAACATATGAGAACAGAATTATTCTCCTCAGCCTCATGCATCATTTTTTGAAATGGCATTTGCTTCTCTAGATCTGGACAACATTATTGTTAATTCAGTGAATATTTTTAAAAATACATTTATCTCAGTATGTCTTCATCATTGGTAATGATTTCCATTCACTTGCCATTTCTACAGCCTTGGAGAAAACATTAAGCTCAAGTTGGAGTGTCCTTTCTGCTTGCTCGTTAATAAAAAATGTTTTTTACCTAGTTAGCATTTTTTCTTTTAATCAGAAAAATCAAGGAGGGACTGGTGGCTGGAAACCAGGATGAGGCCATTTTTTATTAATGATCATGAAGCCTCACAGTTTTAGCTCAAACTTGTAATAGTCCAAGATTAGTCAGTGATAGCCAAGTGGAAAGAAATTGTGAGTCTTGTGTTGTGTGTTTTGATTTTCTATGGGATTCAACTAGGTAAGATTATTTTCTTAGTCATTTGCATATATCCAAGGGCTAAAGTAATATATTTAGAAGAAATAAAGAAATAAAGGCCAGTGTATCAGTTTTGTAGAAGTGCTGGTCTCTGATGTTCTAGCAGAAGTTAAACTTCATGATGGAATAACAATTAGAGGTAGCCCCCTCCCTCACCGTTCCCAAGCCCAGACCATGTGGAGGGTACCCTATGGGAGAAGCTTCTTATAGGAAATTCCTCCAGGAACACAGAAAGGACCCTCTCTCCCTTGTGTCTTCCTGCTGTCTACAATTTCACTATCCCAATGTAATTCCTTCAGGCTTAGAACCAGATAAAATAGTGAACACCTTCCATCCATTTACGCTTTTCTTTCACTGTTTTTTATTTATAATTTGTATATTTGTTACTTTATTGCTTAAAATGCTAAACATTCACATCTTCAAAAATAATTATTTTTTTATTTTTTATTTTTTAAAATTTATATCCAAATTAGCATATAGTGCAACAATGATTTCAGGAGTAGATTCTTTAGTGCCCCTTACCCATTTAGCCCATCCCCCCTCCCACAACCCCTAAAGTAACCCTCAGTTTGTTCTCCATATTTACGAGTCTCTTCTGTTTTGTCCCCATCCCTGTTTTTATGTTATTTTTGTTTCCCTTCCCTTATGTTCATCTTTTTTTTTCTCTTAAAGTCCTCATATGAGTGAAGTCATATGATTTTTGTCTTTGTCTGGCTGACTAATTTCACTTAGCATTATACCCTCCAGTTCCATCCACATAGTTGCAAATGGCAAGATTTCATTCTTTTTGATTGCCAAGTAATGCTCCATTGTATATATATACCACATCTTCTTTATCCATTCATCCATCGATGGACATTTGGGCTCTTTCCATACTTTGACTATTGTTGATAGTGCTGCTGTAAACATTGGGGTGCATGTGTCCCTTCGAAACAGCACACCTGTATCCCATGGATAAATGCCTAGTAGTGCATTTGCTGTGTCATAGGGTAGTTCTATTTTTAGTTTTTTGAGGAACCTCCATACTGTTTTCCAGAATGGCTGCACCAGCTTGCATTCCCACATTTATGCTTTTTGTATGAAAGAGTCATCAAGTCTATTCCTAAAAACAGGCTTTGGTGGTAAGCTAAGGCAGAAGCACAATGTGAGGAAGTCACAGTAAGAATAAACCCCAAGAGGGAAGTTGGGAGGAAGGTGCCGCTGGTGCCCCAGTATCAGGCTTCACCTGTCCTTAACATTATGAGTTTGGCAGACTCTGGAACAAGCCTCATTTTGGGAATTAGTGGTCAGCCTGAAATAGAACTAGGGTGCCAATCATATTACTGGTAAAACTGCGCCTTGAATAGGGTCTGTGAATCAATAGAGGAAGACAGAAGCAGGAAGTGGGTGGTAAGTGCCATCATTTTTGTTTAGGGTATTAAGATTAAGTCCATTAATGAGGACACTTGAACGCTACCAGACTTAAGTTTGGACTTCCAAAGTTGTTCTATTGAAGGAGGTGGATAGTCTTTGGTTAAAAATGCTAAACTATTCTGAGGGGGGAAAAAAGGCAAGCCAAGTCATTAATCTTAAAATTGTCAGCTGAATTATTTTCAATGAGCCCTGATGTCTGGCATCCTGGGAGCCAGGGAGGGCATTTGGATTGAGTTTAATCATTAGGTACATATGGCAAGAGATGCATCCAGGTAATTTATTATCTAGCAATTAAAATGAATATGTAGTGTCGCCCTCTACCAAGTGTCACAAGAGCAAATTCCAACCAGGAGAGCTAACACCACTGAGGCCCTCTTTCATAGCTTCCTGTTAGCTGAGTTTTTTTTTTTAATTATTTTCAGCAACATAGTCCCATTAGATGAACTAAAATAATATGACTTTAATGACTGTATGATTAGCAAGTAAACAATTGTAACCCTGTTATTGGGATTTTATTCCTTTTATTCCACTTATTTTGAATGATCACACAGCAAGATTTCTCTCCATAGTCCCAAAGCTTGACAGTAGTCCCCCTTCTTCAGTATGGAACATTTGAGGACAACCCGTGCAAAGAAGGAAATCCCTTATGAGAAGGGATTGTTCACTATGTATTTATTAAATTTTGGTGATGGGTTTCATTGTGGTCTGTCCTTGCTTCCAGTTTTGCGATGCCTTGGGATACCAGCGAGAGTTGTTACCAATTATTTCTCAGCCCATGATAATGATGCCAATTTGCAAATGGACATCTTCCTGGAAGAAGATGGGAATGTGAACTCCAAACTCACCAAGGATTCGGTGTGGTGAGTTTGATTTACAAGGGCATTTGCTGATATCATATTAAAGTGATATTACACATTTACCACAAGACAGGCTAGGCCTAATGTTTCTTCCCATTCTATTTTAAGGATTGTTCAATACCATAGTCAGAAATATCTGATTGGCAGAGATTGTTTTCAGCTAATGAATGAGAAATGTTACTGAACAGGCAGTTTGCGTTTCTAGTAATAAAGATCGATCATTGCATTATGACAGCAACCACTGAAAAAGCCCATAGTTTTAGCTATGCCTTTAGGCCAGAGCCCACAGTAGCTGCTCTCTACTTTAGTATAAGAATATTATGGTGAATGGCAGACATATGGGAACCCAGCATTCTCTTTCTCAATACTCTAAGAGTAATATATCTAACAATTATTAAGCACTTACTATGTACCAGTATCTGTGTGTAGTCGATCGTATCTTATTCTTTGAACAGCTTTATCATGTGGGTTCTTATTATATCGCCATTTACAGATGAGGAAACTGAGGCCCAGAAAGGTTAAAGTAATTTGCTCAAGGTCAAATACTTGACAAGCTGAGAATAAAATGCAAATACACCTGACCCTTAACCACATTTTTTTTTTTTTTGCCTTTGCAATATGGGATCACTCTTGGAATGTAAACATGTGGTTCTTCTTGATTTGTGATTTCATCTTTCAATCAGAAATAGAAATGGGAGTCTGGGGTGCCTGGGTGCCTCAGTTGGTCAACCATCTGACTTCGGCTCAGGTCATGATCTCATGGTTCATGAGTTCAAGTTCTGCATCAGGCTCTGTGCTGACAGCTCAGAGCCTGGATCCGGCTTTGGATTCTGTGTCTCCCTTTCTCTCTGACCCTCCCCTCCTTGCGCTCTGTCTCTCTCTCTCTCTCTCTCAAAAATAAACATTAAAAAAACGTTTAAAGATTATTTAAAAAAAAGAAATAGAAATGGGAGTAAAGTTGAAATTGTTACTAATACCAACCACATAGTTCTTTCACTGCCCTGAACAACTTCATCACAAGCTGACTATGGGGAGTTTAAGATCCCAAAGAAATTTCCTTAGTCCACAGGACCTGCTCAGTCCAAAACAATATTCTAAAAGGAGGGGAGAAATCCAAATGTAAAAGATATTTATGGAGGTCTGCATGGGGGAAAACTGCCAGGCATTGAACTAGTTGGAATTTCCAAGCCAAAAATGTGTCTCCTATGGTTGTTCTTTATAAGTAATAAAGCTAAAACACTGTCAGTTGTAAAAGCATCCGAATGGGGATAGGAGGAAGTTACAAGCTCATTTTAAGAGAAATTAAAAGTTAGAAGTGCCTTAACTCCCCCGTGTTACAGGAATGAATCCCAGTTGTAGGAGCAGCGTTAACTTGCCAGTGCTGGTAAACGCTCATTTGAGGATGTTGCAAGGAGGAAATCGCCGAACTAGTAGCAGAGTGCTACTATGAATAAAAAACAGTGCAGTTCATTTGAAGGGAATGATCTGAGCAATGGTAAGCAAGAGAGGACAGGCAAGACAAAACCTCACCTCTATAAATTGAACAGCAATTTAAAGCATCATTTAAGCCCTTGGAATTACAGTTCAGCAGCCCTGAATGTATATGGAATGACAAAAACAGACCAAAATAGCTGCCCCAAAAGCCTGTTGTCACAGTTTAAAATGGCAAAATGAGAATTATTTGGTATTCTGTACTGCACACCTTTTCCTTAAATACACACGCGCGCGCGCGCGCACACACACACACACACACACACACACACACACACTTAATGCCCTTGTAGCCAACTGTGACTGGAAATGATTCCTCCCTATTCCTTGGTCTAAATGCCCCCATCATAAATCTCAGTGGGCACCCTAGCAAATAACCCCATGTAGCCCTAAACAAAATTGATACAAAATTGTGAAGCTGATAGATTTTGTTCTTGGTAACCCTTTCCTCTTTCGGCTTTCTACTTGAATTCCTTTCCCTGTCCCTGTTGCCCGTTGCTCCCTCATTGCCTTCCACAAAAGTCCCATCACCCTGGGACTATGATTCCTGATTGGAGACCCTTGCCCATCCTCCACCACCGGACCACTGCCCTAGGCTCCTCTTCCCTCCCCGTGCTTGGTGCATGGTGGGTTTTCAATATATGGTGACTAACGTCTCACTAACCCAACCTGGGACACAACTGACCATGGAGCACAAAGATTAAAGGCTCAGTAAGGTCTGAGTCCAAAGCTTGGCTCTGCCATTGACCAGCTGTGTGACCTTGGGCAAGGCATAACCTCTCTGTGCCTCTTTCCTCCTCTAAAGCAAATTTCCTATTTCATTCAGCACAGAGCCAAGCATAACAGGTGCCTAATGAGTGTTAGCTGTTATTATTGCCTTCATTATTAGTCACACAGCTGGAATTTCTTGGAGGCGGTATGTTGCCATCAACCTAAGCACATTGAAGCAGTCTGAAAAAGAGGGGTGTGTCCCATGTCCTAAGATGACTGAGCTATTTCTTTCACTTTGGAATATTTTTAAAACAAAAGCAGAAACCTGTGTCTACCCCAACCGTCCCAGTGCAAACACTAGTGGATCCTACCAACTATAGATGTTCCATAAAACCAAAAGTATTTCTGAGACCCTTCTTGATTGAAAAAGCTGGTAGGGACTTTCCCTGGACACATCAATCAATACATGGTCCCCGCCTCCACACACCCCCACAGCAAGCTCTCGCTTAGACAGTTACTTGCTGTGTGACCTTGAGGAAATGACTCCACCTCTCTGAGGCTTCAGTTTCTTCATCAGTAGAATGAGGATAACCATTTCCTGAAGGGGAAGCTGTGACAATTCAATGAGGTAATATAGGTAAAGTACTTACTGTAGTGCTAGGCCCAGACTTCTCAGTGCTCCTCAGTGCCTGCTCCTTAGGTTAGTAATGGCCACTGGTAAGAAGCAGGAGCTGCCTGAGCTATAGTTTGGCGGGGGGCAGAAGGCTGACAGAGGCTGAGGTGAGGGCAGGGAGGATTTGGTGGTCATCAGCTGACCATTGAGAAGCCAGTACAGCATAGCTGACAACACACAGCCTAACGAATCTCCTAGCAGGGATCTCAGGAGTAAGTGCCGTCCCCACAAGGTCCTGGACCCACTACCCTCCTCAGCCTCCAGTCAGACAAACTTGCCCCAACTACCTCCTGATTTGTGTGTGATTCCTGCCCTCCTTGCCCTGCCCCCTCCTCTCTTTCTAAAGGCAACCATGAGAATGACTTCTTGGTATCTCTGTCTTGTGCCTCCATCATCTCTTCAACACTGAGGTGTCCTGGTGGTACACAGTTTGTGGTGAATTAATTTGTCCAGTGGGCCCCAGTGGCCCAGGGTGTCCTCTTCCTTGTGACTCAGCCAAGCCCAGTGTGCCCAGAGCAGAAGTAAGCCAGTGTGAAGGGTTCAGAGGGAGAGTGCAAGAATGCTTTCAAGGGCATATTATCCTCAGCACTCCCCAAGACCAAGGTGGCTGAAGTGTGGGGTTTCAGTCCATGCCTTGACTCGTCTCCCTCTAGCTCCACAGACTGTGGAGGACTGACTGCTTATTTTCCTGCTTCCTGGTTTGCCACCTCAGATCCCTGAATGGTAGATGTTCCTCAAAAGTGCCTCGCCTCACAGGGGGCCGTTTTGCACAGAGCGGACACACCGCTGATGCCCACAGAGGGAAGAGTCAGTCCCCTTCTTAGCAATTCAGGAGAGGGAGGGGCCAAGGCACCTTGGAAGGGCACAGCTGGACAAAATAATTGGACCTCACAGTAGCAGATGAAATTCTGAGAGGGCCAACGCAAGGTAACATATCCTGGAAGGAACAATTTAAGCCTCCTGTCCCCTGTGTGCCAATGGGTTTTGAATTATGTGTAACCTCTGGAGGAAGGCATCTATGAATCACTGCGGACAGTTTAATGAAGATACTTGTGCGATGTTTAGCTGCAGTGCAAACAGTGAATAGGGATATGAGGGCTCGTTGAGGAGGGAGAACACAGCTCACTCTGATGGGCAGGGGTAAGGTGACGGTTTGGCCTCACCTTGAAAGAGCTCAGTCTGATCACCTCATTATATGACTATCACAGTGGAAATGGAAACAATTTTCAAAGAAAGGGATGGTGGCACTTATTAGTGTCACGAAGGTATTTCCGTGAACAGCTCTTCTCCTTGTAAATGAAAGCGTTTATCCTGTGTCCTTTTTGCTGGAGAGGATGTAGTCAGATTTGATGATTCTGGGTGAAAGAACTATGCCCACCTCATGGCTGGCCCCCACCAGACTGCAGCCCCCACAGGGGGAGCAGTGTCTGATCTAATTTATTTTCATTTGTTTTGCCAGCATGTAACAGGGTGCAGGGCACAGAGCAAGGACTTAATAAATGGAATTGGTTGGAAAACATTTTTAATGCTCATTTAACTGAATAAGTGTCATTTAATTCATTTAACAAACACTATTGTGCACTAATATGTCCAAATACCAGATGCTAAGGATTCAGAGAGAAATTAGCCACTACCCTTGAGGAGCTTGATCCAATGTTCGTGGATGAGACAACCATGTATAGAACTCTATAAAATATAACACCAGACAGCATGGAGATGAGGGAAAGGGGCTTCGATTCTAAGCCCAGGGGAGCAAAGGCAAAGGCTGTTCACCTGGGAAGTGGCCATGGGCTCAAAGTCATTATCCCCCTGTAATCATCTGGCTGTGCTGTTCACAGATAGAATGTCAGGGAAATGACCTTGGCCCACAGATGAAACTCAAGGATATTCCTGTAAAAGTCTAAAGCACCAAGATGAGACAACCAGAGATCATTCTGCTTCAAGAACCAGGCAGGAAGGAATGAAAGCTTATGCAGAGTTAGCCTGTGTTCATATGACCACAGTTGTTGAATATCCAAACTTGCTCTAACTCGCCTTCCAGCCCCTTGCCACTCCTTTCCTCTATGCCATCAAGAACACCTGGCTCTTTGCCTGCCTTCCTGAAGGAGCTGATACCCCCAGGCTGTGCATTCAGTGAGAAGTTGGATCCTTGTTCTCCACCTCTCACCACCTTTTCTGCTTCTCTACCCTCTAAGTGTCTAATCCCTGGCTTCTTTAAGGACAAACCCACTCCTCACTCTCTTAGTTTTAGAGGTCCAACAGCCAATAGTGTCCCAAATTCCCTCTGGAAGACAACAGCTCTCTAGATCCCATGACTTCTTTTTGTTCAGTTTCTAAGCCACTCCTCCCCATGTCCCTTTCCATCCTGCTCACATTCCCAGGGAAGTTGTTCAACTCCTGACAATGGAGCTTCAAGAGAGATGGGCGGAAGCTCGTGCTATCCATGCCCTCGGGATGTGAAGAGAAGGGGGCTGAGCACATGCGTGTACGCCAAGATCCATAGCTGACCCGTCTGCTTCTTGAGGTCCAGCTGATTGGCCAATTGGCAGATGTAGAAAACATCCTAACTCGAAGTTTTAAACATTTTATATGATATTAAAGATAATTGGGAAAATGGTGAACAGTAAAACAATCAGCAAGTCTTTACCTCCTTTATTGCCTTTTCATTTGAAATTCAGGAGGTTTGATTAAACTGGCATTTTCAATTTAATTTTTGAAAATAATTGTGAACAAGCACATTTGTATTTATCCGTTTCAGCTCAAAGTTGCAACAATCTAAGCATTAGTCAGTGATCCAAGTGGAAAGTAATCACAATTTTATTTTGTTTTTCCCAAGGCATCATGGAAAAACACTATATCAAGTCAGACTATTCTTGTAATTTTTTTCCCTCCCTCTCTTCTCTCCATGGTGTAAGGTAATACAATTAGCTCTGCCACTAATTAGCTGGGTCACTTTGGGCAAGTTGCTTGATTTCTCTGGGCTGTAATGTTCTCATATGTAAATGTATGAGTTTGGTCTTAATTATCTCTAGGGACATTTCTAGCTTCCCCCTCAAAAAAAAAGTTTTAATAAATTTCACTCTTCTTCCAGCAAGGGCTTTCCTCTCATAATTCCAGAAAGTTCTAGAAAGTAGAAGTACCATATGCTTCTACAACGGTAGAGCATAGTTCTCTACCACTTGCTCTCTGTGAAGACCTGTTCATCTGCACAGGGCCAGCTGTGATCCACTCACTAGGTGCTGCTTTGCAAATTGACTTCACATCAGCTCTCAAGGAAGGAAAAAAAAATCAAACAGACACCACAGAAAAATTTTGTAGTTTTTAGCATCAGTGAATCTCGTTCTTTTACAAAAATTCCAACTTCCTTCAACACTTGTTGGAAAGAGTACAGTTGTTATTGTTTTATTTTTTTTTCACTCTAAATGCAAAAATCTCTGCTGCAATGGGAAGTATTGACTCTATCAATAAAGCTCTTGGGAAACAAGTTTTAGAGCAGAAATTAAGCAGCCTTCACACCTGGAGGCCAGCACGGGATATAATACTGATCCTAATTCTCATTGCAGTCTCTGCACTGGGCATACTGGTTTGCATATTGTAGGTGTGTTTTTGAAGTTTAGATTGATCTATCTTGTACATTGCTTTAGAGACTCAGTGTGTTCCAGCTAGTTGGACTTTCAGATTCTTGTATAATACTAAGCTTTAATTACTGTATGTGCAAAAAAGGATTATACAAAAACTAATTCCAGATGAAAAAAAGTAGAGAAAATTTTCTGAATATAGACCAAACTGCTTACAGATGTTTGTAAAACTAACCTGTGATACATCCAGGCTACCAATTCCAAACATCTACGGAAGACATTCTTTTCAAATAGGTTATCTTTTTAATGTTACCGTCAGCCAAATTGTCTTTGAGGGACTCCTCTAGAACAAGATCATGAGTTCTGTCACTAGAGAACTAAGAATATGCACTCTGAATCTATACCAGAGCCTTGAAGAAAGGATGGTAAAAGTTATTTGCCACCTCCAAAGAATCAAAATACCTCATGCTTATGGAGTGCTTTCATTGTGCCAGGTTCTGATCTAACTGGGTGACACATAATAACTTGTTTGATCTTTTTAACAACCTGTTAGGGTGCTTGCTATTATTGTCTCCATTTATAGATGAAGAAACTGAGGCACAGTAACCTAAACATAGTCAGCAGCCAATAAGTGGCAGAGCCTGAATTACAAACCCAAAGGGGTTGACTCTAGAGCTCACTTTTTAAATAATACTTTTACTGAAATATAATTAACATAGCAGTAATTTTAAAGTTACAAGATTTTATATTGGGCTTACAATATAGAAAGATATAATCTAAATTATAATAATAGCACAAAGGACAAAGGGAATGGAACAAAGTTTTTGTATGTTATTAAAAATAGGTTGGTATTAATCTGAACTAGAGTTTTCAGTTAGAATGTTAATTATAATCCCAGGGAAACTACTAAGGAAAAACTGAAAAAAATATATAGTAAAAGAAACAGAGAAAGAACTAAAATGGCATACTAGAAAATATCTTTTTACACAAAGTAAAGAAGGAATGAGGAATAAAGAAGAAAAAGAACATAATACATATAGCAAGGAACCAGTAAAATGGCAGATGTCAGTCCTACTTATCAGTAATTGGATTAAATATCAATGGATCAAATATTAAGATATGCTTTATGGCCTAACATATGGTCTATTCCAAAGAATGTTTCATTCCCATTTGAGAGATGTGTATTTTGTTGCTGTTGGGTAGGACATTTTGTAGACATCCATTAGGTCCGGTTGGCTTATTGTGTTGTTCTAGTCTTCTATTTGCTTGTTAATCTTCTACCTGCTTGTTGTGTCCATTATTGAAAGTGCAGTATTGAAGTATCTAACTTTTATTTGTTAAATTGGTTTTTTTTTTTGTTTGCTTGCTTGTTTGTCTTTATTAAGGTACAAGTGACATTGGTTTGGGGTGTACAACATAATGATTAATATATGTGTATATTGCAAAATGATCACCATAAATTACATAGTTACAAAATTTGTGTGTGTGTGTGTGTGTGTGTGTGTGTGTGTGTGTGTGTAATGAAGACATTTAAGGTCTCAACTACCAACGTTCAAATAACTGGAAGTTTGTATCTTTTGACCCACTTTACCCCTTTTGCCTCCCCCCCTACTCTTCACCTCTGGTTGTTAAATTGTCTATTTTTCCCTTCTGCTTTTAGATATGGGTATGTTAATGATTATTATGTTTTCCTAATAGCATTACCTTTTTGTCATTATAAAATTTCCTTCTTTGTCTCTAGTAACAATATTTGTCATAAAGTCTATTTTGTCTGACATAAATATAGCTGCTCCAGTTATCTTTTGAGTCTATTTTCACAGCCTGTTTTTCCATCTTTTTACTTTCAACCTATTTGCATCTTTGAATATAAAGTGTATCTCTTGGATAAAACATACAGTTTTGTTATCCATCTTGCCAGTCTCTGCCTTTTGACTTTAGTGTTTAGTCTACAAGTGTTTAATGTAATTACTGATATATCTGCAATTTTACTATATCCTTTCCATATGCATTATGTCTTTTTTCTTCCCCTATTTCTCCATTACTTTCTTACTTTGTGTAAAAAAATATTTTGTGGTATACTATTTTAATTCTTTTTCTGTTTCTTTTGACTATATATATTTCACTTTTTTCCTTAGTAGTTTCCCTGGGGATTACAATTTAAAACCATAAATTGCAACAACCTGGTTCATACTAATACCAATTAATTTCAATAGCATTCAAAAACTCTGTTCTACTCCTTCTGCCTTTGTTCTGTTATTGTAATACAGATTATATCTTTCTACATTATAAGCCCACCAACACAATTTACAATTACTGCTTTATGAAGCTGTCTTTAAAATCTGGGGTGCCTGGGTGGCTCAGTCGGCTAAGTGTCTGACTTCAACTCAGGTCATGATCTCACAGTTCGTGGGTTCGAGTCTTATGTTGGGCTCTGTGCTGACAGCTCACAGCCTGGAGCCGGATTCGGATTCTGTGTCTCCCTCTCTCTCTGCCCCTCCCCCACTCACTCTCTGTCTCCCTCTCATAGATAGATAGATAAATAAATAAATAAATAAAATCAGAAAGAAGAATTAAAAGCAAATATACATTTATACTGTTTTGTTTATTTCTCTATGTAGTTACCTTTGCCTTCTTTTTTGAAGGATACTTTTCTTAGATATACAGTTCTTATTTAACTTTTTCTTTCAGCAGTTTGAACATATCATCCCACTGGCTTCTAGCTTCCGTGGTTTCTGATGAGTAGTCAGTATTCATCCTATTAGTGATCTCTTATACATAATGAATCACTTTTCTCATACTGTGTTCAAGATTCTCTCTTTATTTTCATCATTCTGCAGTTTGACTCTGAGGTATTTAGGCATGTGTGTGTGTGTATGTGTGTGTGTGTGTGTGTGTGTATCTATAAATGTATGTACACACACACACACACACACACACACATATATATATATATAGCTTTGAGTTTGTCCTATTTGAGATTTTTTGACTTCTCAGATATATACATTAATGTCTCATCAAATCTGGAAAGTTTTAGCTGTTATTTTTTTCAAATATTTTTTCTGCTCCTTTCTCTCTTTCCTTTTCTTCAGGGACCTTCACTATGAGTATGTTTGTACACCTGCTGGTATCCCACATGTCTCTGGGGCTTTGTTCATTTTTCTTCATAGTTTTTCTTCTGTTATTCAGACTAGTCATTTCAACTGACTTATCTTCAAGTTCACTTATTCTTTCTTCTTTGTGTCTACTCAGATCTGCTTTGGAGACCCACTAGTGAATTTTTGAATTTTTCATTCTAGTTATTACATAGTTCAGCTCCAGAATTTCTGTTTGATTCCTTTTCATAATTGTTATCTTTTTCATTGATATCCTCTATTTGATTAAACATCATTCACATGGTTTTCTTTAGTTATTTGAACATGTTTGTTATACCTTAAACTTTTTGTCTGGTAAACCCAATGTCTTGGCTTCCTTGGTGATAGTTTCCCTTAATTTTTAATTTTTTTAAATGTTTATTTCTTTTTGAGAGAGAGAGTGTGTGCATAAGTGGGGGAGTGGCAGAGAGATGGAGATACAGGGTCCAAAACAGGCTCCAGGCCCTGAGCTGCCAGCACAGAGTCCGGCACAGAACTCTAATTCACAAGCAGTAAGATCATGACCTGAGCCCAAGTCAGACACTCAACTGATACCCAGACGCCCCAGTGACAGTTTCTCTTGATTGTTTATGTTTGTTTGTTTGTTTTTCTGTATATGGACCATACTTTTCTGTTTCTTTGCATGTCTTCCATTTTTAAACAGTACTAGATATTTTTTTTAATGTTTATTTATTTTTGACACAGAGAGAGACAGAGCATGAACAGGGGAGGGTCAGAGAGAGGGAGACACAGAATCTGAAGCAGGCTCCAGGCTCCGAGCTATCAGCACAGAGCCCGATGCGGGGCTCGAACTCACGGACTGTGCGATCATGACCTGAGCCCAAGTCGGATGTTTAACCAACTGAGCTACCCAACAGGTGCCCCAACAATACTAGACATTTTAAATAACATAATGTGACAACTCTGTAAATCAGATTTCCTGCTCCCCAGAGTCTGTTGTTGATGTTTGTGTTGTTGTTGTTGTTGCTGCTGCTGCTGTTTGTTTGATGACTTTCCCAGACTAATTCTGTCAAGTGTCCATTCTTTATCATGTGTGGCCACAGATGTCTCTGCTGGGTTAGCTTAATGGTCAGTTAACAGTTGGACAAAAATTTCTTTAAATACCTTGAACTAACAAGGTCTCAGTCTTACTAAGGAGCTCTCTGTTTGTTGGAAGAAGGTCTTCAACACTCCATCAGCAAATTTATAATTCTGCTGGCGCCTTTACTTCCTGCTTGCACAGTACCTCGAGATCAGCTAGAAATGAGAATTTAGAGCCCTCTTAGGGCTTTCTTGGGAATGCTCACAGCCCTGCATATGTGTGTGGCCACCTAGACTCTCAAGAGTATGTCAAAGTTGTTCAAAGCCCCCTGTGAACATTTCAGTCCTTAGGGTTTCCTTTTAAGTTTATTAGGGAGCCAACCTTTTATTATCACCAATTGGTGTCACCCCTTTATGCAACCATGATTTTAAACAGTTGCTTCTAATTATTTGTGAAAAACATCCTTTGGATAATGTAATTTGCACAGAGTGAAGTCTGAATCAAATCAAATAAAAAGAAGTCCTGGGAATGGAGATTTTCAGAAAACTGCCAAACAAGTTAGTGACAATTCTTTGGAGATGGCGCTTTTAGGGAGTTACAAACCCATTTTCTCCCCTTCATTGGTTGCTAGGCTGGAAGTTTTTATAGCTACCATATTTGTGAAGCTGCTGACTTTCATGACTACCATGGAGCTATGGAGAGGGGGAGTGGGAATAAGGCAAATTCAAATGCTACAAAACCTACTATTCTTAATGAGATCCATTTGTTTTTGTTGACTAAGTCTTCAGATTGTTGTAAGTCTTCAGTTCATTCACAGAGTTCTAGAAAAGTTGGCTTTCATCATGTTTGTTAGTATTCTCATTGTTTTTGTGAAGGAGCACTTTCTTGGAAGTCCTTACTCTACCATTTTAGAAAAGTTTCCTTAGAGCACATTTTTAACCACTATACAAGTGATTTCAAATTAGGAGTCTACCACACTCCTTCACAGTTTTACATTTTGTAGGAATATTTTAGTATCTAGTATCATCTTCTTGACACATACCTGTTGAAAGACGTGTTATTTTATGTACATCCTTTTATTTCTCTATTTATTTTGTACATTATAGGGCATTATATTGCTCTTTTAGAAATTGTGTGTAAAAAGCTATCTATGGACTTAGTTTCAGTATAATAAAGGAATGTTATAAAATATTTTCTTTAAAACTAGGAAGGGGCATTGTTTTTTGAAGGTTGAAAATCATTGCCGTAGACTTCCCTTTCCTATGATAGTCCTATAAGAGAATATCTTCAAAGAGGGCCTGAAGTCCCTAATATACTCAACATCCACTTGAGAGAAAGCAAGGAGGGAGTTTGAGAAGTTAAACAAAATCAAAGGCTACTACAAATACATCTCAGAAAATTAAAATTCAAGAGAAAGTGAGAACCATCTGATAAATCACATAGAAAGCACTAAGATATTTTCATTAATAAGAAAAATATCATGTTTTGGTTACTCATAAATTCTGCCTAAGAGAGTCATCATACATACCATTCAATATTTACCAGTTTTTACATAATTAGAAGCTAATAAAATATAGGGGCCTCTGGGTGGCTCAGTTGGTTAAGTGTTGGACTTCAGTTCAGGTCATGATGTCATGGTTTGTGAGTTTGAGCCCCACATCGGGCTCTGTGCTGACAGTTCAGAGCCTGGACCCTGCTTCTGATTCTGTCTCTCCCTCTCTCTCTACCCCTGCCCGGCTCATGCTCTGTCTCTCTCTGTCTGTAAACAATAAACATTAAAAAAAGAAGCTAATAAAATATACACCACAAAGGCTATACTGAATGTATTAATTTCTTTTGATGATTAATAAGACCTCTAGAAAACCTTGTATAAATAAGAGCTATCAACCTTAGAATTTTATATTCATAAAGAGCTTTATAATGCAAAATGATAATTTTGGTACCTATTGAGACTGTTGGCTGTATTTTTTTTAAATCCCTTCAATGATTATGGATAAACTTGGGCAGGATTTATTATAGGCATTTTTTATACATTAGAGTTATCCAAACCAAATCTTCTCAAAATCCAATTTTTTCTTCATTTTCAGATGGGATATCAATTCCTAATTTTCTATGCCAGAGAGGGTAGTAAAGGTGGACAGGGCCTTATGTTCAAATTGAATCCAGCACAGGGAACCCAGAAGAGTTACAGAGAGCCTTCTGCTAAGAAGTAATGGCAAATGCGGGTCATATGGACAGGTGACATCTACTTCCTGAGCATTTTAAGAGTTGTTTGTTTGTTTTGTTTTTGCTTTGTTTTTGCCAAATTTAGTTTTATTCTCTGTCTTACCCTTTTTCTGGTGCCACAATGAGAAAAGTAAAACAGATAATCAAAACAGGGGAAGGTATCAGGGCACCTGGGTTACTCAGTCATTTGAGCATCAGCTCAGGTCATGATCTTGCATTTTGTAAGTTCAAGCCCCTCATTGGGCTCTGCTCTGGCAGTAAAGTCTGCTTGGGATCCTCTCTTTCCCTCTGTCTCTACCACTCCTATGTTTGTGTGCTTTAAATAAATAAATAAATAAATAAATAAATAAATAAATAAATAACTTTAAAAAAAAAGAGAGAGAGGTGCCCAGGAGGCTCAGTTGGTTAAGTGCCCGACTTTGGCTCAGATCATGATCTTGTGGTTATTGAGCTCGAGCCCCACTTCGGGCTCTGTGCTGACAGCTCAGAGCCCAGAGCCTGCTTCAGATTCTGTATCTCCCTCTCTCTCTCTCTGCCCCTCCCCCACTCGTGCTCTGTGTCTCTCTCTCTGTCAAAAATAAATAAACGCTAAAAAAAAAAGAGGGGAAACTATCGAAAGAAGAGAAAATACCTTCATTACTTCATTACTTCTCTTTTTTTCTTGGTGGGCAGTTGGTTTCTTTGGGGGGATGGGGGGGGTGACACTAGCCTGGTCTCCCCCTGATTGGACCTCTGACTTTTGAATGACAACCCCAGAAAGATTTTAAATGTCCCTTCCTGGTTTTAGTATTTCAACAGCCCCTAACTATGAACAGCTGCATTCTGAAGTAGGGTAGTGCTCCCAGCTCCCAGCTCCCAGCACCATAAAAGATTCTTCAAGCATGCCTCCCTTTCTCTGAATAATTCCTTTTTGTTGTCTTGCTTCATTACCTTTCCTAACTGACAAGTTTTTTCTTGGTCCAAGCTTTCATTTCCTCTTTGGAATGTCTTGTTAAACAAGCCTCAGAACCCACCAACTTGTCCCTACTTCTTTCAACAATTCCCACCCCACCCCATGCCTACCGCCATTGGAATGGCCAGATCTAAACAATTTCAGGGTGTGCTGTCATTTCTGTCACCAATCTCATTGCCTGGATTAAGAGTATAACAGATGAGCCAGGGAAGTGGGGCTGTGCCCATCTGCTACAAATACACAATTTGCAAGATAGATAAGTATCTTTCTTCCACCCCCTGTCATTTTTAAAATAAAAGAATTCAAATATTTGGTTTACACTTGAAGTTGGTCCAACACATCTCCTCGAGGGCTTTCTCTCGATCCTATTTGTACCTTCCCTTGAACCATAATAAAGCTGCAAAAACGGGGTTACAAGCCCACAGCTCTTTCTTCCCTTTTAGGGAAAACTTCCTGGACAGATTGTAAATGAGATGACCCTGTGGAGTGTTTAAGCAGTTAGCCAAGTTAAAGGTGGTAAAGGTCTCCTTGTTAAATTATCCACTTCATTGTCTTTGAACATCTAGAACACAGAGCCCCAAAGCCCATCTGGATCTCAGCTGTGTTCTCTATGCCTTCAACATCCCATGGGCTCTAGCAACTGTAGATATGACCTGAGCCAGTGGTTAGAACCAAAGCAAATTTTGAACTGTGCACTTAGATTTTTTTTGGAGGGGGGGAAGGGGGTACTAGTGCATGTTTATTATAAAAATTTCAAATATTGCTGAAAAAATCGTACAGAAGTCAGTCATCCATATTCTAACTGCTCAGAAAATTTCCAGTATCTCCTTAAGTATCCTTTGATATGTCTCTTTGCATATCATATTCATTTTTTTATTGCTGCATGACAAATTACAAAAAACTTAGCAGCTTAAAACAACACAAGTTTATTTTCAGTTTCTCTGGATCAGGAGTTTGGGCCAGGTTAACTGGGTCCTCTGCTCAAGGTCCCAAGTAATGGCAATCAAAGCGTTAGCTGGGGCCGTGGTCCCATGTGATATTCCGGGCTCTCTTTGAAGCCCTTTTAGTTTCTTGTAAATATTCAGTTCCTTGCAGCTGTAGAACTCATGGAAGCTTCCATCTTTTACAAGGCTAGTAGGAGAATGTCTCTGCTGCTTCAGGTCTCCACCTTGCTCTGTCCCTGACCTCTACACCCAGATTTAAAGAGTTTACCTGATTAGGTCAGGCCCACCCTGATATCTCCCTTTTAATTAACTCAGAGTCAACAGATTAATTACCTTAATTACATATGCAAAATCCTCTTTGCCACATAAAGTAACATAATCACAGGCATGATACACCATTCTATTCATAGATTTCACCCACATTCAAGGGGAGGAAATTATACAAGAGTGAAGGTCATTTAAAATTCTGCCTTCCATGCATATCTACATGTACAATGAACACATACACTGTGTGTGTTCTGGAGTATGATTTTTAACATTTAATATGCCATAAGTATCTATCCTGCCTAATAAATGTAGATATGCATTTCTGTGGCTGAATAAATTCTGTTTCGTATTTCAAAACAATCACATATTGGACAGTTAGGCTGTTTCTGATTTCTCTTCTTGCAAATTACACAAGGATGAACATTCAGATATATTTGTCTTTGCACCTATGCAAAGATTATTTGGTGCATATAAATTCCAAGGAAAGGGGTTTACTGAAGGGATAAACTAAACCAATGCTATGACAGTCCCTCCGAAAGTCCCTCAGCAATGCATGATGCTATTTTTCCAGTGAGGATCTGCCTTTGGTGAAGATTCTGTGGGTCCTTTGTACCAATTCTGCTGAGTTATTAGCATCCTTGAAAGAAGTTCTAGAAATCACTAGCTGTCACTGCAGGAAACAGACAAAAAGTAACATAAAGCACTTGTCACTTGTCACCCCCATCGTTATTCTCCCTCAAAAAAGTTATTTTCAACTTGATTAAATAGCTCTCAATGAAATGAGGGCTTTATTTTAATTTCCACACCACTTCTTTAGAAACTGGCAACAAGAAAAGTAGATCACTTTGAAGGTTTATAATTTTCTTTTACCTTTAAAGTGACACTGTGCATTCTGATTGTAGAGTGAGAAGTCAGGTTTCAAATGAAGCCTCTGAGAAAATATAAAACCGTGAATCTTAATAGCTAACAAACAAACAAGAGTTTAATTACACCTGCCTTGGAGATGTCCTACACTTACTAAAGGTTGTCCTTGCTTTTCAACCAAGCAATTCCTAAGGGCTAGCTTTAGTGCTGGGAATGTGACGGTGAACCAGACAGAAACCCAGAAGTGAATCACTCATGTTACGAATGCATAATGAAATTACAAGATGAAAACAGAAAGACCATGACAGATCTAGATAAAGAAACTTTAAAATAACCTTTCAGGAAGCATATGTATTTCCCAACCTGCAGAGCAAGGAAATAGAATTCAGAAATGTCTGTAAATATTAGTCCCTTTCACGGGGGACCTTGAAATCAAAGACAAGCATGTGTAACCAGAAATACTTAACATCCAGCCCAAAGGGAACTCTCATGGCATGAGTTCTCCCTGGCTATTCTTCAGCAGAGAGAATGGCATGATTTAAAAAAAGCCCCATGGCTTCGGAGTTAGCACCCTCCCACTCTGTTCATGGCTGGCCTGGGAGCACAGCCATTGGCTTACCACCCACTGTCTAAGGCCCAGCCCCAACCTCAGTTCCTTATCTGAGATCTGAAACTCAAAGCATGCTTATCTTGTTCAAGGCTAACCTGGCTCAGAGTATTTGAATTTAAATAAGGAGATTCTGGCATCTATTAATCTAGGGTAGTGGTGTAACAGTGGAATCTTAGCAAGAGCCAGGATTGCTAAACACAGATTGCCCACACGGATTGTGTAGGAAGCAGGACTATGTCCATTTGGGATTTTGCAAATGTTTCATTGCTGTTTCTCTGTATCTCTCTGCCTAATGATGCACTTTCACTGTTCTGAAGGGAGGTGAGCAGTCGTGTTTAAGCTCACAGTGACCTTCCTTCCAGCTTTAGTGCAAAGATGCAGGCTCTCAAGTGGGAACCAACCTCATGTGCCTGTCCAACACCTCCACACCTTGACCTTGACCTACATCTACATCTCCCTCCCCCTGCGGACAATGCCTCCACACCCATGCATGGTCTGGCTCTCCACCTCATCCTCCTGTGCTCTTTGTATTCCCATCTTTTATTCCATCTCCTATTCTCTGTTCCTGCTTCCTGTCCACTTGTTCCTCCTCTGTAGGCACAACAATCTCTTCTAATGTGAAAATCACCCAAACAATCCTCCCTGTGTTGCATTACCTTCTAGCCACTGCCCTATCTTCACAACCTAGATCACTCTGAGGGGAGAAACCTGTGCTCCCCGTGCTCCCCTCCTCTGGCTCTGTCCTCACTCTCCTCCACCAGCAGTACAGACACCAATAACTTGTCCAATCCCGAGTGTCACTTGTGCACGGAAAAATGTCTCTAGGATTTCACTTCCTGGGTTTCTCATGAGCACCCGAGTTCATCACGTCCAAAATTGAACTTGTCACCCACCCAGTACACACACCCCAACACGAACCGTCTTCTCTTCCTCCTTCATTCAGTCTTGGTAAATGAAGCCAGCATACTCCCTGGAAACACGAAAGTCTTCCTTCCTTCATCCATCTCCCTCACCACCACAAGCCTGTCGGCAGTACCCGCCCATGGCTCCCTGCCCTCCCAAGAGGTGGAGGCCACCTCAGCTCTGTCACCCATCCTGCCACCCCACCCACCTTCCACAAAGACAGATCTGCAAATTTAACTTGCCCAAGAATAGAGCTCAATTATTTGATTTGTGATAAAAGGATCTCACAGTCTCATCCTCCCCTATGGCATAGCTCATGGTTTAAGAGCATGGGCCCCAGAGCTCTACAGCTAACCAGCTGTGTGACCTCAGGTAAAATTCTTAACCTCTCTGTATTCCAGTTTTCTCCCATGCACACTGGAGTTAAGAATAATAGTACCTTTCTAATAGGGTATGGGAACATCAGATGTACCAATGAACATAAAAGTTTGACAACAGTGCCTGGCACACAGTGAGTGCTATGCTATTTGTCAGTTTTGTGACTTCCTGCCCATGCTTGCCTCCCACCCCTCCTTCCCCCATGCACACAGAGATTGGAGCATGGCGCCCTCATGCCACAACAGTGTGCAGTCCCCCAGACATGCCGTATGGGCTATTTCATGCCTCCACAATTTTGTTCTTTCATCTCTTGACTTTCTAAACTCCCACATTTTTCAGGACTTAGCTCAAATATCACTCCTGCTGTGAAGCTTTTCTTCACACCCTGAGAGTTGCCCCACTGAGACCTCAGTGCATCCCAAACCAATTTCCACTGTAGCTAAAACCACTGCTACTAATTATTTTTAAAAGTCTGAGACTTAACTATTTTGGAGCACTTATTGCATTCCAGGCCCTGTTCTAAGTGCTTTATATGCATTATCTTGTTTAAGCCTCACAGAAAATTGGTTTACCTGTTCGTCACTCCTCCTGGATCATGAGGGTCTTTATGGGCCAGAACCTATGTGTTGGTCATTGACACATCCCCAGCACCTAGTCTGGTACATAAAGGGCACATCGTTAAATTCATAACTCTGACTTGAGCCAACCAAAGATGAGCCGAACTCAGAGATGGGAACATGTCCGAATTCCTGACATTGAAGGACATTTAGGCAAAGGATAACTGTAGTTGGATTTGAAATTCAACAGTGCTATAAACAAAGACTGCAAGAACTACCTCACCCCACCGTTAAATTGTTATTACTATATGAATATTTTCTATAGCACAGATGGGTTAACGTGCTCTCATTTTTTCTATACTGTCATATAATTTCAGGTCTTTCCAAGGACATAATAATATAATTTGTGATACCATTTTATTCCATGCTTTTGTCTTAAGGGTCACATGCGAAGTTCTGGAAAGTTTTGCATGACCCTCAGCTCGTAGACTGACCACCTTTGATAAAGGGTAAAGAGATACTTGTTCTGACATCTTTTTATTCTTGTTGGACACCAAATGGAAATTTACCACAAATTTGAGACAATTATAATCAGGAGTTAATGTTATAGTTTCTATGGCAATGAATGGCCTAAGCCCATAAACACAAGCATTTTATTGCTTAATTGTTACAGGAAATATGCTTTTTATAAATCTAATATGCATAAATATAAATATAAAAGAAATTCAAACATATATGTATTTCTATTTCAATTAACTTTTCTTTTCTACCCATTTAGCACATAGTACTTTCTGTTTCATTAAAGCAGACAGTGGTTAAGATCAAAACTGTTTAGGGTGCCTGGATGGCTCAGGCTGTTAAGTATTAGACTCTTGATTTCAGCTCAGGTCATTATCTCATGGTTCATGAGATAGAGCCCTGTGTCAGGCTCTGTGCTATCAACACAGAGCCTGCTTTGGATTCTATGTGTGTCTCTCTCTCTGTCCCTCCCCATGCATGCATGCTCTTTCTCTCTCTCTCTCTCTCTCTCTCTCTCTCTCTCAAAAATAAACATTAAAAAAAAAACCTGTTTAATGCTCTGGGTGGTCTTGAAACTGATATTAGAGGGAAAGAGCCATGTTCAGATACCTGGTGCCCTCCCATGGTGCCAATGGGAATGCATCTTCCCAGCAAACTCAAGGCCAGAATATCTCTTCGGAGTTTTCAATTTGGTTTAAGCCATTCCAGCGATTTGTATATAGCATATTTGCAGGAGTTTTGGTCAACTTTTTATTGAATGGGATGGGAAGTTTAATCTCACCAGAGTGGTGTTTTCTCAGGAACTACCACTGCTGGAATGAAGCCTGGATGACAAGGTCTGATCTTCCTGTTGGATTTGGAGGTTGGCAAGCCGTGGACAGCACCCCCCAGGAAAACAGTGATGGTAAAACTGCATCTTCCCTCAGGGAACTTGTTTCACTGCCATCTTTATTTTGCTGTTAGGATTGCTTTTGATGTGTGGGAAACACTCCCTTTGGGAACCAACATCAAAAGTGTGCTTCCTGGGCACATGTACAGTATTAGCTGCCTGTCAATCAGGTTTAATTTCCTTTCAATGGCCGGCTTTCCCCTGATTATTCTATAACTGGTAAAAAAAAAATTTTTTTTAAAAGCACAAAACTTAACATATATAATTCATCTACTCTTGCTTTGATAAGCAGTTTTGAAGACAAGAGAAAAAAATATATCTGTGTAAGCATTTTTGCTAGGCTCTAAAATATACCTCAGCCCTCTGTGATATACAGTTATAAGATATAAGGCAGTAGAGAAAATAAGGAACTCAAAAAATAGTTACAGATCATCCTTTAAATTGTTGTTTTCCCAGAACCTGATTTCTTTTTATGTTGTTTGATTTCTTCCAAAACTTAAGTATGTATTTGTCATCTAACTTACAGGCTATGCTAAGCAATGAGCGGCAGCTGTGACCTCCCCCAGACTTTTATAAAATCACATCATAAGCCTCCATTTCTCTTTAATATGATGATAAACATCAGTGGCCTGGGGACATTATGTTTACTTCCTCAGGTGTTGATATGAGATATTGACGTATGTATATATACATATATATCCATAAACATTCATTACTTATTCATAAGAGTCTCTTACGCTTTATTTATGCTGGATTTTGAGGAAGAATGTTCAACACTTTCTGGTGTTCTGGATTATATATCATGAGGAGACATCAGAAATGACTAATGGCAGTTAATTTCTTATTAACTAGAGTTAGCTGGTTAAAATAAGGAACTTTAGGGGCGCCTGGGTGGCGCAGTCGGTTAAGCGTCTGACTTCAGCCAGGTCACGATCTCGCGGTCCGTGAGTTCGAGCCCCGCGTCGGGCTCTGGGCTGATGGCTCAGAGCCTGGAGCCTGTTTCCGATTCTGTGTCTCCCTCTCTCTCTGCCCCTCCCCGATTCATGCTCTGTCTCTCTCTGTCCCAAAAATAAATAAACGTTGAAAAAAAAAAAAGAAATACTTAAAAATAAAATAAGGAACTTTATCAAAGTATTCATATACCTACTAACTTCCTGAATGCATGTTGGGCATTGATCAACATGTGTGGTTAATGTCCAAATTTCCCTACTTAACACTTGACATATGTCTATAATGTCCAAAACCAAAAACCAAGAATCAAAACAAATAACAACACAACCACTAGGGACACATTACCCTTTCCAACATTCCAAACACCAGTTGGTTGTAAAAGGATCAATCCTATGTAGGCAAACAGCTCGGTACAAACACACTTGAGTATGTGTTGTAGGTGGAAGAACAGACACAGAAATAGTGATACCCTGTACACTTCTCATGGCTTCAATTTTTTTTTTTTTTTTTTGAGGAGGCATTTCCAACAAAGCCATCTTGATTACACATGTTGGTCATTTGCCCTCTCTGACCATGGGAAGTATTTGGGCTAATTCAGCAATGAAGTTGGGAACACTTGCCTCTACAGAGCCTGTATCTGCGTCTGGACAGAATTGAAGATGACAAACTCATACTTACCTTCCTCTATGTGATGCAGGGATGTATCGGTGTGGTCCAGCCTCTGTTCAAGCCATTAAGCACGGTCATATTTGCTTCCAGTTTGATGCACCCTTTGTTTTTGCAGAGGTAAGTGAAAAACTGTAGAAAAGTGCTTTCTTACCCAACCTGTTAACACTTGAAAAATAATACACCAGGTTGTTACTTCTAAATTTCTCAGGTACATGGCATGTGTTTCATGTCTACAAAGTTAACTAGACATGATTCCAACCTCTAGGCTCTTAAATCAAAATGCAGTTGTTACTTAACTTTTTTCTTTCTTTGATATTCTAAGATGTTCTCCTTGAAAAGCAATTGCATTACTAACCTTACCTTAGTTTTTCATGCCCATGAAATAGGTATCAACTGCTCCTAAGAAATTAAGTGGCTAAGTGAATCTTTCAGCTAAAGATTGGTAGAGACAGTCCATGAATTGAAATTTCAGAGCATACTGCTTTACTCCCAGACTAACATAGCTATTCATGTAAAAACAAAATCAAATGCACGCCAGACATGGTCTTAGTCTGGGAACTGCAACCCATTTTCTGCCACTCCAGGCCATCCTCCGTCCACAGGGAGGGAGAGCCAAGTTGCTGTAATATGGAGGGGAGGGAAAGGCAGCCTGGAGGCAGCACACTTAATGGGTTGATGGGGACACTTTGGTGAAGGGTCTGAAATTCTGGAAGATGTGGATGGGGACTAGAAGCAGATGAGGTTGTTGGAGATTACTCCAAGGAGATCTCTAAAATTCAAATTAAATATAAGAGGTGTTGGTAAAGGAGAAGGCTGGGAGGCTGCTGAGGGCAGGGAGTAGAGAGCAGAGAAACATGTGACAGGCTGAGAGGCAGGATTTGCCCAGAGTATAGTTTCACCAATAAACTCAGTGGAGTAATGTCTGTTGTATACTGAGTTCTTACTATGTAATCACTTTGCCTACCATTTGAGGCTCTTGGTCACCCTTTAAAGTTGGTATTATGGGAGTGCCTAGGTGGCTCAGTAGGTTAAGCATCCAATTCTTCATCTCCATTCAGGTCGTGATCTCACAGTTTGTAGTTCAAGCCTCTTATCGGGCTGTGTACTGACAGTGCAGAACCTGCTTGGGATTCTCTCTCTCCCTCTCTCTCTGCCCCTTCCCCACTTACTCTCTCTCAAAATAAATAAATAAACATTTAAGTAAAATAAAATAAAATCAGTACTATGATTCTTCCCATTTTACAGAAAAGAAAATTGAGGCAGAGTGGTTAAGTAACCTTTCTACATTCATTGAACTAATGAATAATAATGCTAAGATCTAAAGCCAGGCAGGTACTTGTGCTCATGCCAGTAACCATCACACTCTATTACTACTCAGGAATGAATAAATACCTGTTGTAAATATGTGGCAGGCACTGTCCTGTGGGGAATTCAGAAACCTCTTCCATTAAGAATATAGATTCTTGGGGCGCCTGGGTGGCGCAGTCGGTTAAGCGTCCGACTTCAGCCAGGTCACGATCTCGCGGTCCGTGAGTTCGAGCCCCGCGTCAGGCTCTGGGCTGATGGCTCGGAGCCTGGAGCCTGTTTCCGATTCTGTGTCTCCCTCTCTCTCTGCCCCTCCCCCGTTCATGCTCTGTCTCTCTCTGTCCCAAAAATAAATAAAAAAAAAAAAAAAAGTTGAAAAAAAAAATTAAAAAAAAAAAAAAGAATATAGATTCTTGATGGGAGGTGACAGTACACAAGGCACATCAAAAGTTAAATAACAGTAATACAAGAGACTGTGGAACTAATTGTCGGATAAGCAATGTGGGTGATAAATGATCTATATTTAATACATGCAGATTTGTTAGTTGAGAAATATGGGTCAGGAACTGAGTAGGACAGTAAAGACCATACGACATGGTCCAGGGAGGGAGGGTGATATGAGGGCAGACAATAATGACACCTGTGTGATAGCCACAGTGGATGAGCAGAGCATTGTGGGAACACACGGAGGCCAAGGGGGTAAGAAAGATGCCAGAGGAAGGAAAGAATTTTAGGCAGAGGGGACAAATTGAGCATCAGGATGGTGTGTATGGGAAATTATAAGCTGTGCAGACTCACAAAAGTGGGGACTTTATATCCTCAGAAATGGTTACTCCCCTCCACCACAGGGGAGAGACATAAGCCCGAAGGAGCCTGGACTTGAAGGTGGTGCCCCGGAGGGGTGGGGGAAGGGGAGCTGGGAGGCTGTGCTTTCTCCATTCCCACCTGAGAAGGCAGGGGCCTGAACCCCCCAAATGACAACAGCAGAGCAGGGAAAGTGGAGGCAGCATCCAGAAATGTTTAGGAAGTAAACATTTAGGAAGTAAACATTAGGAAGTGTGAATATTTAGACAACAAGATCGGGCATTTGAAATACGCAAAGGGAACAGTATTTCTTCCACGGAAACTACCATTGCAGTTGCTAGAAGCCTGGGGGAAACAGGCAGACCATATTTAGAATTTCATCCCCTGGATTTCACTTTGGGATTTGAAGATTTCTCCCAACCTCCCCAGCTGCCAACTGATAATTTACGATGCTGGGAGAACCTCTTAATGGGAAATCACTCTAAAATTCACAAAGACTTGTTTTCATATTTTTATTGTGCTTTATTGCTGCAAAGAAGGAGACCTCTCTCCAAGAGTGCATTGCCTAATAGCTGTTAATGCAAACGCTTTTTGCTATTATTAAATATAGATCGGGGTGTTATGCGTGTCATCGGGATTCACAGATCATAATTACTCTTCTCTCAGCCACTGCAGACTTGTCTGACAGAGCATACAATTTGTTGCTTTGGCACGGGCTGAGCCCCAGGGCTGAGCCATTTATAAGAGACACTCAAGCTGTTCAAAGTGTGTGAGGAATATTTTCTCAAGGGTACCCAGAGTAGGACCGCATGGGGGGCATCGTATTTAACTTTAATGAGAGTGTCCGTGACTCAGGTTCATGCTACATCCTTCCTTCCCTTTTCCATCCGCTGGCTGCGGAAGCCTGCCTGTTGACACCCCAGGCGGTCGGCCGAGTTTGCCTTTTCTTGCCTCTCGCTTCGCTGACTTTCTTGGTCATTCCTTACTCACTTCCGGGCTGGATTAAACATCATGTTCGCTGACGTGTTTTGATCTTCTCAGAGCCATGGTCTCCTTCAGTGAAAGCAGAATCCAAAATAAGAAGTGAAGGGGAGCAGAGGATACAGGCTTCCAGTTTTAGAACAAACCACAGGGATGAAAGGCACAGCACAGGGAATGTAGTCAATGATGTTGTAATAGCACTGTGCGGGACAGATGGGAGCTACACTTGTGAGCGCAGCATAGCGTATAGAGAAGTTGAATCACTGTGTTGTACACCTGAAACTTATGTAATATCGTGTGTCAACTGTACTCAAATTGAAAAAAATAAAAAAAGAGGCATGTGCATGGGAAGCATTCCACCTCTGCCCCTTTCCCTCTCCTCCTCCATTGTAGAAATGTATTCTTCATGTGTCTGGATTTCTTCCAGGGCTTGATGCCATGCCCACTTCTCTGCCCTCCTCCCTTCTCATGCTCTGAGAAGGCCTCTGTTTTAGAAGCCCATCTGCCTTTTCTCTCCCTCACTCGTGGTGGCCTACAGCTTCTAAAGGGAGAGAGCAGAGCAGTCCTAAGTCCAGAGTCCCCTCCTGAGTTCCCATGTTCACTGAATGCTTGGGAGTTGCTGCTTCGCTTCTATCTTAGCTTCTTACTGTCTCTGTCCTCCCCTTCACACCATTCCATCCCAAACTTGCACATGCATGCACATTCCTGCACATGCACACTCCCCCTTCCCTCCCTGGCACTGAGCTGATGTTTGCAGCAATGACAGCTTGTCCCCCGGGGCCAGGATAACTGCTCCATTGCTCAGAAGCTACGTAGCATCTTCCCTTGCTCTTGGTCAGCAGTTCTCAACTCAAGGTTATTTCACTACCACTTGTTAGTCCATTCTTAGGGCTCCTATTTGGATCTAAAATAATTTCTCTATTTATTCAACTACCATATATGATTTGGGAATCAGATTGGCTTCTCTTCTTAATCTTCCTCATGCATCTTGCTGGAAATATCTTCCAAAAACACCATGTGTCCACCCAGGTCTGTGATCCCCATTGTAACCCTTTGGGCTCTGTACAACACTGAGCTCTATGAACTTGACCCCTAGCCCACCTCCCTTCTGCTTTCTTACCCCTCTCCTGTCTATTCTCCATAAATCAGCCAGAATTGTCCTTTAAAATTGTAAATAAAACACATCACTCCCTTGCCCCCAACCTTCTAATGGATTTCCACCACTGTTATAATAAAATTTTGCATAATAAGTCTTTATAAGATTCTGTGTGATCTGGCCGCTGGCTTTCCTGCCACCCCTATCCCTTCCTCATTTCCTTCCAGCCATCTTGACCTTGCTCTTCTGGCAACATGCAAACATACTCTTGTTTCTGAGTCTTTATATATACCGTTCCTTTTGCTAGGAAAGCCCTCCCCAGCCTCCACCACACTTTGCATGCCTGACCCCTTGCTGTATCCAGGTCTCTGCACAGGTCACCTTCTCAAAAAGGCCTTCACTCCCCCCACCCCAACCCCACCTAAAATCTCACCTCCTGCCCTTTTATCCTTCTATCCTGCCTTAGTATTATTCCTTCTCTCCCTTCTAGAATATAAGCTCCACAAACGTATCCTCATCACTGAAAGCAAGTTCTAGCACATTGTAGTCATGAATAAATACTTGTTGAATGAATGATGGATGGATGGATGGATGGATGGATGGTTGGGTCAGTGAACCAAGCCAGCAAGCTAACAAAATCTGATGCAGAGTACACTGCTGAGAACAGTCTCAGAGTGATAGGATCCAGATGGTGCCCTCAGGTGCTGGCAAGTCCTGGTGGGAGATGAGACCCAGGGATGGGGCAGCAGGGAGCACACACAGGTGCCTGAACATGTAGCCGACCCTTACAGGCTGAAGGAATGGCAAGCACAGGGTAGACGGATGACAATTGTGCCAGAAAGGCTCTCCAACCAAGCAGGTACCCAGTGCCTCCATATGCCCCTAGAGGAGCATCACTTTTTCTGCACAGCCTATTTTGTAGTTATCTCTACTTGGAAGTGAGTGAACAAAGCAAATTTTCCTAGACCCTAAAAAGAGTTTCTATCCTTATTGGTAAAAATTGTAGCTTCTGCCAGCAGTAGACATATGCTCACATTCCACGGGCACAAGCAGAAGTTTGTAGAGAGGGGACCCTTAGCCAGCTGCCCCAGCCCACCTTTGCTGAGTCCCTGGGGCTCAGCACCTCAGCAGAGGCTGACTAGGAAGTGCCTGTGTGACAAGGAGGCAAAGGTGTGGTGTGCTGAAACCAGCACTGGGTTTCACGGTGGGATGCCCACATTCTGCATAACCACATCCCTTCACATGTAGGGATAGGACTAGAAGGCCACTAAGACTCCTTTCCATTCAAAAGAAATTACCCTTAAACATAGGACTCTCTCTAGCAGTACTAATCTACCTTTCAGCCCTGCAAGAATGGGAATTTTAAACCCAAGCTCAGAGATATTGAGTAATTTGCCTAAAGTCATACAGTGTAGGTCCAATATTTTTTCAGCATCACCTGTATTTATAACAGTCTACCACAGACATGCAATTGGCCTTGGATGGGGGCCTATCACTGGTACTTTTTCTTAAGTTTATTTATTTATTTTGAGAGAGAGAGAGAGAGAGAAGGGGAGGAGCAGAGAGAGAAGGAGAAAGAGAAAATTCCAAGCAGGCTCTGCCCTGTCTGCTTGGAGCTATACTTGGAGCTCATAAACTGTGAGATCACGACCTGAGCCAAAACCAAAAGCTGGATGGTCAACTAACTGAGCCACTCAGGTGCCCCTAGGTTATCACCGGTACTCTCTTAAGCACTCGGGGGCTCATATGCAGCCGAAATGGAGGACCATTACACTGGTGGCTGAAACCAAAAAGAAAGCTTGCTAATGTCGATTGGAAAGAATACTTTCCCTCCACACTCCCCCGACATACATATGCAATAGCCATTTCATATGTGGGTTTCTCCTCTCCTCTCTCCACAAGGGACAGTACTGCTGGGCTGGCCTGAGATTTTAGCCCACATAAATTTCCTAAGCTCTATACTCCAGAGGAAACAATGAGTTAGCCACTTTCATATTTAGCCTTGTCTCACTGGAAAACTAAACTGTTGTAAGGGCTGTTATTAAGAGGATATTTATCAGCATTGTTGCTATAATTAGCAAGTGGAGGAGGGAGCTGTTTGGGCTTGTATGGTATCCTCCAGAGGGAAAGCCAAAATTCTCAGGAAGCTCATTTAGTTTCCTTAACTCCCCCCCCCCCAAATGATAAATATTCCTTAGGTGTCTGCTCTGTCATTGCCTATTTCTGATTTCATATTTTGGCCTTTCACATTCTATGGCTGGTGCTGTGAAGCCATGGTTATTCTGCTAAAGAACAAGGCCACCATTTATCACCCCTCAGACATCTGAGGCCCATGGAACCACCTGAACCCCAGGCATGAAACCATCTCACCATCTCATGGCAGCACTCGTGGTCTGGCAGGAGCATGTGGAAAAGGCAATGCACGATGAAGGTCAGGGAATGGGCAAGCCCAGGTTGAAGGTTAGGGAACAGGCTGTGGGCCAGCCCAGGATTTTCATTCTCTAGCAGGAACCAACTATGTGACTACACACACTTTGCTGATAGCTTCTTGACCCACTTAGCAGCCTCATCTGTAAAATAGGGATAATAATATATATTATTATCAGATGTCTATGGTTGTGAGGTTTCAATTACATAATTTGTAAGTGTCCCTGAAACCTCATGGTTATTCAGTAAATGATGGCTACTTGTTTTCTCCTTAGTAGAGGTCAGATTTCATGTAAATTCAGAGCATTTTGTGAGAAAGCAGCAAAAAGTTGTTCTTCTTAACCTCAATTTGGAAAGTTAGGGTTCTATCATCAAGTTCCACATTACCTAATAAGAACCATTATATTTTTACTCAATTTTAAAGTTTATATGCCATGCTCACATAGATCCTATCTCACTAAAACGTTCTTATGAAATTGGCAGAACAAGTATAATTATTTTCATTTTATAGAAGCAGGAATGTAAGTTTCTAAAAGTACGCATTCCAGATCAGAACCCAAGGTTCTTGCAGCTGATCCAGTGTGTCTCTCAAATACCCTCAGATATCCTGGCAGTGGCCAATCTCTCTATCTGTCACAACCTTCCTCTCTCCATTCTGTTTTCTTCTTCTTCTTCTTCTTCTTCTTCTTCTTCTTCTTCTTCTTCTTTTTGCTTTATTCTCTTTAGCTTTCTTGGGGTATGATTAATATAAAAGATTGCACACATTTTACATATGCATCTTGATGAGTTCAGACATACCCATACACATGTGACACCCTTCCCACAATGAAGGAAATACACATGGCCATTCCCTCCCAAAATTTCCTTGTGTTCTTTTGTGAGTTTTGGTTGTTTGGCTATGAACACTTAACATGAGAGCATTTAGCTTGCTAATTCCTATACATCTTCCAGCTTTCAACTTGGCTGTTACTTCCTAACCACGCCCACCCTGGCCCACCCCACTGCCCCAGGTGCTCCCATGGTATCTTAGACGTTCCCCCACAAGGTACTTATTGTACCATATTGCTGGGGTGCTCAGGTCTGGTTGTCCAAGACAATATTTCAGAACTTCTTTTAAAAATAATAGATGTAGGATCACCTGGGTGGCTCAGTCAGTTGAGATTCTGGCTCTTGATTTTGACTCAGGTCATGATCCCAGGGCTGTGGGAGCATGGAGCCTGCTTAGTATTCTCTCTCGCTTGCTCTCTCTCTCTCTCTCCTCCTCCTCCCCCTCCTCTGCTTGCTCTCTCTCTCCCTAAAATAAAATTTAAAAAATTAAATATAAAAAAATAATAGATTTAGGGTCCCACCCAAGACCTCCTTGATTGGGCATCTATTTTTTTAAAAGTTCCCCAGGTGATTCTAATGCACAGAATCTCCTTTATTAGAAAGTAAATCCTACAAGGGCAGTCAGTTACCAAATGTATTTTGTCCATGTTTAAGACTATAGCACTACAGTATTTGGGCAGTGCTACTTATATATTAATTTATGATATTATTATTATTATTTATTGACTGTTTGATCCACTCCAGGCCCTATGATAAGTAATTTACAGACATTTTTTTAGTTAATTCTGGCAACCACCCTGAGGAAGGTTCTATTATCGCCCTATTTGAAAGAGTAGGAATCTGCAGCTCAGAAAGCATTTTGTGAACACATCAGGGACTGTTTTCAGCTGGAGCTCCTGACAGTGCACCATAGTTGGTATTTCCTACCCACTCCCATGCTAGTAAATGGGATCCCAAGAAAGTGGTTGTAAAGAATATAAAAAGAGACACTGTGGGAATCAGCCTTCAGGCACAGCTTTAGACATTGTTTCTGAAAGGTAGAGTATAAGGCAGAATGTCAGAAGAGTTTGGGGGTCAGCCAGCATGGCCCCAAGATGCTGTTTCCAAACACCACAAATAACATGGTGTAGTTGCTGAACCACTAGAAAATTACCTGAATTTTTCCTGATGGCCTAATATCATTTTTCAATTAAAATGCTTTTGGCTGCAAGTAACAGAATTAAAATGACTTAAACAAGAGGAATTTAATTATAATTTTCTCTCAATCCTAAAGGAAGCAGTCCCAAGGTTGGCTCAGATATTTAACAGCACTGCTAAGCCCTCATGTGCTTCTTATCTTTCTACTTGGCCATCTTTGTATTGTTGGCGGTATTTCTCTTCACTGTCCCAGGGTGGCTACAGAAGCTCCAAGCTTGTGAAAACATGCAAAAGCCAGAAGGAAAGGGCAAACTCTCTCCTTTATAATGGAGGAGAATCCTTCCCAGAAGCCACCCAGCAGACTTCCTCTTCTTCCTGGCAGTAGGTCACATAGCCACGGCTGGCTTAAAAGCAGTCTGGGAAAGCAAGGAACAGGCTTGGTGCTTTTGGCTCATTCTGAGGAGGTGGGATTCACCAGGAAGAAAAAGGGAAGAAAGAAATGGTTGATGCTTGAACAATCAATAGTCCAGATACTCTTAACTTATGACACCTGGTGGCTAATGGAAGCTAGACTGCCCTTGAGATTCATTTTAAAATGAGTCCAGCCCTGTGAATCCAATGTTGTTGAAGAAAGGAACATGTCAACTGTAGGGATCCCAGATGACTGCAACCCTGAGAGAGATTTTGGTGACAAGGACATTGAATGATGGCTAATGCTCTCCTCTCCTGTTTTTAGGTCAACAGTGATCTCATTTACATTACAGTCAAGAAAGATGGCACTCATGTGGTTGAAAACGTTGATACCACCCACATTGGGAAATTAATTGTGACCAAAGAAGTTGGAGGAGATGGCATAAGGGATATTACTGATACCTACAAATTCCAAGAAGGTAACTTACTGCCACTGAATGAAGATTTCTTTGCCCAAGCTTGTTTGGTACTTCCCCACTGTCACTATGAAATGTGTCCTGCAAAATGAACTATAAACTCTCATGAGGTAAACACACCACATCCACAATTTTCCTTGTAGTTCTCTTTGTTTGTTTGCTCTGAGCAAAATTCCCTTTCACGTGGCCTGTGAAAATGATTTGGTTTAAAGTCATGTCTATTTTCATACAATATATAGAATGTATTCTTGCGCACAAAAACATGAAAGAATCTTAACTTCCAATAATAGAAAACATTGTCTAACTAGTATCATTTTAGTTCAATTACAGAAATTTAAACAACCATTCACATTTGTTTAGTACTTTACAAACTATTTTCACATACATTGTCCCACTGAATTATCACAAAAGTCCCTTGAGACAGATAATACAATATTAACAGGACAGTGTAATCTCACTAATTCAGGCCCATTAGGTTTCAGTTATAAAATAATGTTAATGTTATTGTGTAGGTGGTTTCAAATGGAGCCGTTGAGTTCAAGTCCATTTCAATCAGTACCAGGTGCCTACTCTATGTCTGGAATTGGGTTTGGTGGCAGGGATCCCCATGGTGAGCAGGACCCAGTTTCCATTCCTGGAAAAGTGATTGGATCATCATGCAGAAGGAACTTGGGGAACAAAGAAGGAGGACACTCTGTCCAACCAGGAGATCCAGAAAAAGCAGACTAGGATAAGAAAAGTCACAGACCACAATTAAAGAAATATAGACAAGAGCTTCCAGGCAGTGGGAACATCAATGACTAAAGGCGTGGAGGTGTGAAGTAGTGTGTGTTTAGTGTCCTGAAGACATTACTAAGCCATCAGTTCAGAATGCGTAGTGACTGGAGACAAAGCCACCCAAGGTCAGGAGTAGAGAGGAGGTAGAGGAGCTTGGGTGCCTTGATGGAGAATGTGGAGTATATTTTACAAATGATTCACCAGCAGAGGTTCTTAGGAGTGGCATTTATTTTACTGAATGGATAGAAATGACAAGTAATTAGCATATACCTAAATATTCATCAGTATTCCTGAAGTGCTAAGAAGTGCAGAATTTGTTTTAAATATTTTAGACAGTCTCTCTGCTCTTATTTTAAAAAGCAATTTGCACTATAAAGAGATAGCTTGCTGAATTGAGAACTCTCATGCATTGTATTAGAAATTCAGGATTTTTGTCATCTGAACTAGTGAGATTTTGCTGCATTTCTGAAATGGTTCATTCTTCTCTTCTATTGGTTATCATCCATTGCACAACATCGATACAAAGTTGGGTTTTTTTTTTCTTTTTGGCTTTTTCCTGAAATGAGAGTTTTTTTCAACCCTGAGTACAATGAAACCAAACAAACAAGTAATGCCCTCTTGTAATAGAGTTACAGGCAAAGAGGCCGGGAAAGGAAAACTAAAAGTCCATAGAAAAAGAGAAAGAAACTAGCTGCAGTATACACACATTTATTCGCTCATTCATTCAACAACTTGCTATTAACCATCCACCATATTCCCAGCACTATGTAGGAACAAGATGCACAGTCTAGCTGGAGAGATTAGCGGAAGCAAGCCCTCACTGAGTTATGCAGCAGGTGTCTGGAACAGGGGCAGACAGAGAGGGGACTTCCAAGCCAGACTCAGGATCCTGGAGGACATTAGTGATGGGCTCACTGAGACAGAAGGATAAACAGGAATCGGCCAGCTGAAACATGAGGAGAGAGTTCTCCAGGAAAAGGCAGCCCAGTAGGGACTGTAGATAAACTCCTGGTGTGGAAGAAGTCCTGAGCAGACAGTGTTGAGAGCAAGAGGCAACCCTGCAGGGAGCCATCCAGACAACCAGCTGTCTTGTGTAAACCACACAGCAGAGCACCATTTTCATTAGCTGTCATCTATGGAGGTGGCAGTGAAAGCCAAATCAGGGTCAGATGTCAAAAAAGAAAGGACCCCCTCCCCCCCCCAGAAAAAGAAAAAAACTCCACAGCAGAGTCAGGGGCTTGACCAGGGGTGGACACAAGATTAAAAGAAATAAAATGTCCCAACTCTGAATGAGAAAGACCTCTGACGGTCAGGCTTCCAGAATTTGGCAAGAAGGCAAGGCTCAGGGAGGTGGGCGGTGTGGGGGTCTGGTCCAAGCAGAAGAACCCCTAGATCTTCACAGAGAGCTGTAAGAGACTCCCCATCCTGCTTCTGGGCTGGAGTTTGATCCCAGGAGGTTAATTAGCCTCTTACTCAAGAATGGCAGATGCATTTTAAATTCTGACTTTAGGAATGACCAAGTTGGATGCTAGTTACAGAAGGATGCAGAGACTGTGCCGGGATCCGGCGGGAAAGACTGAGTGATTATAGACATCGCCACGGGCCCCTAGGAAAGGCTGCTGGCATCCATGGTCATGCATTTGTCACTCTGATTCTCATTATTGAATCTCTCATATAATTTCTCTCTCCATAAATGCTGAATGTGGCCACTAAAATGTGGAGATGAATAAAAACAGATAGAAATTATTACCAGATTTAGGAATTAACTATTTTAATTAACTAAATTGTGGAAAGATCATTTTTCACTTGGATGAACTAAAGCTTAATATTAATTTTATACCTCTTTTCAAATATATAAGATTAGGAAACTATAAAATTTTGAAAACCAGAATTCTTAAAACTTGTGTGGCAATCTATCTTCTTTTATGATGGTGTCTGGATCCCATTTCCTTTTTCTTCCATCAATTATTCCCTCTGTCATTTGTATTTTTGTCTCTCCTTCCCTGTTAGCTCCTTCCCATTTGCATTTAAGCAGGATCAAGTGTCACCTGCCTTTAAAAAAAAGTTACGAAATTCTTTTTCAGCAATATATCCCCCACTGAACATACCCTGTTCTTTCTTCCTCTTGGCCTCCATGGCCAGACATCTTGGAAGAGCTGCCCGCCCTTGACGCCCTATCAGGGGCCTTTTCTTTTCATTTCGTGCCTAGCATACCTCAGTTCTGCTACTGGCAGCAGAATCTTGAAGTTCCTCTTCCCAAGTCTGCCAAGACCCCCTGATCACGAAGTGAAACAAATGTTTGCAGATCCCTGCTTGCCTCAGCTTCCTGTGCCTTTTGACACCACTGCTCAGCCCTGGATCTTGAAATTCTCTCTTCCCTTTCTTTGTTCCACTCTGGTTCCATCCCAGCTTACCTGACTCTTTCTTCTATCCCCTTCTGCAACTCTAAACTCCTCTTTTTTCCCCTATCTCTGAAGGTTACTTAGTCTAGGCTCAACCCTTGGGCTTCATTCCTACCCACTTTACATTCTTTCTCCAAGGCTGATGTTAACATTTGCATATCTACCAATCGCCCCCAGCCCAGTCTGTGTCCTTGGCCCAGCTTCTCTGTTCAACTCCACATTCACTTAAGTCTCCCTTAGAAACCTGAAACAGGCCCTTCCCGTATGCCACCTTCTCTCACTCCTCCGTTGCCCAGATGTTTCCCCCACTCCCGACCCCAGTGAAGAGAACACAGTCCCCACCCCCACCCAAGATTTAGCAATGTAGTCAAGCAGCAAACCTTCTAAATGTCCCCTTTGAAATAGTTCAAATTCACCTCCTGTCCTATCTCTATACCATGGCCACGCTCTGAGAATTTAAAGGCATCAGGTGTGGAAAGCCCTTAGCATAGTGCCTGATTCAGAATAAGTGTCCAGTAAGAGTCAGTTTCTGCTCCTGCCAGTAGTTCTATCATTATCACAATACTACTACTCTTAGCTCGGGCTTTGAGTATTTTTCTCCCAGCTACCTGCGGGAGCTTCCCAATTCCACCTTCCCCCCACATCCTCTTTCCTTCTGTCTAATGCATGCATTGCTGCCAAAGTGACATATCTAAAATATAAATTTGAGTCTGCTGCTTAAAAGCCCTTCCTCTCCCCTGTTGCCTGAAGGGCATTCCAGTAAGAGCTCGCCAAACCTCTGCTAGTTGCCTTTAGGGCACCCTCGCTGCACCTCCCGACCACATCCACAGACATCCCAAGCAGCAGCCAGGAGATCTACTGACAGTCATCCACAGAGCCAGGCTGCCACTGTCTTCATGCCCTTGCTCTTACTGTGGAAAGAAAAACCCTTCTGAGAAGACTTCCCGGCCCCCAGGAGGTGTTGAGTCTCTCCCCCATGTTACTGCCCCACACGCAAATGTCTGCCCCAGAGTCTGTGATGGACACATGTACAGTGATCTCTCTGCACTTGTGTCCAAGACCTGTGAGGGAAGGGCTGTGCTTCTCTTCGGAGCCTGGTACAGTGCCTGGACGTTAGAGTGGCTCAACTCGCACCAAATCATCAAATGAATGGTAAGGCAGGTGACACTTTCACAGGTGAACTTACATGCACATCACATGTCCCAAACTGGACTATTTAGTATCTATCATAAAGGTGAAAGTTTTGTCTCTGGATAAAAGCAATGTGCCTCTCCAATGTGCTTCTCCATCCTTCAGAGCCTCTGTTCCAGGATGGATCGTAGGTCCTGGGGACATGTAGATGGGTTCTAGTGGGGAAAATAATGTCATGCAGAGTCAAGTACTGGGAAAAGGACAGAAAACCAGGTAATGTGTCAGTGAGAGCTGAGAGAGCTGGGTTTGGGGACACGTTACACAGGGTAATGGAGGGGGGTGCTCTCTGAGAAGGGGACATCTGAGCTAACACCTGAACAATGAGAAGAAACTTCCACAGACATAAAAGGGGGCTTTCATTATATCTGAGCTAATGGAAAGCTGCTTTTGACCTTGCTCCTGGAGGCCACAGAGGAATCTCAAAAAATGTAATCTGGCTTTAGATCATTCTCCCACGGCACTGAATTCATGGCCCTGAATTATGGAAGATGTCAGATCATAAAGCACAACCGCAGAGAGACGGGGATTCTGCAGTGCTCTGGGGAGACCCTGACGTCCCTGCCTCCTATGTGGGCCTGGCTTCCCGCTCACAGGGCCGGCTGATCCTTAGAGGGGGGCCAGAGGCACCTCTGTCCATGACCCTATAGAAAGTCTCTCGTGGCTCACCACAAGACTTCCGCAGCCCCTTCTCCTCATTGGGACCAGCTCAGCCTCTCTCCCCACCAAGGTGGCACTCTCTGACCAGGCCCCCGCTGCTGGGGTTCCCCTCCTGCATTTTGCCTAAATGCATATCTGGTGGCCATCCAAAGCAGTAATCAGTAATGCTCTCTCGAGGAGCTGTTTGCCAGGTGCTCTCTGCTAAAACATTTCCCTGAACTTTCCTTTTCATGGCCCCTCATTCCCCTTATTATTATCTCCCTCTTATTGATCTGTAAGCATGTGTGCTAGCCAATGCTTGTCCTAGACCAGTTGTTCCTGGCACATTCTTGCAATCTTGACAATGAGAGAAATTGTTAACACACACACACACACACACACACACACACACACACCACACTCAAGCTTGTTTGCAACACCTATTGTCATTTTCTGTCTTTGCAAAGTACTGGTAGCTGCTGATTCTCATGCGCATACTCCCTCTAACCTCCTAACAATCCTCTGATGAAGGCACCCTTTTTTTTGTTTTTTACAAATAAGGACATGGGTAGTAACAATAGTGCATGCCTTGTAGAGTTGTCTGAGGAGTAAATGAGACAGTGCCGAGCACACACTTAAACATAATACCTGTCACATCGTTATCAGTGGTAGATATTGTTATTGGCTTCTTCATCTGCATTGCATCTCATTACTAAGATAGAAGACATTATTTTAAAGTTAACAAATTTAGAGGCACCTGGATGGCCCAGTTTGTTAAACCTTTGACTTCAGCTCAGGTCATGATCTCACCATTCAGGAGTTTGAGCCCTGCATCGGGCTCTGTGCTGACAGCTCAGAGCCTGGAGCCTGCATGTCTCCCTGTCTCTCTGTCCCTCCCCAACTCGCACTCTGTTTCTCAAAAATGAATATACGTTAAAATATAATTTTAAAAAATTAATGAATTTAAAAGTTTGCATTTTTATTTCAAAGTGATTTTTTTTTTTTTTTTTTGCTAAACATTTCCATGACTAGTTTTCACAAGTCAAAGAATTTGCCTCTGTGTCTTCCACGATGCACAAAGATACACCCAAAGGTAGTCAGGTGGTAAAGAGAATAATGACTATCTTTCCATACCTCCTCAAGCCCTGTCCCCTCAAGCCAAGCATTTTGTCCAGGGCTCTGTAAGGAAATATCAGCCCAGCTGAGCCAAGAGGAGCAAACCCTGAGGCTTGTATGTTGTACAAGCCTGTACAAGTACCTGTATGTTTTGCTTCCACACCTGCACAAAGCTATTGTTTGATTCTTCCAGAACTTACCCCTTTTCCTCCCTGCCCCACCCCCACCTTCATCTCCTCCCCCTCCACCTTGGAAATCCCAACAGAAGACATTTACCTAAAAACAGCACACACATCTCAAACTGCATTAGAAAATATGGTGCACCACCAGATGCCAATAGGTGTCCCTCAAAACAAATGTGTTCAGTGTCAGATGAATTTGGGAAGTCTTGGTTAAATAAGTCTCCTCACCTTAGGGCTCAATCTCAGAACCTCTGACAGGCTCTAACGAACACAGTGAACATCCAGAAGCACTAGAGAACCCAGTGCTCCCCACGGTAGATTGGTCTTAGAGCCCTTTGGCAGGGAAGGCTTGTTAACAATTGGTCATGTCTGAGTGGATGGGGCCATGCACTGCTTGGGAAAAGTGATCTCTGCACTCTTTTGGGGCCACATGGCAACAGGGGAAGGAGTAGAGGGCAGAATGGCAGCTGCCCAGGGGTCAGCTCAGCAGGAGCAAAGGGGAGAGACCCAACTGGAAAGAGAGATGAGGACTACAGGTCTTACCAGAAAGATCCATGAATAGGAGAAAACTCGTATAGCACCAGCTGGAGTGGTTAGATGTAGCTATTGCCAAAATCTTTACTTAGAGATCCCCAAATTCTAGCTAGGATTTGGGGAGAGAAGCAAATTGATGCCACTATTTGAGAAGAGGTAGATTGTGCCACTCTACCTGCTGAACCCTGTAGTAGCAGCACTGGGGAAACAGCCCTTAGAGCAAGTCTGTTAGCATCCCCCTTGCAGGTAAGCCCTGGTCATGCCACCTAACTCAGCAGCCTGGGCAGACCAGAACTCTGACTTTGCAGAATTGGTAACATAGGAATAATGGTGACACACCTGTCTTGAAGGGCAGTTGTGTGGCTTATGGAGGCTACCCAGCAAGGACAACACTGTGTGTTTATTAATTTCTCTTTGATGGATTGCATTTATTTTTTTCCTATGATTATCTCTGCCTCTTTCCTAGGGCAAGAAGAAGAGAGGCTGGCTCTAGAAACTGCACTGATGTATGGGGCTAAAAAGTCCCTCAACACAGAAGGCATTGTCAAACCAAGGTCTGACGTGGACATGGATTTTGAAGTGGAGAAAGCCGTGCTGGGAAGAGACTTCAAGCTCACCATCACCTTCCAGAACAACAGCCCCAACCGTTACACCCTCTCAGCCTATCTCTCAGGCAACATTGTCTTCTACACGGGAGTCTCCAAGACAGAATTCAAGAAGGAGACATTTGAAGTGACGCTGGAGCCCATGTCCTGTAAGCTAATGAGGGGGCTCTTTTCCTTGGGAATTGTTCTCTGCCTCCCTGTCTGTCTTGGTGGTATCACTCATTAATAACTTCCAAAGTTAAAATCCTGTCCCAGAGCTCAGGAGCATGAACCACATGGGAGAATCCCTTTCTCCCAGGGGGGCCTCAAATGTCACCTTCACCTCTCATGCATAGAAGTGAATACTGAGGGGTGCCTGATTTGCTCAGTCAGTTAAGCCTCCAACTCTTGATTTCAGCTCAGGTCATGATCTCACAGTTTGTGAGTTCAAGCCCCACATCAGGCTTTGGGCTGGTAACAAGGAGCCTGCTTAGGGTTCTTTATTTCTCTCTCTCACTCTCTCTCTCTCTCTGTCACTCTCACTCTCTGTCAATAAATATTTAAAAATTTAAAAAAAAAGAAGAGAACACCAAAATTTTCAAAGCCTAGAGCCCCATGAGTCATGAGAATTAAATGTAATTTCTTGCTACTTGAAGTGTGGGTCGAGGACCTGAAACATCAGCATCCTCTGGGAGGTGGTTGGAAATGCAGACCCTTAGGCCCTACCCCACATCTGTCAAACCAGGATCTACATTTTAACAAGATCCCAAAGGGATTTTAGTGCCCCGGGAAGTTTGTGATGCACAGGTGTCAGACAGCAGGCCACCCACTGGTAACTCTCCCTGAGTCAGGTAAAGTTTTGCAGACTACCCCAGTAAGAATGATGTGTTTTGCTTTACCATTTAGGAGGCAGGAGATCTAAGCTCTGCAGACAGGCCATTTCTGAAAACTCATCTGCTGATGTATAGGGACAGCGATGAGCCCACCCTTGAGAGAGGATGCTAGAGACCCAGGATGTGCTGTCCAGGAGCCTCTTCTGGGATCTCTTTCTCATCCTTGATCCTAGCCAGCCTCCCTCAAATGCATGGCCTTCCAAAGCATCTCCTTCACTGTAAAAGTTCAGAATATTTTAAGCAGGATTGGGCTGGACAGGCTCCAGCTTGCATTGGAGGTTGCAATTTCAACCAGTCTTGAATAGTACCCATTTCTTGGGGTACTAGTATTTAGGGGGCACAAAAGTTGGTCACATGACTGGTAGAATCAGTTAACCAGGAAAACCTGGTCTCTAGGCCAAGCATGTCGAATTAGAGCAGGCTAGAAAGGACCTGAACGCTTCAAGGCACTAGATTTCTGTTGACCTGACTTATGGCCCAGAAAAAGAAAACAAAAAAATTAAAGGTGAACAAATAATAAGTTTTTACAACATGGAGGCAAGCAAGACTAATATGCACCCCCAACCCCAGACAACCAACTCATACACCCAATTGTTTTCAAGCTTTCTAGATTCACCAGTTGTCCCAAGCCGCTGTGAATATACCCTTCTGAGGCTTTAGAAAGATAGCCCCAGGAAAGTGGGGAACTGTTCTGAAAAATCCTAATTCCAAGACTGAGCTATTCCATAGCTGTAATAATGTGGCTAACAATTAGGAAATCACCATAGTATTTGGGGGCGGTGGGGGGTAAAACTGGGAGATCTAGCACTTTTCCTATATCTCTCGAGGTAGGGAAGGTAATTATTAATGAAAAGAGTAGTCAGTATAAAGGACTCAAGAGAACAGGCATCCCAATTGGTTAGAACAGGCAGACACAGTGGAGTTTACAGAAACTGGATCTTGAAATTAGGTAAATAGAGATTTAGATAAATCGAGACTACCTCACCTACCAGCTGTGTGTCCTGAGGCAAGTTACTTAAGTGATCTGATCAGAGCTCTTCTGTTCCTGGGAACAATACCACCCACATCACAGGGTTGTAGATTCATTCCCCAAACCTTTATTTCATGCTGAATGTCTAGATACTGCTTTGGAGGCACAGCAGTGAGCACAACAGAAGTGCCTACCCTCATGGAATTTGTGGTCTTAAGGGAGTGAACAATAAACAAACAAGTACTATATAGTATGATTATGCATATAATAGGAAAATATAAAACAGGGTAAAGCAGGGTGAGGGATGAAGGGGATGCTGTGTGGGTAGGGTGACCAGGGAAAACCTCTCTAACCAGGTAATATTTAACAGAAACCTGACAGAAGGAAAGGAGCAAGCTTTGCAGCCAGAAAAAAAAAAACTGTGAATGCAAAGGCCCTGAGGCCAGAGCATGTCTGATGTGTTCAACAAGTAGGTAGGAAGCTGGAGTTGGGAGCAAAGGTGGCCAGAGAAGAGTGGTGGGTGTAGATTATGTAAAGAACTGTGAACCCTTGTGAGGACTTTAGCTTTGATTCCAAGTGAGTGCAGGAGCCCATAGAGGGTTTTGAGCAGAAATGAGGCATGATCTCACTCAGGTTTAACTATGCACCATCCTTTTCCTACTTCACGGGAGACCAAGAGCTCCATCTTCTTCCCCTTTTCTCCCTAATCCTATGAGATAAGAAGCTTATATGATTTCGTAGGCTAGAATGGCATGATCCATTAACCCTCTCAGTCATTGATCTAGGGACAGCTGGCCAGGTGGCATTGGCTGTAGGCAATAGGTTGCATACTGCAATTTAAAATAAATTTCAATAAAATAAAATAAAATAAAACAAAACAAAATAAAATAGTATAAAATAAGATAAAATAAATTGCAGTATATTGCAAAATGCCACTTGACTCTAGACCTTGATCAAGCAAGTCAGAGTACAGTCCCAGGAGGCTGTGTTACAAAGAAAGTTTTCCAAGTAGAATGGGAGGCATACTTTCCAGATTGATGATTAAAGAGAATGTGTGGGCTAGAATCAGCTTGGAAGATTTGAATAAGTTAAACCTTCCAGTACCTTCAAAGGTGCTATCATTTCCACTTGGCTATATTTAGTTTTCTTTGCTTTTTGGAAAAAGAGATGAGGCAGCTCCTGTCTGTGTCTCCCTTGGCTTTCCCCAGACACAGTAAATGATATTGGCAGGATCCCAGCTCCACCACTCATAGAATGAAAACCTATTCTTCTTTCTCTTGCCACGTTTAATAAACTTTATCTAGAACAATTTCTTGTGCAGTGGCAAAACACAGCACTTATATAACATACTATTTCAGGAGCACTGTTCTCTGGGGCTTGGAAGCACAGCCCAGTTTCCTTAGTGCTATGATTTAGAGAATGTTCCAGCCCCAGAGAATAATGCCCTGGTGCCAACATTATAAAGGTAGCCAAAGCCACCGTTAAGATTGGTAGAAAGAAGTCAGGCACATCTCGCCTGCCTAAAGGAACCCAGTGGTCAAACACAGCCCTCCAGTAATAATTAGAAGGAGTCCAATTTTTTTTTTTATTATTACTGGAGGCAGCTAGAGACAAAATGCATGTTCTTCAAGGCATACCATTTTGCCACTGCATGCATCCAGATCTGGGGGAGTGAAAAAGGGGCCCTTTGTGTTCATCTGAGGTTGTAGCCAGTCAAGGGATGGAGTCTTATGTGTCTGGACAATTAATTACCAGGGGAGCCATAGAGGAAGTAGGATCCAGGCTCAGACCCAAAGAAGGCAATATGAATGGGTCATTCAAAAAAGCAGAATTCAAGGGCCAAGGTCAAGCCAAGGTCATAGATTCTAAAGGCTGATTCTAAATGGAATAGGACTGGCCCAGAAAACCTAGCCACACTGTTTAGTACTTGTCTGAGATGGACCAATACATTCTAGTAAGTCAGCATAGCCTAGAGGAGGGTTTCTCAGCCCGGATACCACTACCATTTCAGGCTGTTGTGGGGGCTATTGTGTGCATTATAGGATATTTTGCAGAATCCTTGGCCTCTACCCACTAGATGTTGGTAGCAATCCCCAGTTGTGACAACCAAAAATGTCTCCAGACATTACTAATCATTCCCTTAGGGGCAAAGTTACCCCCAGTTGACAACCACTGGCCTAGAATGACCAACCTGTCCAACTTACCAGGAATTGCATGGGTTCCAGGGTGCAGGACTTTCCATTTTAAGATTGAGACTGTCCACCCTAATTCTGCCCTAACTCCACCCCTTCTGTTAGAACCTCCTTCCTATCTCTGGGAGCTTCTCAAAGCTGAATATGTGTCCTATGGACACTTATTCAAATGCAGATCCTAATTCAGTAAGTTGGGGTGGGTTCAAAGAACCTGCTTCTCTAATGAGCTACCAGGTGACGGCTGTGCTTCTGGGCTGCAGACCACACTGAGCAGCAAGCAGCTGCACTGGAAGGGCCATACCTTCTGGTAACCTGAGGCTTCTATAGAGCTGATTCTGTGGGGATCCTCTGGGGGGTTGCTGGAGCAGTGCCTCCCCACCCCAACTGCACATTAAAGTCAACTGTCCTGGAACATTTAAAATAATGCCTGGGCCCCAGCCCCCCAAACTCTGATTTAATTGGTCTGTGGTGCGACTCAGCAGGGCAGGTTTTTAAATGTCCGCAGGTGATTGTGATCTGCAGCCAGGATTGAGAACTGCAGTCAGAGGCTCAAGACCATCACAGCACCTTCTCATCCATGAAGAGACTTTGACATAGATGATGAGCATGGCCTGATGTACCCTCGCCTGTGGGATGACAAGTCAGGGGGCCTTCCCTGTGCCCTGGCTCACCCCACACAGAGTCCTGTCCTCATTTCAGATTTCTTCAACTGGGGACTGTCCCTTGCACTTCAAGTGTGGAGCATGGGAATCATTCCTTTCAATAACTTCCACAGGGAGAAGGAAGCTTGGGCCAAAGGCAGACATAAGGCAGGGAAGCAGTGGTGGAGATGTTCAATTCCATAAACCTTTACAGAGCCTGTGTTCTGGGAGTGGGGATGGGGGCGTGAGCCACCCGTTTCCCCGTTGGGCCTGCCTGCTGAGCTGATAACACAAAAGTGGCCTTTGCTCTCTTGAATCCTGGGCAGTGGCAAATGAGAATGATAGAGAAAGTTGGCAATGCTGCCAAACAGAACCTCACTGTTTTACTCAGAACCACAGGAGAGTATTCCTGTCCTCAGCCCTGATGGTGAGCAGAAGGGATCCCAGACCACCCCTCCCCCATTTTCCAATTGCCCTCCTCACTGGCCTGTCCTCAACACCTGAAAGCTAACAGCAGTGACTTGAGGAAACAAGGATTTGGCACAGAGGTCTTTTAAGTTGCAAATAGAAAGGGGGTGGGAGACAGCTGAATGCCTAGGGTAAAAACTGGTTTCAAAGGCTTCTTTCTCTTAAATAGAAAAATCATGTCAGATTGGTACATAAAAGGCTGGAAAGAAAATGTGGAGCACTACAAGGGGAGGGTTTAAGTAGTTGACAGTTTTGCTTAACGGTGTCCTATGGCCTATGAGATATTTCTTGTTGTATGAAGTGGCCTTGGGTTTCACTACTCCACATCTGCCATCTTGATATTGTCCTTGGTCAGCTCAAAGCAGCCCCAGTTAAAACCCCTTGGTCTTTGACTTTAAACATCTCTGTCGCAGCTTTGCGTTTCTACAATAGCAAAAGCACTGTTGGGAGCAAATCGGCTCATTTTCTCTAGTAAGGCTTACTGAATATTAAATTTTCTAGCACATTCCTGTTTTACCTGAGAAGCAGGAGGTTTTGTCCTTGATTGACTCTGTTCCATTTGCCCCTGACCTTTGCTGTGCTTCTGGTGGATGCTGGGCTAGTATGGGAAAGATGGGGCACTTGGGGCAAGTCAAGCAGGTCTCACTCCGGGCCTAATGCTCTGTATGTTTGTTTCTCCCCCACCAGTCAAGAAACAGGAAGTGCTGATCAGAGCAGGCGAGTACATGAGCCAGCTGCTAGAGCAAGGGTTCCTGCACTTCTTTGTCACAGCGCGTGTCAGTGAGACCAGGGACGTTCTGGCCAAGCAGAAATCCACCGTGCTGGCGATCCCCAAGCTCATCATCAAGGTCAGTTTTACCATCTCAGATAAGGGAGAAGGAAAGGTGGTTGATCAGACAACTAGGCTTAGTGTGTGTGTGTGTGTGTGAATGTCCTGCTCTCAAAAACAAAAAAAAAACAAAAAAAAAACAAAAAACCATGAGGAGGGGTGAGCTAAGCTCCTCCTGTTCTTTGAAAGAAGTAAACTGCCCTATATATAGACACACACATAGAACACTTTTCTCTCCTCTCCAGATTTAAATATATAGATGTGGCTGCAGATATAAATATAACCTATGGGTATAAACATACTTGTGGAGGAAGATAAAGATGTGTAATGGATACAGATAGAATTTCAGTGTCTCCAGAATAAAGTGGGTCAGGCGTGGCATGAAATGGAAACCACTGGGATCATCTCCCACCTGTGTTGGGGCAGTAATGTTGTTCATGGAGTATAACTGTATACTGTAGAATGCACACACTGAGATGTCAGCTTGGTGATGATGACTTTTTATGTATGTATACACCTTGCAACCACTAGTCAGATAAAGGCATAGAGGATTCCCAAAATCCCAAAAAGTTCCATCCTCGTGTCTTTTCCAGTCAATAACCCTCCCACCCCCCATCCACCAAGACAACCACCTTTCTGACTTCTGTCACCATAGGGTTAGTTTGACTGTTTGGCTACTAGTTTTAATGTTGTCTCTCCATTTACCACCAGAAATCTCTGCCCAAGTGGTTCAAAGGAATTTGGCAGAGGAGGGCTGAGGATGGGTGGGAATGGAAGACAAATATAGCAACCTAGTTGCTCCCTCTTTTGAGGGAGCACTGGCAGCATCTGTAACCACATCCTGAGACACCTTCCTGCCCTATGAGCAGAAATCCACACCTCCATCCATGTCCTTGGAGTATGACACCATTTGTGAGCCTTACCCAGGGATTAGAGGCCTTCCCAAGTTGCTGAAGAACATTTTTCCTGAAGTGATTAAAAGAGTTAGCACAGGTCTTAAGCTTCATTCTTCTAAAGTGATAATCAAAGTTTACCAAGTTGTGCATACTTTAAATGCCCCTAAAGGTGGTGGGGGAGGGGAGGTAGCACTCCTTGTGTCTTATGAATCACTTGCTGTGAATCATTTATAAAGCTAATGACTATCCTGTAGCATTCAGTGGGGCTGTCACTGAGTCTTGGCACCCGTGTGGATGGCACTTGAGGACCGTGACATGAGTCACCCTAGGCGGCTCATCCAAACACAGACCCGTCATACCCATTGAGACAGAGAGCCCAGGCCCTTCATTTCAAGGAAGGCTTAAGTCATCACGTGTCTTTGAGCCTTTCCACTCAGGCACCACCCACAGTGGTCTGTCACAGCACCATCCAGGAAAGAGGCCTTAGGAGACAGAGGGAAAATGAGTGTGTGTAGAGTCTGCAGGCAGAAGAGGAAACAAATGCATGGAGGGGTAGCAGAGGGCTCCTCCAGAGGTGTGTCAGTGCTGTGAGAACACAAAATCAGTAGCATCAGGTGCCGGTGCATAACCAGGGCGGGGCCCCCCCTCCCATGGCAGGTGCTCCCTCGGGGGCAGGGCCGCGTGCTCTGCTTCATTATGAACCCATGCCCTGTGCCTGTGAAGGGGCTCAGGAGGAGCCCCTCCAAGCTGCGGAACCCTCAAACCACAGCATAAGATAGAATTTAATTGCACTGCTGCCAATAAACTGGATGTATAAAGGCAACTAATCCTTTTCGTCTTTTAGACATTATTTTTTTAAGTTTATTTATTTATTTTGAGAGAGGGAGAGAGAGCATTAGTGGGGGAGGGGCAGAGAGAGAGAATCCCAAGCAGGTTCTACAACACCAAGGCAGAGCCCGATGCAGGGCTCAAACTCACCAACCATGAGATCATGACCTGAGCTGAAATCAAGAGTCAGATGTTCAACCAACAGAGCCACGCAGGTGCCCCAATCTTTTAGACATTATTTCTGTGATAGCCATTATTTGTTGGCTATCTTCTGGGTTGACTTAAAAAGCAGTGTGATGAAAATGCCTCTGCCACAAGTTGAGTGACCTGGGCAGGGCAAGTGTCCTTTAAAAGAGTTGCAGGGTCAGTTTTCCTTTTAATTTTTATTTCCAGAAAGAGATGGGGGATGCTGTTCCTGGAGGAAACTTATATATAGGCAGGGTCATTGAACCAGGACTCCAGCATGAGTGAGATGGAAATCCTGGTTCCTGTCCAGTGCTGTTTGTGCAGGAAAGGAGGCAGGAGCAGCTTCACATCAGCTGCCCCTAAACCACTAACCTATTACCATATCAGCCCCAGGGATGCACTAAATCCAAGCAAGGGAAGAGGTTCTCCTGGATAAAGCACCTGTGTGTCCAGGTAGCCATTCCTACCCTGAGAGTGACCAACAGAGGGAAAGAGGACACAGAGAACAGGAGAGAAGGGGGGAACAGGAGAGAGGGAGACAGGAGAGGAGAGGAGAGGAGAGGAGAGGAGAGGAGAGGAGAGGAGAG
>NW_024412467.1:19963071-20029642 GCF_014898765.1 Herpailurus yagouaroundi
AGGAGAGGAGAGGAGAGGAGAGGAGAGGAGAGGAGAGGAGAGGAGAGGAGGCAGAGGGGAGAGGAGAAAGAAAATGTTATGTTGAAACATTGCCCAGGAGACCTCAGAGAGAGGGGTTAGACAATTTGTCTAAAGCAGGAGTTGGCAAGGGAGTCAAACACCATGAAAGCACAAAAGCACAATGGCTCAGGGGTCCACAATTACTTAGGACACATGTTCCCAAATTCTAGGAAAAATCTAGAACCCTTTGTTGATATCTTTGAGCCTGGATCAGGCCCAGAGCAGACAGACTTTCTCAAAGTCACTGTGATGAATATGCTGGGCACAGGGTGATACCACATGAGACGCAAAGGGTTAGGAGGACATGACTGTCCAGCCCATCCAGTTTAATTTGGGACACCAGCATATGGTGATGACAATGACAGCAGCTAGGAACCACTGATCCCTAGATTATTGTACTTCTCTTGTATTATATTAGTTAATCTTCATGACCATCCTATGAGGTGGGTATCATTGCAGTCCCCATTTTATAGATGAGAAAACAGAGGCCCCAGGGGGGTGGTAGCATCTTAGTAAAAGGGCTCTGGAGCCAAATTCTCTGAGATCAAACCTGCTTCTCATGTGTGTGAGCCTGGACATGTCACTTAATCTATCATAGCTTCTGTTTTCTCCTCTGCACTAGAGCTGTGCTCACCTCATAGGTCGTTGTGTGTGTGTAATGAGTTGATGGATGCCTAAGTCCCATGCAGAGTAAACACTGAGCATCTGGGGGCATTGTTAGTATGGTTGCCATTCTGTCCATAAAGGACTTGCCCATGATCACGTGCTGATCAGGGAAGGAGTGGAATTTTTCTGACCATGCAGATAACCACAAGGCTACACTGCTCTCACATGGGAACTTCCACGGAAAGTGCCTGCCTTAACAAAGGGTCTGTGTTCTTCAGGGAAAGAGAGATCACATTGGGTTGAGGCATCAAAACTCAAGGCTGCAGAACAATAGGCCATCCTCAAGGAATGGATAACATCTCAAGCAACAGGCAAGCAGAGAGATGGACAGCCCATGGAAAGAGCTAGAGGCCTGCCTTGAGGGGAGTCGAGGGTGGCAACAGGAGACTAGTGAAGATAAACCTAGAAAGGCAGCTCAGAGTCATTTTTGCCTGAGAATTTATAATAGGCTGTGAACAGAAGCTCCAGTGAAGATTCCGGAGCATGAATGTAACATTATTGTCAGCTCTGCCCTCCCAATAGAACCCTGTTTTCTTTCTCCTTTTTCTTCAAAGCCTCTGTCCAAGGCACTGCCTTCTTCCATGAGTCCCCAGCCTCAGCCTTGGGACTGGAGCAGCCTGGCAACCAGTGTGCTGCTGTCCCTACCTTGCTCCCTTTGTAGAGTAAATAAAGATCAACCTGGAACAATATTGGCCCACCTATCTGAACCCATGTCACTGTCAACCAAAGCAGTTAGCTCAGTGGACATGTTCTTACATCCTAAGGGGCCCCGTCTGGGACTACATTTGTCCCTGTGAAAATAAAGATTGAGACTAGGTTAAATCATGCTCCCAGTTAGCTATCTCCAGCACCCATCATGTGTGGCCTTAGATGATCCTCATGTGGAAAATGGCAGAGAGAGACACCCAGTAAACTATAATGAACATGTATCTCTTTTTCCATGCTATCGAAAAACATTTTGTTGGGGCGCCTGGGTGGCTCAGTCAGTTGAGCGCCAATTTCAGCTCAGGTCACGATCTCGCGGTCCGGGAGTTCGAGCCCCGTGTCGGGCTCTGGGCTGATGGCTCAGAGCCTGGAGCCTGCTTCTGATTCTGTGTCTCCCTCTCTCTCTGCCCCTTCCCCGTTCATGCTCTGTCTCTCTCTGTCTCAAAAATAAATAAACGTTAAAAAAAATTTTTTTAAAAATTTACAGTTGTGAGTATTAACATCAGTGATGGTTGTGAGAATGCTTAGACCACACCAAGACCTGGTAGTTGCTGATAAATGTCCCCTGCCTGGTCACATCCATGACTGTGAATCCAGCTGGCGCACCCCAGAGAATTGCTTAGGGTAGCATGTGGCCGTCTGGCCTATAGTGAACATAACCTTATTTGGTGACATCAAATTTGACCTCTGGGTGTTCAGCACATGCGCTGTTCCCTGTGGAACCCTCACAGGAGGGGAACGACCCTCAAAGTGCCTGGGGTAAGACTGAGAGACTAGGCATTCATCTGTTCCTCAGACGACCTCCATTCAGTATCTGGGAAATAAACTCTTCCAAGTGTCATTCTAAAATAGCTCTTTAGTATTACCACGTGGAACACACCCTACAACCTTTGCAGAACGTCAGGAAACAGCAGTAGAACTAATTTTCTCCTATGAACTGGGAACAATTTTGTGAGAAGAAAACATAACCACTTTCTACTTGTGTGATTTTTTAAAAATTACAACCATGACCCCTATGTTTATAGCAGCATTATTTTTAGTAGCCAAGATACAGAATCAGCCCAAGTGCCCATAGATGGATGAATGGATAAAGAATATGGGAGAGGGGTGTGTGTGTGTGTGTGTGTGTGTGCAAAAGAATATTTTTCAGACATAAAAAAGAATGAAATCTTGCTATTTGCAGCAACATGGATGGAGCTAAAGAGTATAATGCTAAGCGACATAAGTCAGAGAAAGACAAATACCATATGATTTCACTCATGTGGAATTTAAAAAACAAAACAAACAAGCAAAGGGAACAAAATAAGAGAGACAAATCAGGAAGCAGACTCTTAACTCTACAGAACAAACTAATGGTTACCATGAGAGTGGGGGTGTTGGGTAAAACAGGTGATGCAGATTAAAGAGGACACTTGTGATGATGAGAACAGGGTGTTATATGGAAGTGTTAAATCACTATATTGTACACCTGAAACTAATATCACACTGTATGTTAACTAACTGGAATTAGAATAAAAACTTAAAATTAAAAAATAAATTTTTAATTACAGCTATCAACACACAGGTGTCCCCAAATTAAAAAAAAAAATCTTTTAAACATTTAAAATGAGAACGATTGTTTCCAAGCTTTTTGAAAAAAAGAAATTTTAATGTGTATTTATTTTTGAGAGAAGGAGAGACAGAGCATGAGCAGGGGAGGGGCAGAGAGAGAGGGAGACACAAAATCTGAAGCAGGCTCCGAGCCCAATGCAGGGCTCGAACCCACAAAAAGTGAGATCATGACCTGAACCAAAGTCGGACCTTAACCGGCTGAACCATCCAAATTCCCCTCCAAGCATTTTTTTTTTTTTCTTTTTCAACGTTTATTTATTTTGGGGACAGAGAGAGACAGAGCATGAACGGGGGAGGGGCAGAGAGAGGGAGACGCAGAATCGGAAACAGGCTCCGGGCTCTGAGCTCTGAGCCATCAGCCCAGAGCCCGACGCGGGGCTCGAACTCGCAGACCGCGAGATGGTGACCTGGCTGAAGTCAGAGGCTTAACCGACTGCGCCACCCAGGCGCCCCGCCTCCAAGCTTTTTTAACAGCATTTTGACCTGCCTCACCTCCTCCCCCACCCTGAGGTTGGGCCACGCCCCCACCTGTATAGGTGTTGGCCAAGAGTGACATGATCAAGATTTTATTTTTATCTTTTTTAGTTGTTATTTTTAAATTTAAATTCAAGTTGGTTAACATATAGTGTAATAATGATTTCAGAAATAGAAATAGAATTTAGTGATTCATCACTTTCATACGACACCCAGTATTCATCCCAGCAAGTGCCCTTCCTAATGCCCATCACCCATTTAGCCCATCCCCCGACCCAACACCCCTCCAGCAACCCTCAGTTTGTTCTCCGTATTTAAGAATCTCCTATGGGGGCGCCTGGGTGGCGCAGTCGGTTAAGCATCCGTCTTCGGCCAGATCACGATCTTGCGGTCCGTGAGTTCGAGGCCCGCGTCATGCTCTGGGCTGATGGCTCAGAGCTGATGGCTCAGAGCCTGGAGCCTGTTTCCGATTCTGTGTCTCCCTCTCTCTCTGCCCCTCCCCCGTTCATGATCTGTCTCTCTCTGTCCCAAAAAAATAAATAAACGTTGAAAAACAAAATAAAAAAAAAGAAAAAGAATCTCCTATGGCTTGTCTCCCTCTCTGTTTTTATCTTATTTTTGCTTCCCTCCCTCTATGTTCATCTGTTTTGTTTCTTAAACTCCACATGAGTGAAACCACATATTTGTTTTTCTCTGACTAACTTATTTCGCTTAGCATAATACCCTCTAGTTCCATCCACCCATGTTGTTGCAAATGGCAAGATTTCATTCTTTTTGACTGCCAAGTAATATTCCATTGGTGTGAGCAATAATTTAAATGTTAAATTATTTTTGAGAGAGAACACAAGAAGGGAGGGGCAGAGAGAAAGAGAAACAGAGAATTCCAAGCAGGCTCCACGCTATCAGCACAAAGCCTGATCTGGGGCTCGAACCAACTAATGTGAGATCATGCCCTGAGCTAAAATTAAGAGTCAGTCACTTAACTGAGCCACCCAGGCATCCCAGCGTGAGCATATTTTTTCCATTGGATAAAAGAATTTTCTTCCCTCTGATTCTTCCCTTTTAGCCATTCACTCATTTATTCATTCATGTATTCAGTTCATTCAACAAATAGTTATTTGGTGCCCACTCCATAAATAGGTTTTAGCAAATGCTCTTAAAAAAATAAACAGAGAAAAGGTCAACACCAAGAACATTTTTATTGACTTTTTCTTTGAAATAGGGAGAGATTGCTGATTTTCCTTCTAGCAGTGGCTGCTCTAGGTCAGTTCCAGAAGCACAGTTGCTGTTTTCTCGCATGGGTTGGCTACCGTGTATACAGAGCCTGCGAAGGGAGGGAATTCACAGAAATCAACAGGCAGAATATCAGCAGGACCAGCACTGACCAGTGGGGTCTCAGCTTTCTGGGCTTGTAGTCATAAGGATAACACAGGCCACATAGGAAATGTCTCCCCAGCATGGGTGCCAAGACCTTCCTCTGAGTGGGCCCCACTCCAAGCCAACACCCACATTGGGGCAGGCTGCACCCAGCCTGGGGATGGGGGAGGTAGAGAGGGGACCAAATCCATCCCACTCTCCACCTGCCATGCCAAAAAAGGAGTGCCCTTTTCCTAACTTGCACAGATAAACCCCAGTGCTGGCCCCACATCCACATCTCTTCTGACTTGAAACACCATCAGTTTTTCTTAACTGGCACTCAGCATTCTTACTGAGATTAAGTGTAGAATCCTTTTTGCTCCTTCTCTGATTGTGCCCCCCAAGCTCCCATTTTAACCAGGGTAGAGCAAGGCAGAGGGTGGTTGTGGGGAGTGCCCAAGCCCTACTCCTCCAGCATCCCAATGCATAGACCTGTGCCCTGGAGGGGAGGGTAAAACTGGGAAACCACTTGAGAAATGAATGTCACCATGACGGTTACTGGGTAAATTGTGAGGCGTTCCTATAGTTGCATTTTGTTCTGCGACCACCTAAATATTGATACCTTCCAGTGAGGCAAAAAAAAAAAAAAAAAATGAAAACAAAGACTTGGTGTTCTAAATGTCCCCTGAACCCCGACCCATTTTTCCTTCCCTTGTCTCCAACCAAGCACATTTTTCCCTTCCAACCTCTCTTGGGTTCTCCATGTCTCTTTCACATGTCTGGGTCACCAGGACCATAGATCACCAGGCAGGCTGGCACAGAGCCGTGGGGACCTGGGCTTCTCCACTTCTCTTTGAAGTGTTGGTGGAGGCTGGCAGTTTCTCTGCTTTGTGACTCTCTTCTCCAGTACCTGAGAAACTATATCCGCATCATTCCACATAAGAGAACTCATGGGTGAGAAGGATTTCATGGTCACTGTGGCAACATGATCTCCCTTTAAACCTGAACTGCGTTTAGATTCAATAAATTCTATGTTTCAGATGCTCTGCCAGATGATTTCACGTATAATATCACATTGAATCCTCCCAGTAACCACACAAAAAAACCAAGGCCCAGAGAGTTCAAATGACTTAGTCCAAAGACATACAGTGGCAACCCCATTGTCTTTAGACCCTGAGTCCAGCACGTTCCCCTCGGTTTCCTCCAACTGTGGTCACTTTCTGTGTCCCAACCACTACAGTTGTGCCCCTTCCCACTGTCCTATCAATCTGTGGAGAAAAACAAAGACGTCAGCCCTGATGGGCTGTAAGTAACCCCAAAGGGTCCCAGGTGGGGCACCGTCAGCCATGACTTTACATGCTCGGGGAGCTGACTCTCCACCCAATCGTGGCTGTTGGTCACAGAGGAGCAGACAGTGGGTGTGCTCTGTCAGCCAGGAGAGAGCATCCTAGAGTACATCTGTGAGTGAGCCCGGCCACTGTAAACTGAGCATTTGCATCTCCCCACTCAGCACAGCCATCGAACAACCTAGACTTGGGAATGTAAATGAGAAATTGCTGCTAACTGGGATGCCTAAAACATAATGTCTTCTCTATATTTCCTGTTTGCTATTTTTTAAGCGTAAAAAACACACACACAGACACAAAGTAAAACTTCAAGAATAACGAATCTTACCTACCTTTATATGATCCCACTATGCTCTAAAATGATATCTCTATCTTTACCTTAAATGGAAAATCCTATCATCGTCAAGTAATATATCAAGGCCCCAAGGCTACCCTGTCACATATTACTCTGGCATAGGAATCAGATTCTTTTCCCATGAAGTCAAACACAAAGAGTTGGGTTGTACACATATTTTCAAATTTAGTTCAGGTTCTAGTATAATCATCATGCTTACCTGGAAGTTTAGTGGTAACAGAAGGTAATACTGAGAATGATTCTTCAGTGGATTTCAGAAAATGAAGAAGCTATTTTCATTTTTAAAAATTACTATTTTTGCCTCTCTGCTGTCAGAGATGACAGTGTACGTAATGTTTAAAGATGAATGTTTCAGAGTCAGAAAGACCTAGATTCATATCTGTGTTCTGCCAATTTACTAGCTCTGTAACTCGGGTCCTTTGATTATCTTCTAAGTGTCAGAATGACATCAGTTGAATGAAGATGATGATAATGTTTGCCCCCAAGCCCATAGGGAGGGCTGGAGGGAAGACTGTGTAAGTAAAATTATGAGTACAATGCCTGCATTACTAAGTAAACACTAAAAATAATGTGAGGTGCTATCGCTATTGCTAATGACTAATTAGTAACTACCAATTAATTAATAACTAATTACTATTATTGCTATTATTGCTATCAGTATAGGGGGTGCGATTAAGTCAAGACTCTGGCACCAGATTCTCCATACTCAAGTCTTACTTCCCCTACTATTGTCCATGTGACCTTGAACAAGTTACTTAATTTCTCTGTGCCTCAATTTCCTCATCTATAAAAAGAAGATTCAATACCTACCTCATAGGGTTGCGAGAATTAAATAATAAATATAAGTAAATCACTTAACAAAAATTGTCCAATAGAACTTTCTATGATTATGGGAATATTCTAAATCTGCACTGTCCAATATGATAGCCACTAACCACAGGTAGTTATTGAGTACTTGAAATGTAGCTAGTACAATTAAGGACTGAATTTTTAATTTAATTTAATTGATTTTAATTTAAATAGCTACATGTGGCTAGTGGCTACCATATTGGATAGTGCAGACTTAGAACATTGCCTGACTACCATAAAACCATTAGTATTATGTAGTAAATGCTAAACTCAGCAGTGGTTGTGCTGGTGCTGGTAAGCAGAGTTCACAAATAAGAAGCTACTTATTACCAGCAAGGCTAGAGAGAAGAAAAACTGTATTTTCCAATAATACATGTAATACATTATTGATGGCACTTGAAGTAAGTGTTGTGAGGTGAACTAATAATAAACTGTGTGAATTATATTGCTACCTAAACTACTTCTTTCTCAAACTTTTTCCCTCATTTCATTTCAATTTTGAATACAGTTATGCATATTATAAAGCATATGCTCCATGGAAGAGATCTTGTGACTTCCTATAAAGTAATTCCCTCTAAAAGTTTACATGTATGTGTGTGTATCTGTGTTAGTAACTATCTTGTTCACAAAGAATCAAAATAGCTAGTCATTATCATTAAGCAGTATGATAGACAAGAACTCAGGATGTCAAAATTGGAGAATGGTATTTAACTTGGAAAATCATCATATTTTATGTCAATATTTAAAATCATATTTTCATTGGAGTGCCTGGTTCAGTTAGTTAAGTGTCTAACTTTGGCTCAGGCCATGATTTCATAGGCTCGTGAATTCGAGCCCCACATTGGGCTCTGCACTGACAATGCAGAGCCTGCTTGGGATACTCTCTCTCCCTCTCTCTCTCTGCCCTTCCCCTATTCATGCTGTCTCTCAAAATATATAAAAACTTAAAAAAGACAGATATTTTGGGGGCACCTGGGTGGCTCAGTCGGTTGAGCATCTCATGGTTTATGAGTTCGAACCCTGGGTTGGGCTCTGTGCTGATAGCTCAGAGCCTGGATCCTGTTTCAAATTCTGTGTCTCCCTCTCTCTCTGCCCCTCCCCTGCTTGCACTGTGTGTCTCTCTCTCAAAAATAAATAAAAACATTTAAAAATTTTTTAAACAGATATTTTTATTTTTTTAAATATTTATTTACTTTCACAGAGAGACAGAGAGCATGAGCAGGGGAGAGGCAGAGAAAGAGGGAAAGAGAGAATCCTAAGCAGGCTCTGTGCTATCAGCACAGAGCCTGACACAGAGCTTAACCTCACCCACCGTGAGATCATAACCTGAGCCAAAATCAAGAGTCAGACACAACTGACTGAGCCACCCAGGTGCCCCCAAAACATGTATTTTTAAATGGGATATTGAAAACAATCAGAGCCATCAAACACATGGAAAAGATTTTGATGTCATGCAGTATGACATAGACTTTATCTTTTTTCTTTGGCCTGAGTAATGGCTACCCTTCTCTAAAGTAAGTACACCTAAAAGTTTCTCCCTGACCTAACTTTCTCTGGATTGCTTAGGGCTTCTTTTGTTTAACTTTTTATGATAGCAAGAAAATCCAAAATATAACTACAATGATATGGAATTATTTTTACAGCATGAAAGAGAGGGGAACGGTGAAGATTCCTTAAAAAATTAGTTTTGGACAGACATTTTCATCCACCATGGCCTTCTCAGCATTTCGCAGATACCATAACATGCTCCTTGCTCAAATCAGCACATACTGTGAAAATACCACGTGTGCGTTCCATTTTCCTCAAAAGAAGGGAGGAACGTATCTCCACTTAATTTCCCTAAACAGAAAACAGTGATGTTAAATGTTACACAGGCTTTTGTATTTGGTTTGGTTAGAGTCTCTAGGGTTCATTATCATCTCAGTAGTCAGGCAAAGGAAGTTTAAATTCTGGGTACAGAAGATGAATGTCGGGAAAAGGAAAATGAGTGTTCATTAAGTGCAAAGGAAGCACTCTACAATGTGAGAATAGGCCTCTCCTTTCATTGCCCCCACTTCTCTCTGGCCTCCTGCCCACTCCATTGTTAGGGAAGCCTGGGCAGTATTTACATGCCCATGGTAGCAGCTGGCTACGATGATGACATCTGAGGGGAAACTGGTTAGGCATGAAGACATCTGAGAAGGCTTAATCTTCAAGTCATGGCCAGATCTAAAGCCTATCCGTGAAGGCCTGAGCATGGGCACCAACCTCTCAAACACTAAATTTCCCCATCACTGTCAAGAGTGACCTGGAAGGATGCACTTGGCTTTCCACAGTGCAGGAGTCTTCCTGCAGAGCTAGCATGGAAATTGGCGTATGGAAATAATTCTTCACCTGGAGCCCACAGACCCAGGGAGGGCCATAGAGAGACCTTCTGGGTCTGTAATGAATCCTCTAAAACCACATGTGAGAGGTGTATCTTGTATTCATCACTGTGTATGTCGTGTTGAGGAAGGGCCAGTAGCTATTATCAGATTTTTTGCAAGGGACTTATGTCCATACTTGTAATAGCATGCCATGAAGATGGCAGATGGCTCTAAAATAGTTCTTCCCTGAAATTAAAGGGATCCTAGCAGACTTCTACCAACAGCATCTCTGAAGTAGCCCCACTTTCTCCAATTCAGTTTTTGTAAACATTATCTTTATCTCGTATTTTTTTTAAATGTGAAAGTGTTCTGAAATTTTTTTCCCAACTTATGAAAAATATGTCAGCCACACTTGAGAATTAAGCCAAGAACACTAAGAGTATTCTAATAATGCACTCTGTACTTCCAGTATCTCTATCGATAGAGTCAGGGCATCTGGGGAAGACTGAAAATTTCAGCCTGTCTTCCAAATGTGTTGTCTGCATCAGAGATTTTCAACTGGGGAGCAGTTTTCTAAGTTGGTTCCTAGAAATCAACAGGGGTGCTTAAAATAAACTTATTATAGGCTCTGCCTGAGATTCTGAGTTAATTGCTTGGGAGTGGGCCTACACCTCTGTGATTTTTAAAGTCCCCCAGGTGACTCTTTGTGCATGCCAGGCTGAAGACCACTGGTGACAGGCTAGACACACCACTTGGCATGCAATCTGTGCTCTCTTGGTGACACCTGCCATGGTCACCACCATGATCGTTGCTCTACCCCCTGATCCCTCTGATGGCAGGATCCCCCACCCCCACCCCAGCGGGTCTGGATTTGAATGTACTAAACACAGAGCATTGGGCTGCAATTTTCATTTTTCTCATAGATTTTTAAAATCCCATAGACATAAATTTAGACACAAATTGTGTCTTAAACAGTGAAGCAATGAAGATTTATTCTTTACTGCAGATTCAGTAAGTGAGAGTCTTTTTCCTGGGCATTATCCTTCCTCTTTCCCTCTATTCATAAAAAGGTTCATTTCCACATGATTTTTTTCTATATTATATGTCTGCTTAAAGAAATGGGGTATAACAATGGCTGGGCTGTTATGTAGAAAACTCAATCAATAAATTCCATTGTTAAACAGTGAAATTAATTTCACAAATGTTTGCTGGGCACTGGCTACATGTTGGAGTTGAAAGTGCACTAAAATATAAATATAAGGTGAATAAAACAAGCTACCTTGAACATTGCTATTCCAAAAACAGTATGAGCCATAAGCTATGGAGCTTCTGTCTCATGCTATGCAGTGTTTTAGCTATTTTACATGCATTTTCTCATTCTACCCTTTTCTTAGAAAGGAAGAACTACTATTATTATTCCCAAGTTGTATAGAGCTTATGCAGATCCATCCATTCAGCATACATACCTCTGAAACAAACAAGCAAACCCCATAGCCACCTGGCCATTTTCCAGCTCACTGGGTTGGTGTTGGGAAGGCATACCATTCCTGGCACCTAATAAACACAGCCAAAGAGCCAACAGTAATAGCATTCCACGTCAGCAACCCCATGGGAATGTCGGTCCAGTCTTAGAGACAAGAAAACTGAATCTCAAAAAGGTTAAGTAAGGCCCCACTACTAGTAAGTGTTGAACTGACACTGAATTCAGGCCACCTCATGTGACGCTTTGCCAAATACCCAATCCTTCTGAGACTTGTCATAGATAAACTCACTAACAAAGAGCCTTACTCTCTCCTGGACTCAGGTGTTGTAGCTGTGGATGAAAAGTCTTTTTGGCCTATTTTAGCATCCAGATTCCTTTTCTTCAAGTTCCACAGTGATGACTCCCTCTTTGGCCATATTTCTTCGAAGTATGCCTAAAAGTAAGAAGGCTCAGTCACCCTGGAGCCATCTCTTCCTCTTGAACTTAGGAATTCCTCCACAGACACCGCCCCCCCCCCCCCGCCCGGTGTCCTGGCAGGAAGCTTGAGTCCTGTCCAGAAGCAGAGTTTGCCTGGCCACCCTCACCATGGAAATGTGTTGCTACACCAAGTGCACTTCCATCTCCTGCTGATAGAGAGCAGCTGGTGGTCACGGCTATTAACCTGAGCTCTAATTAGGGTGATTTTCCTAATGAGGAAAAGAGTGTGATCCTAATTAGTAATTTTCCATCTTTGTCTCAATAGGTATCCCCCAGTCAAAGCAATCAGCTAGCCTCATCATCCTGGTTCCATTGCCAAAGAATAACCATTCTGTAACACCAGCAAAAGTGAAGATGGTTAAGGACACAGGAGAGCAGAAAGCTTTTATGTGCTGCTAATGAACTGCATTTTCCTCCCCCAACTCATGTCTTAGGTCCGCGGCACTAGGATGGTTGGTTCTGACATGGTGGTGACAGTTGAATTCACCAATCCTCTAAAAGAAACTCTGCGAAATGTTTGGATATACCTGGATGGTCCTGGAGTGACAAAACCAATGAGGAAGATGTTCCGGTAAGGCCTGGGGTGGGGACTGAGAGGTGAGAAGTGACATGGGCAGGCTTATCTTTCTCTGTCTTTTCCCAACTTACATATAATGCCCAAGGAATGTGTCTGAGAAGCTGCTGCCTTCTTATTGGCCATTTCTATGAGTCATGGGGTAAAAGTAGGGTTGACTTGACTGGCACTTCCATCATTTAATCCATAAAACCACCCTAATGAGGATGCTATTAGCATCTCCCTTGAGGTAGTAGAGGAGTTTGAGGCTTTGAGGGGTTGGCTGATTTGGCCCGAGTTTCACAGCTTATAAGAGTAGTGTCGGGTGCCTGGGTGGCTCAGTCAGTTAAGCGTCCCACTTTGGCTCAGGTCATGATCTTGCAGTCCATGGGTTTGGGCCTCACGTCAGGCTCTGTGCTGACAGCTCAGAGCCTGGAGCCTGCTTCAGATTCTGTCTCCCTCTCTCTCTACTCCTCCCCCACTCACACTGTTTCTCTCTCTCAAAAATAAATAAACATTTTTAAAAAATGTAGTGCCAAGATTCAGACTCGGGGTGGCTGATTCAGAACCTAAGTCTCAAGCATTGTGCCCTGCCACCTCTTCATGTAGCAGTGCTACTAATATCTATTGAGTACCTACTATGTGGCAGATATGATGCTGAAAGATGTCCCTTTGCAAGGGTCCTTTCTTCCCAACGCCACCCCACAGATTTTGCCGACACATGCACTGTAGAACTGTTCCTTTCAACAGAATAAAGGTGAGCCTCAAGACTTGCAGACTGGGTTCTCAGGGGACCTCAGGCTCTGTGATAATAAGAATGAAATCGCTTCATCCATGTCTAGTGCAATTGGGTTGTGTGCTGCAGTTTCTGGGACTTCTACTGACAAAGAGTATCACCCAACAACACAGCCCATTTCATGGTCAGGTAGCTCCAATTGTTAGGAAAAAATTCTACCTCTTGATCCTACCCAGTGATCCTGTCATTTGGATTGGCACAGAACAAAGCCCAACTCTCTTCCACCTGGTGCCCTGCAAATGTTTGCAAACAACTGTCACATTTCTTCATACCTCCCCTGACTTCATCCCTCTGACCCCTGATGGGGCTTCAGCTTCCCCCATATCCCACCTAACTCCAGTTTGTCAGGGCTTCTCTGAAATTGTGACACCCAGAATGGATCCCAATCTTTGAGGTTTATTACTTTCATTTCTACCACAAATAAGTCCCTGTCAGCATCAATCAATCTCGCATATTTCCTGTGGGTGACCTTCTAAAATAGAGAAGGGGAGGTGGAGGGCTGCGGAAAGTGCCTGATGATGTTAGGAATTATCTTCAATGCGCTTTCTGAAAGCTACTTCTGAATCTGTGGGACCAGGCCAAGGCCTCCTTCACCCCTTCTGGGATGCCTTTAAAGAACACTTTGCCCACTAAGTGCTCTCTGCATTTCTTTTAAGTTACAGTGCTCACAGCCTTTGCAATCCCATTGTCCAAGAAATGCCTGCTGCCCATGAATGCAATAAACAACAGAGAAAATAATTTGAGTGCTTTTTAAAGAATGCAAGCACAAAACATAACACCGTTCCTGTGCTAATAGGAAAGTTGCAGGAAAAAAAAATAAATTAGAAATCATCTTCAGCCACAGGGAGAGGTCAGCAGTGATAGCCTTGCTTTTGTCAGAACCGATAGCCTTACTCACCCCTTCTCACACCTTCCCATTTAAATCAGATGCAAGAATCACTCAGGCAAAGTGAAACAAGTTTCTTCTTCAAAACAGCCCCCTGCTGCATCCAATTTTTCCTTCTCAGACAGTAACCCCAGAAGCTTCATCTGAAGCTACCAGAACCCCCTGGTCCCTGTACACCTTGGCTATGCCCCAAATCCCACCTTGATCACAGGCCAATGCATGAAAAAAGACCATCTGTGTGTTAGAAGAAAGATTAATCATCACATGGTGTAAAGACCCACCATTTGGAAGGCATAGGGCTCCAAGTGGGTTGAGTGTCTAGGCATTTATTGTCACTATCTTACATTGGGGTAGTGAAGTGGAGTGAATCATGGAAAGGATGGAAGAGTCCAGTCCCTACATGGACACAAGGCAAATGCCCTGCCCACACTCTTTTTTAAGGTACCATTGGCACTTACTTCCAACACACTGGTCTATTGCAGATAGATAACAGACAGAAAGCCAGGTCCTCAATCTGTTTTGGGAATCCAGATCCATAGGGTGGATCTCTCAATGCAAGGGTAGCTTTATTTCTCCTAAACTGTCAAACATTGGAAAGAACTTGAGAGAGAAAATGTTTAATACCTAGGGTGGGCTTGGGACTTTGGAAAGAGCACTATTCTCTCTGTCTCCTCCTGACTCCAGCACACACATTCACAACTAAGACCTGAGCCAGCCAGCACCCACATCCATATTGTCAGATAATTACAAGAACTCCAGGGTACCGTCTCCTGCCAAGATCTGATCTAGAGTGGCAGATCCATGTAACAACTTGGACCCTTAAAAAGAGCAATTCTGCAGAATCAGAATCCTTCGTAAGAGTGCATTCCTTTCTAGGATACACATCTTGAATCATCAAGAGAATCACTACCCCTACCTATCCACCCACATTCCTGCCAGGGCCCTAGAAGGCAAGGGGTCTCAAGCTCAAAGCAGGGAGCCTGGAAGGCAGGAGCCAGAAAACATGCAATTGAACTAGGAACAAGGAAGGTAGTGTTGCTTGTTCCTTGTTCAGGGTTAAGACCCAACTGTGCTCCGAGATGGTTTACCTGTCTGCCTTCTCCCACCGCCTCCCTCCTATCTCAGATGCTTGGAAGTGCTTGCCCCCACAGACTCTCAGCTTTCAAGTTTCTGCACTTGATCCTTCCAGAGCATCAAATAATTCATCTTCCAGATTCATTTTTCTCTTTAAAAAATGATCAGGTTCAGTAAGTTATTTCAAGAGAAAAGTTCCCTGACTTTGTAAATTTTGTCTTAAATTTTGAGTTTCTCAAGTAGGACAGAAGCTGAGGGCTAGACACACAGAGAACAACCCATAGATAGTTGCAGTTTATTGTAATAATAATCCCATTTGCCTGCGTGCGTTCAAGATGATAAATGGCCAGCATATCCTGATAGCTCAGCACATTAACCGAGAACCATTTATCACAACATCTATCCCCAGGCAAATAGGATTATTCCAGTATTACTCCACTTACCAATATGGGTAAATGATTCTTTTCTCTTTCTGTACATAGTTATCTGTAAGTAAATGCATACTTAGACATGCAAGTGTATCTTCATTTATGAGTATCTTTGTATGATTCTCTTGAGTAGGCATGTATACATGTATGAGATACATGTACAAATATCATTATGGGACTGAGTATAAGAGTAAGAACCAATAACAAAGTGAAGCTTGGGGATTATAGTTTCTGTTGGAGGTAGTCACCTGCATTACACTGCCCCAGACCAGATCCTCAAGCAGGATGACTATTTTGCTAAGTGTTTCTGATTGATCACTTGGGGAAACCAGGGAAGAAAGAATGAATGGACCAGGGTAAAAATAGCACAGCTCTTGAGAGATAAATATCTCAAAACATGTATTCATATTGAATTAATCACTGTAAATTAAGGACAGAGAACTGTTGTTCTGCAAACAGGCAGGGGGAGCTTACTTTCCTAGTTACATTACAGAGAGTTCAGGCAGAGGAAGCAATGACCACAAAGGGGATTGTGGTAATAATAATAACAATAGCAACAACAGTAATACTTTTATAAACAACACTGGGCACTTTACCATATTTTGCCATGCTTCCAAGTGCAGTACAAATAGTAATTCACCACCACCCTCCCCCCACTCTATTCAATATCCCACAGTGTCCGCTTTTTATAGGTGAAGAAACCCATGGTGAGGTCAATGTTTTTCAAACTTTGAATCGTAAAATCAACTTACTGAGTTTGAACAATACCTATATAGGTGATGTGTGTGGACTTTTCACATAATTTGCCTATTATATAATGGATGGAAATAGTGTATAGAATCACATTTATAAAGAACAAAAATAAGGAAAATAATTAGCAAATACCAAATTAACACATTTAGACCAGTAGTGTCAAAGTCAATGCCTAGAGCAGCTCCAAAGTGAGGAGTCCCCAAGGACTTAGATGCCTTTCCCAATTCACTGGGCACAGAGATAAGAGTTTGAAAAGAATTTCTTATTTAGTGCCTAGATTTCTAAGATTTGGGGCATTTCCCCTTTTTATTCCAGAGGATGTACACCCACAGCCAGCTAAAATACATAGATTTTAGCTCTATTTAAGGAAATTTGGGGGTTCTAAGTTTACATAGAATAGGTTAAACACCGGTATGGGGCTCCATATTTCTCCTTGTACTTTGGCTCTGCTTAAAGTGATGCTCTATGGCCCTGGCACCCAAGGACAAATGGGGGCTTACATAGCTGAGGTCTTTGAACCACTCCAGACTTTCCTTGACAGTTCCCCTTCCTTGTAACCACCCCAGTCTGAAGCTAGAGCATCCCCAGCTCTTTTGGTCTCTCAGCCCCTTCATGGTACTAGTAGTAAGTGCCATCCATTAGGGATGTATTCACAGAATGCCTCTGTACAACATGTTCCTCATTTCTGAGCATGAGCACACTCTTCATGTCCCCCAGCATATCTTTGTTCTTCCATGGTCTGGGCCATCAGACTGTGACTGTGGAGGATTCCATAGGATCTAATCTTCCTTGCCTGTAAAATGAAGTCACTAGACTAAATGATTTCTAAGTCCTTTCTAATTCTGATGCGCTGTGCCTCAATAATCCCATGAAAGCAGGTCCCTTTTCTAATATACACATGGTGGTATATTCATCTCCCCAGTGCTCTCCCAGAGAAATGTTGGCCCAGGATTCCCTGCAAAGACACCTAGCACATACCCTCCCTGAGGGTCAGAGAGCAAAGACCAGGAATCCTCCATGAACAACACTGTAAGAAGCTCTTAATATTGAATAAAAGGGCATCTGTCTTGCTTGTGAAAAAAAAACAAAAAAACAAGTGCGGTGGTCAGAAAACTCATCTTTTGGCAGATATTGTATGAAATACAATAGTAGAAAGAGCATGAATTTGGGACTCAGAACATCTTGAGTCCAAAGCTCACCTCTGTCCATTAATAGCTGTGTGAACTTGGAAAATTGCTTCGCTTGTTTATCCCTCCACTTTTTTTCTTTTCTTTCTTTTCTTTTCTCCCCTTTTCTTTTCTTTTCTTTTCTTTTCTTTTCTTTTTCTTTTCTTCTTTGATAGAGAGAGAGCATGAGAGCTGGGGAAGGGGCAAAGGGAGAGAGAGAGAGAGAGGAATCTCAAACAGGCTCCATGCCCAGTGAATATCCCGACCTGGGGCTCAACCTCATGACCATGAGATCATGACCTGAATGGAAAGCAAAAGTTGGACCCTTAACCAACTGAGCCACCCATATACCCCTTCCTCCATTTTTCTTAACTATTAAATATGTTAAATAGTATCTATCTCAAAGGACTATCGTGTATATAAAACCTACATGTAACTTCCTCCTGAGGCTTCAATAGGGTGATATATGTGAAGCATCCAGAGAAGCCTAAATCCCCTCAACCCCGATTGACCTCAGTCATTCACTGGAGTGGGCTTGACCATGAAGCTTAGGAAAACCTCAGAAATAGGCTGCAAAGGAAGAGGAGAATACCAGAACCATTAAACGTCAGTCCCATTATCAGGATGGATACAAATGAGTAGCAGAAAAGTGCATGGTCAAAGGGACCCATTTTGTTGGTTAAACAGGATTATGAATTATAGAGCATGCAAATACTCCATCAGTTGGCAGCAGGTAAGGTTATGTTCTAGATCTTGGGCCTGGGAACAATGTCTACTCCAAGGGAATTGGCAATAACTAATTAGATTATCAGGACCTCAGCAAAGGCAGCTGGAGATTCAGCTAGGAGTCTAATCCAGAAGAGAACCAGAGTGGCCCAGAGTGAGCCAAAGGAGATTAGTCACATCAATGAGGCTGCTGTGGAGGCTGGAGGACAACCTAGAATTCAGTTGGCTCATGGCTGGTGGGAGGCTCAGCCCCAGCTTCACCACACGTCTACTGGGTGGCCAGTTGATGCATTCAAGTGGAAGGAACCATGACCCAATGGGTCTGTCTCTAGCACATCCCCATCTAGAGGCCTTATTTGCATCAGAACTTTTGGAATCAGCCCTTTGTCTTCTAACCACCATCCATTGAGAGAAGGAGAGCGTATGAATCAGGCAGGTGTTCTTACTGCTTCCTGATCAAGGTGGGAACTGGATCTGCCTCTCTGAAGAGTAAAACCTTTCCTCTCTTTTCCATCCTTTCAGTGAAATCCGGCCCAACTCCACTGTGCAATGGGAAGAAGTTTGTCGACCCTGGGTGTCTGGCCCTCGGAAGCTGATAGCTAGCATGACCAGTGACTCCCTGAGACACGTGTATGGCGAGCTGGAGTTGCAGATTCAGAGACGACCTTCTGTGTAAATGCACAGGGGGCTGAGATGGACCCAGGCACTGAGCCCCTTGCAGCCTTGGCTAAGGAAATTCTAATGCAAAAAATAGCTCTTGCTTTAACTTAGGTGTGAAGACCCAGCCAGGATTGCATGGGGCTCCAGAGTGGAGATGCCATGTATTTCAAACACAACTTTTCAGTATGACTATTCAATATGGAAGTTAGTTTTTAATCACTCCACCTTCCAAAGAATTCTGAGCATTAGCTTTAATTAAGCTCTAATTAAGCTCTCATAGCTCATAAGAGTAAAAGTCATCATTTATCATCACAAATGGCTGCAGCTCCAAATATCAGAGAACTTCATTTAACAAGGGGATTTGCTCAATACCTGGCTTCATGTAAAACAAGACTCTGATCTCCCACTCAGCCTTTTGGAGGTAGTATACTCCCCAAAAGGGAGAGAAGCACATGATTTGGGCCCTAGAATTCTACTCCCCCTTTTTGGAATTAGATTCTACTCTCTGTGTCAGAATATTTTTCCCAGGAATTGAGTACAACATCATTTTTCTTCTTGGCAAAGCCAGGGCAAGGTCTTTCATGTCGCACCTGCAGCAAAGCAACTGCCTGCCAAATTTCACAGATTTACCTTCTGAAAAGATGTGGCCCCATATTAACAAATTGCATTTGTGGGAAACTTAATCACCTACGAGGAGATAAGATAGCAGGTGCAATACTCAGATCTATTAAATAATGTAATTTTATGGTGAGTTCTATAGGAGGTGTCACACTGTGGCCTGATCAGCAGGAACCAATATCCCTTACTTTAACTCTTTTGGGACCACAATACTATAAAGTAACAAGGCTGATTTGGGACAGGGAGAATGATGAATTAATCTCCTTAATTACTGATTATACTTCATGTGTCTCTCTGGGATCCTTTCCCTCATACAATAATGCCAGCCCAAGTACATTTTTAGAGATAGAATAAGACCTAGAAGTTGGAGACTCTGGCAGATTTGGTGGACAGACATGTGGAAGGATGAGCAGCCACTAATTTCCTATTGTCTTTCATATCACTCATGTTGAGACATCACCTCAGGACTCAAGCACTGAAAGGTAATATGGACTCCATCTTGCAAATAGCCAGTGCTGCCACAGACCCAATGACAGAGGATGCTAACAATATTTGTATTATGCTCCAAGATTCCAACAGGCAAGGCTATCTACTATGGATTTGCAAGCCTGATTTATGGCCAAAATTACCCATCGATTAATGCCTAAGGTGTGATTCTTAACAAAAACAAAAACAAAGTGGGAAAAGCCATAGTGGAATCTTCTGATCTATATAACCACATTTATAAGCCTTTGAGACTGTTCCCAGCACCAGGAATCCATGAAGAGTAGGGGTCACCTCTATAGTTTCATCATACCTAATTCTATTAAGTAATCTCCCAGCCTTCCAATACTCAATTTTAAAATGAAATGCATTTTGCTATACTGTTAAACTGGCTTCATAGAGTGTATTCTTATTAACTAGAGTGTAATCGAAGCTTCAAATAAAGTTCATCTGATTGTGCTTGCATCTTCACAGAAGTGAACACTTTTTTATTTTTTTAATTAATTTATTTATTTTTGAGAGAGAGTGAGAGGGGGAGGGGAAGAAAGAGAGAGAGGGAGAGAGAGAATCTCAAACAGGCTGTGCACCGTCGGCACGGAGTCCAATGTGGGGCTCAAACTCACAAACCATGAGATCATGACTTGAGCTGAAACAAAGAGTTGGACGCTTAACTGACTGAGCCACCCAGGTGCCGCCAGAACTGAACACTTTTAATTTTCAATACAACATACTACTCACTACAAGTGCTCAAGAAACCACCCTTCTTTAGCAGTAGATAACTGACTCTGCAAGGAAAACAAGCATCTCTCCTTTAAAGGAAATTACTTTAGTCGGTACTCATGTCAGTTAGCTTTCCTTACTGCTCTCTTTACATTTTATTAACCTCATTCACCAAAGGAGGAAGTATACGTATTTAGTTCAAAACCAGCTTCCAGAAACTGCAAAATCTCTGTAGATGCTTTTTCATGAATGCTCTCCTACATCATTATGGTGAATCAGCGGACAAACCAGCATGGATACCTATCATAATGAATACCTTTTTTGGTCTTAGAACAGAGGTGGAAAATATATGGCAAGTGTGTATGGGAGATCTTACATTCATGGCAAACATCACTGAATAATTGCAACTCAGATAAGACCTCAGAATTCTCCTCCACACAGTACTCCAGGCAGCTATTACCAACTGATTTAGAGTTGGCACTCAAAATAAAACCTATTCATCATGCCTAAGAGCCAGCCCATCCCCTCTGACAACTGGGATTCTACACTGTATAATAATGTTGCAGCTCTAAAAATCATTTTAGTGGTGGTAACAAGCAATGAATCTCAGCACCAGAGACTCTGAATTCTAGATTTTGCCTGTGCTAGTCCCCTGTGCTTCTGAACAAATCTTTATTTGTGTTTATAGCCTCAATAACCAAAGAAGGATAACAATACTTATGTTATCACAAGATTCTTCTGGGGGATATATCAAGCAAAACTTCACAACAACACATGCAAAACTATAGATAGATGGTAAACAATGAAATAGGTAGATAGGTAGATGAGATAGATAATAGATGATAGATAGATGATAGATGATAGAGAGATAGATGATAGATAGATGATAGATAGATAGATAGATAGATAGAGATAAATAGGAGAGATTGTATGAATACATATAATTACAAGTAATTTCACTTCATCAACCCCGTAAAAGAAGTAAATGTAATTATTTCCAGCCTGTTGTTGCAGAACCCAGAAAGGCCTAGGAAGCTATGAATCATGGTAAATCAAGGTACGGGTAGGAGCAACCAGTGAAATCTACCCCTGGTTTACTATATTTTCTTTAAATATTTTGTCTCCCAAAGTTTTTAAGAATATTGAATTAAAATCCCAGGGTCATGGGATGGAGCCCCACTTAAGATTCATTCTCTCTCTCTCTCTCTCTCTCTCTCTCTCTCTGCCCCCCTTCCCCACTTGCACTCTATCTTTAAAATAATTTTTTTTAAAAAGGCGAGAAAGGTAGCATTTCAAGGGAGCTGTCCATTTCAAAGACTGATACAAGTATATTACAGACAACTTCCTAGAAGCTGAAATTTGGGCAACCAAGTAATTACCATTGGTAGAGACTGATGAAGACCCAGGATTTATTCTTAGGGCCATTCTCACTGCTGTCTTAAAGACAAACTCTCCAAGTGAGTCAACTGCTTCTACAGATACTCCTTCCCACCTTAGGACAAGTGTTTCCTTTGTTTTCAGCATTTCAACTGTGTCACCTTCTTAAGTCTCTGTAGAAGAATGAAAACAAGATAACAAAAACATCTTTTGAGTATGTCTATCAGAAATCTCTCTATAAAAACAAACACGTGAATAACTGAGAAGAAAAAAAGCAAAGACCTCCACTGCAGCAGGATGAGTGACTAAGAGACTGTGCTCACCTCAAGTGCCAGGAGTTACACTGAGCATTTTTTAGCTCCAAAGACAATAGACATTTTTTAAAAGATGCTTGGCCAGCTTGCTGCTGATACAATTAGTGAACCCCATTAATTTTCACACTAATCATTGTTCTAGGACTTAAGTAATTATTTAAGCAATGTTTCACCAGCCCTGAAACTAATTCAAACATAATAAGTATTTCCTATTAGTGAAAATAAGTACCCAAAATACAAAAAAAAAAAAAGCATACTTTCCTCTTCTTTTTGGTTTGAGCAAGTTTAGACAGTGAGGAAACATAGCATGAAAAATAATTACAATCAGACTTGGAGTTTGTTACCTAAAAATTGTAGATTATAGAATACCATAAAATTGTCATCACTGCTCCTATTGAGTGGTGGTGTCCACCTTCCCTCCCCTCAACTCTAGGTGGTCTCTATGATTACTTTGACTGATAGAATGTGGTAGAAACAATGCTACCAGTTATATGGCCCGGGCCTTGGGAGACTGGTGGCTTTCATTTCTTCATTCCTGAAATCCTTTCCATAGAAGACCTGAGCTGCCATGTAAAAGCTCAACTACTTTTAGACTGCTATCCTAGAGAAACTACCTTCAATGCTCTGGTCAACCATCATAGATGAACTCAGCCTTCCAGCAACCTCCACCAAAGCACCAGACAAGATAATGAAGCCATCTTAGCCCCCACCCCCATCCCAGACCAACTCATCCACCAGCAGAATGCTACTGAGTAACCTCAGTCACTTAGAGCAGAATAATCACTCTGCCAAGCCTTGCCCAAATTCCTGACTCATCAAATCATGAAAGATGACAAAATGGTTGTTGTTTTACATCACTGAATTTGAGGTTATCTGCAATGCAGTAAGATGAAACCAGAGTACTTAACCCAACAATCTCAGAAAGGAGAGCAATTTACTGATTAACAGTTTTTTTGATTTGGGGAAATGCTATGTTTTTGAACTTCATCTTTTCTTTCCAAAACTATATAGTGATATATAGTTTGCGGTTACTCAACAGCTTCCATGTATTGGAAGAGACCTAAACATGTATTCTTCCAAGTTTAATAATTTAAATATTGCCAGTTCCTTCAACTCTTCCTTTTAAGCTATGGTTTTTTGGGACTTTCATCAGCTTCATCAAGGATTGGTAAGATGCTGTAACTTGAAGATGAAAGAGAAGGCACAACAAAAAGGCTGATACTGCTCTCTCACAGCGACTTAGGAAGTAGGACCATTCCACTAAGAACCTCAAAGAGCAGGTCAAATCCTCTACTACCCCCATAAACCCAGCCTCCCCATGAGCTGAAGTACTGGGAAACAGTCTGGTCATGAACCTACATGCCATTGTTTTCTCCTTGAATGTTCAAAAATGTCTTGATTTGCATATAGGTCTACACTGATTTAGCTCTAAACTACTTGAAACAAAATGGAATGAAATAATTTATTTTTCTGTTAGTTATACCTAAACCCAAAATTTGTGGCTACTATTGCAGGTAAGCTGGATAATGGCCTGAAACCTGAAGTTTCTGGTTAAAGATGAGAAACTAGCCAATTGATGTTAGAGCAGTCTTACTCTCTAGAAATGTGTCCTCAGCACTCACTAGTGGTGATAATGAGTAGCTATCCTCCTGCCCAACCTCTCATCTACAAGGGCCTTTCGGCCACAGTGAGGCTCCCCATTTTTGTGCTGTCTTTCACCAAAACATCCAAAACCCACAGAAGGCCTATATCCATGTGGCTCCCTGAGATCCCTGACAGAAGGCACTGGGAGTAGTCAATCCCTGTTGTTCTTGCCCATGCTCATCAATACCACACAGCCCTCAGAAAGCAGAGGGGCACCTGCTTTTCCATTCTATACCTTTTCCTCAAAAGAGAGATTCCTAAGCTTAGTAGAGCATCCCTTCATATAGCAAACCATGACATTTAATATGGATTGTGAATAGTTTCCTACCATAATGACATTGATCACTTTTCCTTTACTGTTTCTGGGGTAGTTTCTTAAGGCTAACGTTACCCATATTTCAGATTTGGACAACTATATCATCTGGGGATTTTCAAGTGAGAAGTTCACCCTCCCACCAAGTATTCCCCTACCCAAACCATGCCTGTCTAGGCTGAAGTGCCCATGGTATTAACCTGGTGTTGCCAAACTTGATTTTTGTACATCTCTTTTGGTATAGACACAAGGCCAAGCTTATGAGTATTTTTTCTTTTGTCTTGGCTATAACCATGAATTCAAAAAATATGACTCTAATAAAGGAATCTGCCTTTTATGCTGGTAATTAAAATGCTAGGTATCTTCAATAACATTCTAATTAACTTTATTGAGTATACAATGCTAAAAGCCCATATAGATCAACAAAGTGTTATTACTGATATAAAATTGAAAAATAGGTGTAATACAGCAAAATCTCTCTCTATGTTGAAAAACAATAGGCTTCCATGATATCTTCACTAGTAATGTTAAGCAGAAAGTGACAGCTATTATCTTGGAAAGGTATGATAAAATAAATAAATAAATAAAAGCATGGGCTCACCTAAATAACCCAAATAGTGAAAATATAATATAAAAGTACTCTACTTCCATCATTTCTTTTCGTTAATCCTGCTTATCTCCAAAAAAAATCTAATTTAAGCAGAGCCACAGTATCTATGTATCCTAACTTGTGCTTAATGTTTTGTTCTGTTAGTACTCATTATATGTAAAATAATAACACATAATGAAATCCTGGCTATATGTTGCTTTTCAAAAATTAATACATTAGATAATTAGGTATCCAAAAGGTTACCTTCACTGTTATTATTTTTTCATTGGTGTTATTACTAATAAAACATGCTGTTTATATCCCATGGCACCCTTGGTCCTGTGCTGAATTGAGCAGCAGTGAAGAGTCCTGCCCTGTCAAAAATAGTGACTGATCCAGGGTTCTTCTGGTGACAATGTAGAATTTGAAAAACTACTTGGCAGTATCTACTAAATCCGAATACATGTTGCGACCCAGTAATTCAACTCCTAGGTATATTTCTGATAGAAATATGTACATATATTTATCAAAAGATAAGACCGTTTAAGAATGTTCGTAACATTCAAAATAATCAAAACATTTTTCAGGAATCCAGATGATCCTTAACTGGGTACTCCGGCTTGGGATTTCTCATGAGGTAGCAGTCAAGGTTAGCCAGGACCGTGGTCTCATCTGAAGATTGCTCTCAGCTGTCAGCTGCCAATTCTCTGCAGACTGGTGCACCAAGGACTCGGTTCCTTGCTGGCTGTGAGCTGGTGGCCTCTCCCAGTTCCTTGTCCTGCCAGCCTCACCATAGAGCAGCTCACAAGTTGACACTGGGCTTGCATCACAATGAGGAGTCAAGAGAGCAAGACAGAAGCTAAAATCTTTTTGTGACCTAACCTCAGAAATGACACCCATCATTTTTGTCATACTCTGTTAAAAATGAGTCACTGAGTCGAGCCCTACAGTCAACAGAAAGGAATTACACAGGGCATGAATATCAGGACGTGGGAATCATTGGGGGATATCTTAGTTATTCCTCAAGGAAATTTGAGTTAAAAAAATTGTTCTTAGAAGTGCTAAGATGAAGTCATACGTTTTTGGTTTTATGTTGCCCTCCTTCCAAGGCCTAAGAAGCTATCCATGCATACTAAGTGACTTCCAATTAAATTTTTTGAGGGTCTTTCCTCCATAACAGAAGACATCAAGCTTGAGGATTTACTTCTTGAAAGGCCACCATCTGACCAGAACAAAACGAGTCTCTTTGATCAACTAGTCTAGTTCTCTAGCTAAGAGGGTAATATCTGGATGCCAGAGAAGGAGGAGTTGGTGTTTTCACTTCAATACCACATAGAAACAGAACGCAAAAAAAGCCAACAGTCTTCACCATTGATATTCAGGCTACCTCAGCTAGGGTTCACCTTATTGTATTTAAAAGCCAGTAAATGCAGCAGAGATTGTGTGGCAGACCATATGTTAACACATGGAGAAATAATACCCTTTAATCTTAAAGTTGATTATCTCTTTCCATCTCTGCTGTGCCTTGGCATGGCTTCCCCTGACAATTTCTACCAAATGTTGAAAGAAGTTGTAGTATCTGGCTGACCCATCACGATGATTTCCTTTGCCAAAAATGACTAACAGTTTCAAATGACTAAAATAGATCCCATTTAGGCAAGCATCCACTTTTCAACTTATAAAAGGTCTGTGGTTCTGGTGTATACATCGCTATGTACCTGGTCCAGAATAGTCTGTCAGTAAGCGTTGTTGAATGAATGAATGGTCATAATGGCCACCTAATGGAGCAGGGAAAAGTGTTACTCTCCCTGGTACTTATAGTTCAAGTTGGTCCTGTCATTTTGGTTACTCTCATTCAAGTATTTCCCATATGCCACTAAAATCCCAAAGCACTTTGTCTCCAGGCAATTTGTTTCCTTTTTACCATTCCACCCCCTAGAGTTGGCCTAAGAATTAAAGCCTAAATAATATAAAAAGGAATGGGAGTCGAGATGGGGCAAGAATGACAACTCCATCACTGAACACAGCTCATTTGAACAAAACCTACTGACTTTCTGCTTCTCCTTGGAAATGGAACATCCTGAAACATTTAACCTGAATTATCCTAACCAAATTTTCCCAGAACCCTAGCTCCTCTTTTCCCATGACACACACCCTCAAAAAAATAGTCAGAGAATCTGGAATAGCCTTTTTCTCTGCTCAGACTACTGCCAACGTGATTTTAAACAATTCTGCAGATAACATTAGTCACTCTAGAGCACCTTTGGTTGCTGAGATTGGGGTTCAGGGTGAGGCTGGGTTTAGGGAACTTAGAGGTGAAGACAACAGAAAGGAAAGAAGCTAAGCTTTTATTTTCTATCTCCAAACTGGATACCACGTGCTGACCTTCCCACAAATACAGCTCTCACCATGGACTAAACAACCACCCAAGGTAGTGAGTCCTCAACCTGGACATGCCGAAGCAAAGGCCTGGTGGCAGCCCATCTGTTGGGGTTGGTTTCATGAGATTCTGCACTAGACAAGAGAATAGAGAAGATGATTTCTGGAATCACTTCCAAGTCTAGGGATCTATCATTTTAAGACTGCATTTTCTATAATACCTAACACTTCCACATCAACACAGTCAGCTGAAACACTCAGTGTGTCATTCAATCATTCTGTGACCAAGATGGCTATCATGGATCGTGCTTGCAGCATGTGTCCATAAACAAGAATTTTGCTACCTCACTCATAATTCATAACTGGAGCCTCCTGAGTATGCCATTGTAGCCAACTGTGTTTATCAGATAAGGACAACATGCTCTTGGACTGCTAGTAATGAAAATGTGGAAGTAACAAGAGTTAGAGACTTCCCAATTTATTAGCTAGGTTCCCAGGCTTTTTCCACAGCACGTGAGGCCCAATTTTTAATGACAATAGCCTTCCAATTAACAACCATGGAATATTAGTTAAAGCAGGTTGAAATAGAGGTCTATAAGCAAATTGATGTTAAGGACTGGGCAATTAATAACAATTCAGGTTCCAAAAATGTTAACTATATCAGTAGTTTGGAGGAGTTCAAATTTTCAAGAAATACTACATACATATGGAGGCATAAATTCATTGAAAAGCGTGTGGTACTCTGCGTTGTACAGACCCATTGCTAGCTAGCTACCATCCAGAATGTGAATAAGCTTTGAGATAGCTGGGCATCAGAAGACAGGTCTGGGAGGAAAAACTATCAGCACCAAGACAACTGAACAGCGTATGATGAGATGGAAGCTAATCTTCCCTCGAAGCTGGCTGGGAAAGGGACTCCTCCTTTAACATGGAAATGTTAGGGGCCTCTGGGTAGGAAGAGTAGGCTAAAGTGGTGGGCCAGAATGAATACAACAGTGAAGGACCTGGGCCCAATGGCGGGCCCTACAAAATAAGGAGAGAGAACATTTAAATAAAGGAGTTACCAAATTATTGCCTTCTTCACAGGTCCACATACACTTAATACTGCTGTTCCTTTCCTCCAAACCCCACTCCAAGAATTAACCAATTTGCTCATTCATTGGCCTTGGACCTTGGGGATCTTGTTTCTCTTACTTTATCCACCAGGGAGTGGTAAAAAGTCTTCTACAGTGCAGATCCGACTGGACTGTTAACTATGAAGTCTCAGCCTTTCCGTCTATAACACTACTTAAAGTAGAAAATTTCATAGAAAATTGGGATTGTCTGTTCTGTAAAGAATCAGGCATTAAGGGCTGATGATATAATTGCCACTTTCTGTGTCCCTCATCTTAACAGACCACAGGAAAGCAGCCCTGGAAAGAGTAGCATTCAAACTCCACTCTTGTGGAGTAATTTTCCTGGAAAAGAAATTTAAACTTCATGTTCCTGAGTAATTTTCAGGGCAAGAAAAAGCCTATAATTCCAGATATAGAGATGTCTCATTTAGAGTGAAATGTAGATGTCTGTTATTTCCAAATTCTTAGGGCATTAAATGCACAAAAACTATGCTTTCAGGAAAATCTGAATTAACAAAAATGATGCTGTGAGAAAAGGGAAATTTCACGTCTCAAAAGACCAAGTGCTGACACCGTATATCCTGTTAGTAAGTGCATTGGTCCTTGTCCTAAGAAAGGGTGGGAGAGGCTGAGCAGACTGGGAACTGACACACCATGACTGAACACCACTTCTTTTTTTATTTTTTTGAAGGTTAAGATTTCAATTTTTTTTCTATTTTAATTTATTTATTTAAATTCAGGTTAGCTAACATACCGTGTAGTATTGGTTTCAGAAGTAGAACCCAGTGATTCATCAACATTACTTCCATATAACACCCAGTGTTCATCACAAGTGCCCTTCTTAATGCCTATCACCCATTTAACCTATCCCCTCCCACCTGCAGGCCAGCAATCCTCAGTTTTTTCTCTGTATTTAAGAGTCTCTTATTGTTTGTCTCCCTCTCTGTTTTTTACCTTATCTTTCCTTCACTTACCCTATGTTTACCTATCATGTTTCTTAAATTCCACATATGAGTGAAATCATACAATATTTGTCTTTCTCTGACTGACTCATTTTGGTTAGCATAATATAGTCTAGTTCCATCCATGTTGTTGTAAATGGCAAAATTTCATTCTTTTTGATAGCCCAGTAGTATTCCATTGTGTGTGTGTGTGTGTGTGTGTGTGTGTGTGTGTCTATATATATATATATATATATATATATATATACACCACATTTTCTTTATCCATTCATCAGTTAATGAACATTTGGGCTCTTTCCATAATTTGGTTATAGCTGATAGTGCTGCTATAAACATTGGGGTGCATGTGCCCCTTTGAATTAGCCTTTTTGGGCCCCGAATAGCCAAAGTAATTTTGAAGAAGAAGACCAAAGCAGGAGGCATCACAATCCCGGACTTTAGCCTCTACTACAAAGCTGTCATCATCAAGACAGCATGGTATTGGCACAAAAACAGACACATAGACCAATGGAATAGAATAGAAACCCCAGAACTAGACCCACAAACGTATGGCCAACTCATCTTTGACAAAGCAGGAAAGAACATCCAATGGAAAAAAGACAGTCTCTTTAACAAATGGTGCTGGGAGAACTGGACAGCAACATGCAGAAGGTTGAAACTAGACCACTTTCTCACACCATTCACAAAAATAAACTCAAAATGGATAAAGGACCTGAATGTGAGACAGGAAACCATCAAAACCCTAGAGGAGAAAGCAGGAAAAGACCTCTCTGACCTCAGCCGTAGCAATCTCTTACTCGACACATCCCCAAAGGCAAGGGAATTAAAAGCAAAAATGAATTACTGGGACCTTATGAAGATAAAAAGCTTCTGCACAGCAAAGGAAACAACCAACAAAACGAAAAGGCAACCAACAGAATGGGAAAAGATATTTGCAAACGACATATCGGACAAAGGGCTAGTCTCCAAAATCTATAAAGAGCTCACCAAACTTCACACCCGAAAAGCAAATAACCCAGTGAAGAAATGGGCAGAAAACATGAATAGACACTTCTCTAAAGAAGACATCCGGATGGCCAACAGGCACATGAAAAGATGTTCAGCGTCGCTCCTTATCAGGGAAATACAAATCAAAACCACACTCAGATATCACCTCACGCCAGTCAGAGTGGCCAAAATGAACAAATCAGGAGACTATAGATGCTGGAGAGGATGTGGAGAAACGGGAACCCTCTTGCACTGTTGGTGGGAATGCAAATTGGTGCAGCCGCTCTGGAAAGCAGTGTGGAGGTTCCTCAGAAAATTAAAAATAGACCTACCCTATGACCCAGCAATAGCACTGCTGGGAATTTATCCAAGGGACACAGGAGTGCTGATGCATAGGGGCACTTGTACCCCAATGTTCATAGCAGCACTCTCAACAATAGCCAAATTATGGAAAGAGCCTAAATGTCCATCAACTGATGAATGGATAAAGAAATTGTGGTTTATATACACTATGGAATACTACGTGGCAATGAGAAAAAATGAAATATGGCCTTTTGTAGCAACGTGGATGGAACTGGAGAGTGTGATACTAAGTGAAATAAGCCATACAGAGAAAGACAGATACCATATGGTTTCACTCTTATGTGGATCCTGAGAAACTTAACAGGAACCCATGGGGGAGGGGAAGGAAAAGAAAAAAAAAAGAGGTTAGAGTGGGAGAGAGCCAAAGCATAAGAGACTGTTGAGGACTGAGAGCAAACTGAGGGTTGATGGGGGGTGGGAGGGAGGAGAGGGTGGGTGATGGGTATTGAGGAGGGCACCTTTTGGGATGAGCACTGGGTGTTGTATGGAAACCAATTTGACAATAAATTTCATATATAAAAAAAAATAAATAAACCATCCTCCCACCCACCTCCTCTCTAGTAACCCTCAGTTTGTTCTCTATAGTAAAGAGTCTGTTTCTTGGTTTGCCTCTCTTTTTTTTCCTTTGTTCATTTATTTTGTTTCTTAAATTCCACATATGAGTGAAATCATATGGTATTTATCTTTCTCTGACTGGCTTATTTCGCTTAGCATAATACTCTCCAGTTCCACCCATGTTGATGCAAATGGCAAGATTTCATTCTTTTTTTATGGCTGAATAATATTCCATTGTATATACATAACACATCTTCTTCATCCAGTTTTCTGTCAATGGACACTTGGGCTGTTTCCTTAATTTGGCTATTGTAGATAACACTGCTATAAATATCAGGGTGCATTTATCCCTTTAAATTAGTGTTTTTGTATTTTGGGGGTAAATACCTAGTAGTGCAATTGTTGGATCATAAGGTAGTTCTATTTTTAACTTTTTGAGCAACCTCCATATTGTTTTCCAGAATGACTGCACCAGATTGCATTTCCACCAGCAGTGCAAGAGGGTTCTCCTTTCTTCACATCCTTGCCAACAACACCTGTTATTTCTTGTGTTGTTGATTTCAGCTATTCTGACAGGTGTGAGGTGATATCTCATTGTTATTTTGACTTCTATTTCCCTGATGATCAGTGATTTTGAGAATTTTTTTCATGTGCCTGTTGGCCATCTATATGTATTTTTGGAAAAACGTTAATATCTTCTGCTCATTTTTGGACTTTTATTTTTTATTTATCTTTTTAATTTTTAATTTTAATTTTAATTTTAATTTTGTAAATATAATTTGTCAAATTGGTTTCCATACAACACCCAGTGCTCATCTCAACAAGTGCCCCCCTCAATGCCCATCACCCACTTTCCCTTCTCCCCCACCCCCCATCAACCCTACGTTTGTTCTCTGTATTTAAGAGTCTCTTATGGTTTGCCTCTCTCCCTCTCTGTGACTTTTATCCCCCCTCTCCTCCTCCATGGTCTTCTGTTAAGTTTCTCAAGATCCACACATGAGTGAAAACATATGGTATCTGTCTTTCTCTGCCTGACTTATTTCACTTAGCCTAATACCCTCCAGTTCCATCCACATTGCTGCAAATGACCAGATTTCATCCTTTCTCATTGCCAAGTAGTATTTCATTGTATACATAAACCACATCTTCTTTATCCATTCATCAGTTCATGGACATTTAAACTCTTTCCATAATTTGGCTATTGTTGAAAGTGCTGGTATAAACATTGGGGTACATGCACCCCTATGCATCAGCACTCCTGTATCCCTTGGGTAAATTCCTAGCAGTGCTATTGGTGGTAGTTCTATTTTTTATTTTTTGAGGAAGCTCCACACTGTTTTCCAGAGCGGCTGCAGCAGTTTGCCTTCCTACCAACAATGCAAGAGGGTTCCCATTTCTCCACATCCTTGCCAGCATCTATAGTCTCCTGATTTGTTCATTTTAGCCACTCTGATCAGCATGAGGTGGTATCTCAGTGTGGTTTTGATTTGTATTTCCCTGATGAGGAGTGACATTGAATATCTTTTCATGTGTCTGTTGGCCATCTTGGTGTCTTCAAGACAGTATGGTATTGGCACAAAAACAGACACATAGGCCAATGGAATAGAATAGAGAATCCAGAATTGGACCCGCAAATGTATGGCCAACTAATCTTTGACAAAACAGGAAGAATATCCAATAGAAAAAAGACAGTCCCTTTAGCAAATGGTGCTGGGAGAACTGGACAGCAGCATGCAGAAGAATGAAACTAGACCACTTTCTTACACCATACACAAAAATAAACTCAAAATGGATGAAGGACCTGAATGTGAGACAGGAAACCATCAAAACTCTAGAGGAGAAATCAGGAAAAAACCTCTTTGACCTTAGCTGCAGCAATTTCTTGCTTGACACATCTCCAAAGGCAAGGGAATTAAAAGCAAAAATGAACTATTGGAACCTCATCAAGATAAAAACTTCTGCACTGCAAAGGAAACAACCAATGAAACTAAAAGGCAACTGATTGAATGGGAAAAGATATTTGCAAATGACGTATCAGATAAAGAGCTAGTATCTAAAATCTATAAAGAACTCACCAAATTCCACACCCAAAAAACAAATAATCCAGTGAAGAAATGGGCAGAAGACATGAATAGACACTTTTCTGCTCATTTTTTAATTGGATTATTTGTTTTTTGGATGTCAAGTTTTATAAGTTCTTTATATATTTTTAATTCTAACCTTTTTTTCAGATATGTCATTTGCAAATATCTTCTCCCATTCCAAGGTTACCTTTTAGTTTTGTTGATTGCTTCCTTCACTGTGCAGAAGCTTTTTATTTTGATGAATTCCTAATAGTTTAATTTTTCTTTTGTTTCCTTTGCCTAGGAGACATATCTATAAGGAAGTTACTGTGGCTGATGTCAAAGAGGTTACTGACTGCATTCTCTAGGATTTTATGCCTTACACTTAGGTCTTTAACCCATTTGAATCTATTTTCATGTTTCATGTAAAAAAAGTAGTCCAGTTTCATTCTTTTGCATGTTGCAAAAGTTTTCCCAACACCATTTGTTGAAGAGAATATCTTTCCCATTAGATATTCCTTCCTATTTTGTTGAAGATTAATTTTTCTATTCTGTTATATGATCTAGGTATTTATTTTTGTGTTAGGACAATACTGTTTTGATTACTATAGCTCTGTAATATAAGTTGAAGTCTGGAATTCTGATGCCTCTAACTGCTTTTCTTTTTTTAAGGTTGCTTTGGCTAGTTGGGGTATTTCATAGTTCCATACAAATTTTAGGATTGTTTTTTCTAGCTCTGTGAAAAATATTGTTGGTATTTTGACAGCTTCTGCATTAAATGTGTAAATTACTTTGGGTAGTATAGAAATTTTAACAATATTTGTTCTTCCAATCCATGAGCATGCAATGTTTTTCCATTTCTTTGTGTCATCTTCAATTTCTTTCTTTAGTGTTTGGACTGTTGTGTATTCATTTTCATTTGTTTGCATATATTTTTTAAAAACTTTCTTTGATTTCCTGGTTGACCCATTCACTGTTTAGTAGCATTGTGTTTAGCTTCCATGTACTTGTGGTCTTTCCAAATGTTTTCTTGTGGCTGACTTCTAGTTTTACAGTGTTGTAACTAGAAAGGTTGCATGGTATGATTTAAATCTTTTGTATTTTTTTGAGGCCTGTTTTGTGACCTAATACGTGATCTACTCTGGAGAATGTTCCATGTGCACTTGAAAAGAATGTGTATTCTGCTGCTTTAGGATGAAATGTTCTGAATATATCTGCTAAGTTCATGTGGTCCAGTGTGTCATTCAAAGCCATTGTTTCCTTGTTTATTTTCTCCTTAGATGATCTGTCCATTGATATGAGTGGGGTGTTAAAGTGTTCTACTATTATTGTGTTTTGTCAATTAGTTCCTTTATGTTTGTTTATTTTATATATTTGGGTGATTCATGTTGGGTGCATACATGTTTATAGTTTTATCTTCTTGTTATATTGTGCCCTTTATGATTATATAATACCCTTCTGTCTCTTTTTACAGTCTTTATTTTAAAATCTAGTTTGTCTGATATTAGTATTTCTACTTTGGCTTTCTTTGACATCCTTTTCTGTGATAAATGTTTTTCTACCTTCTGACTTTCAATCTTCAGGTGTCTTTAGGTCTAAAGTGAGTCTCTTGTAGGTAGCATACAGATGGATCTTGTTTTTTGTTTTGTTTTGTTTTGTTTTTAAAAATGCATCCTGAAACCTTATGTCTTTTAATTGAAGCATTTAGTCCATTTACATTCAAAGTAATTGTTGATAAATATATATTTATTATCATTTTATTACTTGTTTTGTCATGTTTCTGGAGATTTTCTCTTATCCTTTTTTTGTTTTTGTCACTTTTGGTCACTCTTTTGCATTCAAAGAGTCTCCTTCAACATTTCTTGATGGGCTGGTTTAGTGGTAATGAACTCCTTTAATATTTGTTTGTTTGGGAAACTCTATCTCTCCTTCTATTCTGAATGATAGCTTTGCTGGATAGAGTATTCATGCCTGTAGATCTTCCCCATTTGGCACTTTGAATATATCATGCCACTCCCTTCTTGTCTGCCAAGTTTCTGTTGAGAAATATCCAGCTAGCCTTATGGGTCTTCCCTTGTAAGTTAAGGACTTTTTTGTCTTGCTGCTTCTAAGATTTTTCTTTCTCACTGTATTTTGCAAGTTTAATTATAATTTGTCTTGGTGTTGGCCTGCTTTTGTTGACTTTGATGGGAGTTCTCTGTACCTCCTGGATCTGGATGTTTGTTTCTTTTCCCAGGTTGGGGGTGGGGAGTTCTGCTATTATTTCTTGAAATTTTCTGTATCCTTTTCTCTCTCTTCTTCTTCTGGGCATCCTGTCATGCAAATGTTATTACATTTGATGGAGTCAACTGAGTTCCCTAAGTCTATCTTCAGGCTGAATAATTCTTCTTTCTCTCTTCTATTCATCTTCATAATTTTCCATTATTTTATCTTTTAGGTCACAAATTCATTCTTCTGCTCTGTCCAGCCTGCTGTTCATTTCATCAAGCCATTAGTTATGTCTCCTGCTCCTGAAAGTAATGGCCTTATGAAGAAGGCATTCATGCAGTGCCCAGGGCCTGGTACTTTGGGGAGTGTCTCACTTATGTGTTGCGTGTGCTCTGCTGTTGTGTTTTGGCTGCTCTATCCTTCAGGCCCATCATCTGCAGAGGCTCTTCTTGCCTGCTATGGGCAGTGTCTGGTCCCTGGCTTAAATGTAGTGAGTTTTGACTACCTGTGGTCTGGTCTGCTTATGAAATAAGACCTGACTCCACCTCTACCAGAACTGAGGCTCTGCAGAACTCTGGTTGGGAGATATGGTATGGGCAGGGGTACACATGATTAGTTCATGACCACTAAACCTGCCCAGCAAGAAATGTTGAAGAGGACTCTTTGAGTGCAAAAGAGAGACCAAAAGTGACAAAGACAAAAAAGGATCAGAGAAAATCTCCAGAAACATGACAAAACAACAGAAGTACAGGCTGGTTTTCTGGTGGGTGGAGGGTGGTTGGTGCACACCACACTAGAACTGAGTTAAGCTTGCTGTTTCCATGCTCTCTGCCCTGGAATGTTTGCCTGCCTTCTTTCTAGGAGCACACAGTGTCTTGGGGTTCTATCTTAGCCAAGTCCACTGACCTTTAAAACTCCAGGCTTTAGGTCCTACTGTTTGCAAGAACTCACAAAATTTAGCCCCTCTTGTTTTCCAAGCCAATGGCTTTGGAGAAAGATTCTTGTACATTCCCATGTCTGCTCCTCTCTCTTTCTCTCTTACATTTCTCTGTGAGTATGGCTCCCTCCCCTCTGCCCAGCCCCCATGATTCATTTCTCCCCTAAACCAAGTCTCTGAACTTCCTACCTTCTTCTCTCCCTTTAGTTGTGGAGTTTGTTCTGTCAGTCTTCAGGTCGATTTCTGCGGCATTTAGGATGAGTTGATAGTTATCTGACTTGTGGGACAAGACAAACCTAGGGTCTTCCTACTCTGCTACCATCTTGAAAACACTAAAAAAGGACCTTCAACTGTAGTGACTGTGTAGACTTCTAAAAATTATAAGATGATCTATGCCAGGAAATTAAAAACTTAGTGGAAATAGACAATTTCATAGAAAAATATAATTCTCCCAAATCTATTTAAGGGGACATAGAAAATATAAGTAGTCTTATGACTTTTAAAACATTGAATGAATAGTGAACATATACGTTCCTAAAAATCCTAGCCCAAACTATTTCATGAGTCATTTCTAACAAATATCAAGGAATTAATAATACTTGTTTTATAGAATGTGTTCCAGAGAATTAAAGAAGGCAAGTTCTCTAATTCCTTTTATGGGCTGGTAATAACTTTTTGCAAAATTGGTCAAGGGCAATGACCAATTATGAATAAGGAAGTTATATGCAATTCTCACTCATCAACGTAAAAGGAAAAATCCTAAATAAAATATTAGTACTCCAAATTGAGGAATGGTCAAGTCATCTAACATTAATGACTTAACATAATAAATCTGTGCAATTTACCACATGAGTAGGTTAAAGAAGAAAATGTATGGTCATCTCAAAAGATGTAGGAAAAACATTTGTTAACATTCAACAATCATCCATGATAAAACTGTTAATAAACTAAGAATAGAAGGCTATTTCCTTCAAAGGATACCTTAGAATCAGATAGTTACAGGATATGGATATCTGCCATCACTACTGAATATTGGCTGAAGTTCCTTACCAGACACAGGGGCACAACATATAAGAGCTGGAAAGGAAGAAACAACTATTATATATATTTTTGCAAATGACATGAATGTCCATATGGGAAACTCCAGAAACGCTATAGGTAAAGTGTGGGAACTAATAAGAACATTCAACAAAATTGTTAGATACAGATTGATATACAGAAACCAGTAGCATTCTTAAACAATAGTATCAAATAATTGACCAAGTAATTTAGAAAAAGGTGAAGTTTATAATATTACCCTACACTGTAAGGTTATCAGTAGTAGAGCTACAAAAAATATGATACCTTCATGGAAAAAACTAAAAACCTTTAAGATATAACAGAAGATATAAATAAATGTTGAAACATACCACATTCCTGGATGAAAAGGCAATATTGGAATGGTTCTAATTCTCCCCCAAACAATTTAGAAAGTCAATGCAATTCCAATACAAATCTCACTCATCATCAATAACATTCTCATAAAATTTTTCATGGAACTCTATATGCTTACCCTAAAATTCAAATGAAACAATAAAGAGCTAATAACAGTAACAAATGTTTTGAAAAGCAGTAGTGTCAGTGGTAAAAATGGAAGCTGAAGCAATGGAAGCTGAAAAAGGAAAAAGGAAAAAGGAGGTACAAGAGGTATAAAGACAGTCCACAGCTATAATTAAAATAGATGGTGATGTAAGGAGTGCCACAGGACTGACAAATAATGCTACAGAATAAAGAATCTAGAAACTGGTGCACAAATATTTGGTGACTTAAATTATATAGTGCTATAAATTATTGGGGAAATGATGGATTCTTTGATAAATGATACAGCTACAATGGACTATTTATATGGAAAAAGATGCAGTTAAATCCCTACCTTTCACTATACAGAAAATCAAATTCTCAGTAGATTAAAAACCTATCATGAAAAACAAACTATAAGCATTTTAGAAATAAACCCAGGATGACTGTTATTTTTAGTACTTTTCTATATGTTTAAAATATTTCATAGTTAAAAATCATTTAAGAGAAAAGTAAGTGAGGGGAATTTGTGTGGTTCAGTTGGTTAAGCATCCAAGTCTTGGTTTTGCCTCAGGTCATGATCTCATGGTTTCTGGGTTTGAGCCCTGCATTGGTCTCTGTGCTGACAGTGCAGAGCCTGCTTGGGATTCTCTCTCTTTCTCTCTTTGCCCCGCCCCACTCATGCTCTCTCTCTCCCTTCCAAAAATAAACAAATAAACATTAATAAAAATAAAAAAGTAAGTGAACCAGATATTCGGGTAATTATGCCATTGGGGGGGGGGGGGGGTAGTTTCAGAAAATCTAAGTTGCAAAATATTTGTGATAACCATAAAATAGGAATTTTCTCATTTCTCATGGTTAAAGTGGCACTTATGGCCAAAGACAAATGGCTGCTAAAGAATATTGCTTGGCTTCACTGACTCCTTATAAAATGAGAAAAATAAAATGTACTTTGTACAGTTGTGTCTTCTATGTCTTTTATGATCATTCATGGCAAGTGACAGGAACCCAGCTCAAATTTGCCTCAGTAAAGTAGGAAGTTTGGCTCAAAGGAAATCCAGGGGTGATAATAAAAGTGTGGTGCCAAACACTAGGCTAAGGGTTTCACACCTATCCACCCATTTAATCCTCAAAGAAACTCTTGGAGGGTGGGTTCTGTTACTATTCTCACCTTTCAGATGAGCAAACATGCAGGGAGGTAAACAGAGCACTGAGAGAAGCAACTTGTATGTTCATGTTTATGGTCAAAAGAGCACTTCACAAACAGGGATGCCTAATATGGATTTCTAGCATGTTTGCTTAGAGGTGTGCAGGATGAACTCTTGTTCCATATTTCCTATGAAATCTTCAAGGTCTGAATGGATCACTAACACTTTGGAATGTTTGGGGAAATACAAAGAAGGGCTGCGCTCTCAATCTAGCATGATATAGGGCAAAAATAGGGACTGCATGTGTGGAAGGAAGAACCCCAGGGGAAAGGACCGCTGGTCCCTGGTTACATTGAACACTTGGGAACTTACTCTGACATCAGGGAGGCTTTTGTGAGTTTTTGAGTAGGGGGTGATACAACAATAACAGCATTATGGGCATTTCTAGTGCCGTGTGCCAGAAATGAAACATGGGAAAGCTCGAAGTTAGGGAGACCAGTTAGAATGCTGCTCGCTGCATTAGTACAACACTAGATAAAGTTAGATTAAATTAGAAGCAAAGGTTTGTGGCCATGCAAAAACCAGAAGAGATGGGCGAGAAAGGCATTGTCACAGAGAAATCAGTAACACCCGATGTGTGGGAAAGTTAAGAATAACTGAAGTTACATTCTGGGTGACTGAGAGAATTATGTCATTGGAAAGAAAAGGAAATTTACAGTAAATAACAGGTTTTAGGGGGGGAAAGCAGAATTCAATTTTAGACCAGTTGAATTTGAGATGATGGATTAGAAACTGCATCAGTTAGGATTCTTAGTTGGAAACAATGAAGATCTCCGGTTTAAGCAGCAAGGGAACTTTGTAAAGGAGCTTGGGTAGTTAGTTTGCAGAGTCTCCAGGGGCTCTACAGAATCAGGCTCAAAGCTACCCACCTGGAACAATGCCCTGTTTAAACCATGAGTTACCCCGGCACTGCCTCTGAGTCTGGACACTGTGCACTATAGACTGCCAGATGGTGGATTCTGCTTCCCTAGCCTCTTGGTCTCTTGGCCACTGCCTCAGTGAGCAGCACTGCCATGCTGTTCAGTCCCTGATTCCCTATGTCACAAATGCCTGATTCGAGAGACAGGTGCAGCTGATGGGCACAGACCTCACGCTGCAGCTGGCTGCAAGGGTGATTGGGAGACTAGTGTCTGGATTTTTCAGTTTTCCAGTGGGATGCAGCCTCTGTCCCCCACCAATGCTCATTAGCTCTTGGAAGTCTCCCAAAGTAAGAAAGGGGGTCATATGTGAGGCAGCCCAAAGAGCATTCAAGTACAAGTCCCAATCAGGGGCTTAGAAAATTTGGATTGGAGCTCAGGGCAGAGTTCCTGTAGCTCTGGAAAGGGATGTTTCCCAAAATAGGGGGTCTGGAGCATGATGGGGGGAGATAATGGCTAAGAACTGAAATCTGGAGAAAATGATATTTAGGTGGCTAGGAGAGTGAAAGACAAGTTAGGCAAGAGAGAGTGTCTGCAGAGTGGCATGGTGTAAGTGTGGGAGAAGGTCATAAGCACCAGGAAAATATCAATGTCTTTGGAATTAAGAATTCAGCATTGGCTATCCTAGGCATTCAAAATAGTTCCAGGGAAGTTGCAAGCCAGTTGTGAAGAAGGAAGGAAGGAGGTGTGGTCAGCGCATTTACAAGCATTGTAGAGGACATATACTATACAATAGCAGGCAGTGTGATTTGCACTGTAAAATTATTTACATGCTCCATTACTGGTCCCTTATGGAGAGCCCAGCTCTAGAGTGCTGTTTAGCAATTAGCTTTATGCATTTTCCTAAATACTTAATGTTTTTTGGCCATGTTCTGGGCAGCAAGGGGCAAGCTTTATCAATATTTGAAATCTCTGGTTAAGTATAGAAGTTCTGCATTACTTTCTGCTGATGTCTGCTTAACAGCAGATCACAATCATGACATATTGGAGATTGGTTTATAGGCAAGACACCTGACATGCAAATGGACAGATGAACTTTTTAGTATCCACAGAACTAGTTCAAGAAACTAATTCTCCTGAGTTCTGGTTGAGTAAGAGATTATGTTTGAATTATTTTGAAGAAGGCAATTAATTGTGTTGTCTGAAATGGGCCAGTAAAGGGATGAGGTCTTGGGAACAGATTTAAATCCCCCGGGGTTTTCTGTTCTATAGGAGTGTAGGACTCAGCTAGATGGAAATTTGGTCAGGGCATGAAGGCCAGAGTGTGGCAGAAAGCTTTCAGGCCAGGTGTGGTCATTTCTCAGTTGGGAACAAATCCCTCCATTCTCTGCAGTTTAATGCAGACTATAGCAGCATTCAAATGTAGTCAGACTACTGCTTGTGTTATCAGTACAGCTCCCCCAGATGGATAATTTGGCAGCTGGTATTTGTGTTAAGAGGGTCTCAAACAGGGTCTTGCATAAATTCTAAGTTTTGAGAAGTGTTAAAAGGAAATTATGTGGTGGAAGCAGGGTCATCAGAGCAGTTGGGAAAGGCAAGGGGTGAGGTTGGGAGGCTTTATCAGGCAGAGACTTAAGTAATTGATGGAGCCACCTTGAAGGCTTACTTGTTGAAGCTTTGGGAAGCACCTTTCCTGATAAACACTAACAAATCCTGTATTGTTATGAATAGCTGTTAAGGGCTACCTGACCCTCCAGGTAAGAGTGATCTTTCTCCCTTTTAAAATTCTCAACTCTAGGGGCGCCTGGGTGGTGCAGTCGGTTGAGCATCCGACTTCAGCCAGGTCACGGAGTTCGAGCCCCGCGTCAGGCTCTGGGCTGATGGCTCGGAGCCTGGAGCCTGTTTCCGATTCTGTGTCTCCCTCTCTCTCTGCCCCTCCCCCGTTCATGCTCTGTCTCTCTCTGTCCCAAAAATAAATAAACGTTGAAAAAAAAAATTTAAAATTCTCAACTCTAGGAGCACCTGGGTGACTCAGTCGGTTAAGCATCTGGCTCTGGGTTTCAGTTCAGGTCATGATCTCATTCATTATTGCTGACCTCAAGCCCCGCCTCAGGCTCCGTGCTGACAGTGTGGAGGCTGTTTGAGATTGTCTCTCCCTCTCTCTCTGACGCTCCCGCATGCACGTGCTCTCTCTCTCCCAAAATAATAAATAAATAAATAAATAAATAAATAAATAAATAAATAAATAAAATTCTAAACTCTAACCCTATCTTTGTTTCATATAGATCTTATGGGTTTCTAATAACGCCATTACATATCTTATCAAACCAGGGGGCACTTTATTTACTGGGAAGCACCATATAAATATTAGTTATTTATGTGTATAGTATAAAAGGATGTCAAAATAGAACAGTCTCAATTGCTGGGATTTCACAAACTTAGATGCCAACCAAGCACACATTTTGAAGTGAGGCATGAGATAATTCATGGGGGTTTGGTTAACAAGATTTCTGGAAATCAGCTTGTCACTATCCACCCATCATTCACGTTCCAGCCAAGTCCTTGGAAGTTAAGAATCTAGGAAAAGACCTTATAAATAAGCAAGCAAGATTTTCCTTCCCTGAAGCTACACAAGAGGGTCTTCAAGAGGAGACAGGAGTATCTGACCTTTGTCTCCTGGAATATGTAGGACCCAGAGTTGAAGGTAAAAGGTGTCCTGGACTCCACCTGCCTGGTTAGGGAATGAAGCAAGATGACTCATTGGATAGGAACATTGCTCGAAAAGATGGTGGGCCAAAGATGCATGCTTTGCCTGGAAAGGAGTAGTGCCTGGTGCCAGTTTAGGGGTAGTTCTGCGATTCCACCCAAGAATGAGGGTGAGGGTGACCCCAAAAGAAAGTTACGGTTAGCAGATACTGAGGCTGGGTGAACAATCACAAGTTGCAAGGCAGTGCCCATATACAGGAGGTTGAAGTTGGAGGATTTCCCTGGGGGTGCCCGTTCCCTCTATCTTAGTCAAGTAAGACCTCTCTTATTCCTTGCTTCTCCTCCTTTCCCATCCCTTCCTACCTCTTTGACCTCGGGGAGCCCACAGTTGGATTAGAACTGTCTTTGAAAGCACAGTTGGAGGGAAGAATAAAGTTTTCTGATTGAACGCTGGAAGTGCGACCAGTTCAAGAAATGGCTTCAAAACACTCCTCGAGGATAGGAAATATGTTAGATTCATCTTCACCCCTGGAGTGCTAACAATGTATATTTCTTGAGTGGTAATTCTTCTCCTGGGAACCTGGGCTTTGTCTAAAGCAGAGGTTCTCACACTTGTAGAGTGCACATCAGAACTGCCTGTGGGGCCTCATAAAACACAGATTGCTGGGTCCCCATGCCCAGAGTTGCTGATTCTGTAGGTCTGCTGAGGTTTGGGGGAGGCAGCCTTGTCTTATGGATGAGTTCCCAGGTGATGCCCATGCTGCTGGTCAGAGGACGTCATTTTGAAAGCACTGGCCTAAAAAACATGGTTAAGGGAGGGTGGGGCCATTTGTCACCTTCTTTATTCATTCATTTGTTCATTAATTCAACAAATATAAGGACCTATTGTGTGGTCTGTGCAGGTGCTGGTTGGGTCTGGGACTACTAATTTGCCCAGTGAATCCACAGCACTTCCACCTGCAGGGAGAATGAACAAGCTGAGATCAGAGAAGCACTCCTTTCTCACATCAATCTCACACGATGGTTTTGGTTTCCTTGTTTGGCCTACTTCTAGTTGGAACTGAAGCCCTGCTTCATATTTAATAGAGGCTTTTGTTCTCCCTTCACACAATATATTGATTCATATAATTGGGCCTTTTTGCTTTTCCCAAACTACATTACCCACATTAACAGCTAGCTTAAAATGCCATTATAAAACCATACAGGTCTTAGTGGAAGAGAAAAAAGGAAATGAATTTCTTAGAGCTCCATCTCTTCCAGTAAGGCATTCCATGGATGCGGAAATCTGGCAGCATTTGCTTTTCTGACTCTCACTGGCTACAATCCTCTAGAGCTTTCTAGCTGTCAGGCCAACTGCTTAGTCAGCTCTGCCCTGCAGACCAGGCATGCTGGAATGTGGTGAGGGGGCAGGTCCCCTATTTTCTTATTAAACTCTTCATTGATGAGACCTCTGTCCTCTGAGTCTGTGCATATATACATTTGTGTACCATCCTGGACCTTGGCCTGTTGCATTGGAAAGTTAAGAGGGCTACAAACCTGTAGAAATTCCCAGGTTGGCTACCCAGATCTCCTTGAAGTAACTCTCTCTTTATTTAATATCCTTGGGCTAACTTGGCCAAGGGCATATTTGCTCATTCCAACGCCCCCAAGGTGTGGTTTTGACATTTTCATTAGTATCAGAGAGATTTAAAATACTTGTAACTACTCTGATTTGAGGGCTTTCTCCCCCATTTTTTACTACTGATAGGCAAGTGCCATGAGAAGAGAGAAGAAAACATCAAAGGCAAGAGAAGTTCTGGAGAAGGACAAGGTCTCACAAACCTAGTCTGGCTGACAGAATGCTTGCTCTTCAGGTGCTGATACAGCGCTGGACACAGTAAAGACCTTTAGGTGTGCTTTGGTTGAACTCAATTCAGCCTATGTTTATTGAAGGCCTGCTACTGGTGAATCATCATGACACACACTGACGGGGCCACAAGATGGGGATTCATTGACGAAAAAGTCATAACTTTTGCCCTTTAGGTCTCAAGAAAGTTGGTAATGGTTAATTTTATGTGTTGATTTGGCTGGGCCATGGTGCTCAGATACATGGTCAAATGTTATCCTTCATGTTTCTGTGAAGGTATTTTTGGATGAGATTAACATTTAACTTGGTAGACTCTGAAAAAAAGCAGATTGCCCTCCATAATGTGGGCCTCATCAAATTAGCTGAGGTTCTGAATACTTCAAAAGACTGACCTCCCTCCAGCAAGAAGGAATTCTGCAGCAGATGGCGTTCGGACTTGAAGTGTAGCATTGGCTCTTCCCTGGGTCTTCAGTATGCTGACCTACCTTGCAGATTTTGGACTTGGTAGCCCCCATAACCACGTGAGCCAATTATTTCAAATAAATCTCTTTTCTGTACACATTCATCCTATCTGTTTTGTTTTTTTGGAAAACCCTTACTAATACAGAGGCTAAGACACATATTTGAGCAAACACATGAAGTAGATTGCATCATTGCATATATAGTGTAGAGACAGTTATGTGGGATTTGCTGAGAAAAGCCAGGAAGTGTGCGTGGAAGGTCCATCCATGATGTGAGTGGAGAGAGAACCTCTGGCAGAGAAATGAGCAAAATACAAGATCTCTTCAGGGAATAGCACAGCTGTTGCCTGGAGGCCTGGCCATGAAGGAGGACAGTGGGAGATGCAGGTGCAAATGTAATCAAGACAATGGTGGAGGACAAATAAAGAGTTTAAATTTTATTCTGTAAGAAATAAGTATGGAAAGAAGAAAAAGAGAGAGAGGACAGCTTTCTATTTGGGAAGAGCATTCTGGTAGCATTTGGTGTGATTTATATTAAATGGTAGGAGAGGAAAGTTGAATAAGAATTAGAAACTGAAGGAACAGATATAAGTCACCTAAGAAATCAGAAAAAGAGAAGGCAGGAAAGCCAGATCATGTAGGACCATCTTCCTGAGAAAGAAAGGGAGACCCAGAAATACATGAAGGAGAGAGGAAGGAGAAAGGAATGGCAGAAATGAAGGCACAGAGGTTGAGAGAGAAGGTCTTCAGGAGACTTCAAGGAAGTTTTGTGTTTCAGGGGTCAAGGACCATTTCATCATTTGGACTTAATAGCAGAGTCACTACTTAGAGTTTCATAGTCTCTCTCTTTCATGAGTTTATCCTGAGCAATTTTTCCAGGAATAGAATCTAACTGCCCAGATCCATCTCAGCAATATTGATGTTGTGTTATCAAAACTACGTGTGTGTGTGTGTGTGTGTGTGTGTGTGTGTGTGTGTGTGTTCTGTGTCCCCAGGAGAGACAACAGGCACTGTGGGATGGACATTTTGACCTTATAGTTTTTCCATAGCTGTTTCTACTACCAACCATTAGAAGTTGCCAGAATGAAGATATAGTTCCTGGTATGCAGCAGGTATCTAGTAAGTATCTGGTGAACAAATAAACATGTGTGAATGGCTCGTAAAACCAATCAGAAGATTCAGAAATCAAACGGAGTACTATATTTTCAAATGATGAAAGCTAAGGGCATACATGTTGCATTTGTATGTACCCCCCCCACACACACACACACACTGATTTGGTGTCTACCATTTTGAATGTCCAGGATGCCACAACCACCAAACCTTTGACACCAGGGAAATAGCTCTTGTTCTTGAGAGAGAGGTTGAGGAAATGTCTCAGCAACATAGAAAGAATGAGGTTTACTACTGCTCACACCAGAGGTTTTCTATCTCGGATACACATTGGAATCATCTCAGGAGCTTTAAAAAATACTGACGTCTAGATTCTGATTTATTTGGAACAATGTATGCACTGATGAGAGTCAGTGTTTTTAAAAGCTCTCTAGATGATTCTAACGTGCACCTCAAGTTGAGAACCATTACTTTATAGCTCTTCTGTTCAGTTTTTTTTCAGCTACTAGTCACATGTGGCTATTAAACACTTATGGACACTTGATATGTGGCTAGTTGGAATTGATATGTGCTCCAAGTGCAAAATACACAGCAAATTTGGAAGATTTTTAAGACAGGATGAAAATAAGACTGTAAAATAATATCTCAACAATTTTTATATTGAATGTAGTAGGCAGAATTTCCCCCCCCTCCCCCCTCCCCCAAGGGGTCCAAGTCCTAATCCCCAGAAACTATGAATATGTTATGTTACATGGCGAGGGGATTAAAGTTGTTGATGGAATTAAGGTTGATAATGAGCTGACCTTAAATAAAGAGATAATTCTGGATTATCTAGGTGACCCCAAAGTAATCACAAGGGTCCTTAAATGTGAAATAGGGAAGCAGAAGGGTCAGTGTCAGAGAGAAAGACTTGACCAGCCATTGCTTTGAAAATGGAAGAGGAGGGGCGCCTGGGTGGCGCAGTCGGTTGGGCGTCCGACTTCAGCCAGGTCACGATCTCGCGGTCCGGGAGTTCGAGCCCCGCGTCAGGCTCTGGGCTGATGGCTCAGAGCCTGGAGCCTGTTTCTGATTCTGTGTCTCCCTCTCTCTCTGCCCCTCCCCCGTTCATGCTCTGTCTCTCTCTGTCCCAAAAATAAATAAACGTTGAAAAAAAAATTAAAAAAAAAAAAAATGGAAGAGGAACCACTAGCTGAAGAATGTGAGCAGCTTCTATAAGATTCAAAAGGCAAGGAAACATATCCCTCCCTAAGCCTCCAGAAAGAAACACAGTCTTGTCAGCAACTTAATTTTAGACCAGTGAGACCCATTTCAACTTTCAGATTTCTGATCTCACATAATAAATGTCTTGTTTTTTTTTTTTTTTTAAATTTTAAACTTTTATTTATTATTGCAAGACAGAGAGACACAGAGAATAAGCAGGGGAGGGGCCGAGAGATGGATAGACACAGAATCTGAAGCAGGCTCCAGGCTCTGAGCTGTCAGCACAGAGCTCGACGCGAGGCTCAAACCCACAAACCGCGAGATCATGACTTGAGCCGAAGTCGGAGCGTAACCGACTGAGCCACCCAGAAGCCGCATAAATGTCTTGTTTTAATCCACTAAATGTGTGATAATTTATTATAGCTGCAATAGAAAATAAATCTTACCGCCTTATGTATTGAAATAATAATCTTTCAGATTGGGTTGAATAAGATATATTAGTTAAAGTATTTTCACCTGTCTCTTTTTACTTGTTTTTAATGTGGCTACTAGAAAATATACAATTACCTGTGTGGCTTGCATTACACTTCTATTGGACAGTGCTTCTCTAGACCCTCTCAACCTTTGGATGATACAGGAGATGACTTATTCTATCTACCTCCAGTAGATATGACACTAGTGAGCATGAGAAGAGCATCCACCTCCATGAAGATTTCTGGGAAAACTAAAAATAGTTTATCTTCTCAGCACCTTCTAGTTTGCTGGTCAAAGGAGAAGAAATTGTGTCTCATGCCTGAACTGTCCAATGAATAAGTGGTCAGAGGTCATTTTGAGTGAGTTTTCCATGTTTGTAGAAACTGTGAAACTGGCCCAATCAAATAAATTGTTAGAGTTTTATTTTTGAGAGAAATGAGCAGAGCTCGGTATGCCCATTCCCATCAGAATATGATTCCCTGAGTTCCCTCAACAACAGTGCAACCACAGTAAGAAGGTGGTATGGACTAGATCTGCCAAGCCACCAAGACCATCACAGGCCAGACTCTTGAGTGACAAGTTTGTTCTTTGTCACAAGTGTCTTTTTATTTTCAGATAATAATTTTCATGCTTAGGTGGTTAGGATGGTTGCTTTTGCTTTTAGTAAATCTGTAAGAGGAAAAGTCAACCTACAGTGTCTGGAGGGGGGAGAATAGGAATAAAATCAGAGTAAAATCTAGGGCTAATTACTCAGCACCCTTTCTTGGCAAGAGAAATGTGAAAGAGGCAGAATAGAGACTTCTTGAGGGGCCACAACAGGACAGGAACCACCAGTCCTTGCTGCACTAGGATATATGGGCCATTTCTTGCCCTCAAGCACACCAGTGAATACTTTGAAAGAAAAATGGGAGAAGGTGACACACTGAGGAAAAGAGCCTCAAAATATAGCTCTGTTTCTTTTGCCATGAAATCATGCTGTCTTCCAAAGACATAATACCTAGGGTATGGCAGAGAAACAGGGAACTTTCAAGATTAATGTTAATGGTTCTAGATTTGAAGTATAGGGAGTTATTTGGAGAATCTGATAATATTTGGAGTCATTTTGTGAGTCAAAGGACTTTTGTTCAACAACTAAAAATGCCTAAAACAATTGCCAACAGTGTGCAGTGTTCATAGGATAAAATGAGCACCAATGTGTGTATAAGGAGCTTGGATGGTAGGCACCAAGTCTTTAAGGTTCAGCCCTTGTGGGGCACTTAAAATGACTGCTGGGACACTGCATTTGGATGGAATCCAGGGAAAAGAGAAACCTATTTCCAATTTGAGCATTTCCCCTCTTGAACTCTGATCATGCTGTGTGAAACAATGAGGTGGGATGAGAGTGTTTCTGCATTTTCTTCATGGCCTCATGCCAGTACCGAGCATATTTCATGCTACTTTATATTTCTGGCCAACCCCTATAACCCACTCACGATAGATTTTTGAACTGCCTCAAGCACCAGCAGTGCCACACTTGTGCTCCACGGGTAATAAAAGCAAGAAGGTTGCTGGTACTATCTTCATACGAGCTCTTTCGATGAGCAATCACCACATCAGTTGTAGGAAATATTGTGATGATCTTACAGCCATAAAGACACTTTCTCCCATGTTCTTACAGCTGTAAAGATGCTTTCTCCCATGTGGTTAAAGCTATCTGCAATAATTGAACTCTTTTCCTCCTAGAGACTTCTGCCCACATTTCTCCTTATTAATTTTGTATAAAATCACAGCAATGGAACTATGGGGGTGTCCCCTGTGCTTTACTTCCCCAAGCTTCAAGATCCCATTCAATCTTGAAGACCCTTCCAAGTCACATGGTGAGGTCGAATGCTTTCCACCTTTTTATAAAAATATGTACTACTTATATACTTTCTCTTCCTTATAGCTAATGGGTCAATGATTTTCACGAAGCCCATCTTTCTAGGGTCAGTTTCCTAATGGAATCAAGCCATTGGGTTTTCTTTCTCCCTTCTACACCCTTCTGGAAGGAGCTCTCCCATTTTACAATTCACCTTTCCTAACTCCCTTTGGTCCTTTTAAGGAAACATTTCTTTCCTTTTTAATTCATAGATTAAAAGAAGGCGGCAGGAGTCCTACCAAATCACTGAGTTATTCCTTCATCTCAAACAGTCATTTCTCTAACCAGTTTAGGTGAATGTGCTTCACTAAAAAGAGAAAAATAATTCTTCATATTTTCTTTCTCTGGTTATCCATCAAAATTTGCATGTCTTATTGCCAAGAAACAGGATAGACTTTAATTTTCTCTAGTTGTTCCTTTCATTTGACAATTTATTAACTTCTTCCACGTGTAGACTTAAGGGTCAGAGGCTGAGGCAAAGAAATCTCCAGTCAAACTATGTGATCTCACTGCATTTCATGTGGATTTTACCTGTCTTCCTGCTTCTGTCCTTGACTTCCTTCAGTCATTTTCAACAGAGCAGCAAGAGTAATTCTGTTAAAATTGAAGTCAGGTCATAGACTTCCTTCTTCAAAACACTGTGATAGCTTTGCTGTAGGTTGAATATTTGTGTCCCCCCAAATTCATATGTTGAAATCCTAACAACCAAGGATGGTCTTAGGAGGTGAGGCCTTTGGGAGGTGATTAGGTCATAAGGGCAGAATGCTCATGGATGGGATTAGTGCCCCTTTGGACATGTGAGGATACAACAAGAAGTTTGTAACCTGGAAGAGGGTCTTCATTGGATCACGCTGTCACCCTGATCTTGGACTTCCAGCTTCTAGGATGGTATGAAACAGACTTTTGTTATTTATAAGCTACATGGTTTATGGTATTTTGTTACCGCAGCTCAAACACACTAAGATAAGCTTCTGACCTCAGAGTAAGCAAAAGACATGGAATGGCTCTAAGGCCCTATATGATCAAGTCCAGAGTCACCCTTTTTGATCTCAGTTATCAGACTCTCCTGCTCTCTCTCTGCTCCAGCCACCTGGTTCCCTTGTTCTTTGTGGTAGATACTTTCCTCCCACAATACTTTGCTTTTTGCTGTTCCCTTTGCATGAAAAGCATTTACCCAAGAGATGTGCTTGGCTCACACACTTCTTCATGTATTTACTCAAACGTTACCTCTTCACTAAGGACTTCCTTGGCTATTCCACCTAAAATCGTAATACCCATCTACCACTGGGCTCTGGCCTTTCTCTTCCCCTTCTCTGCCTTATCTTTTCCATTTTGTTGATTGTTTCTTTCACGGTTCAGAAGCCTTTTAGTTTGATGTAGTCCCATTTGTGATTTTTGCTATTATTGCTTGTGCTTTTGATGTCATATAAAAAAAGTCATTACCAAGACCAATATTGAGATTTTTCCTTATGTTTTCTTCCAGGGGCTTTATGGCTTTAGGTCTCACATTTAAGTCCTTAGTCCATTTCAAGTTTATTTTTATGAATTGTGTAAAATAAGGGTGTGATTTCATTCTTTCCCATGTGAATATCCAGTTTTCCCAATACTTTATTTATTTAATTCTCAATAATAGATTGAGTATTCTTGGCTTCCTTGTCAAATATTAGTTGACCACAAGTGCATGGGGCTATTTCTGAGCTCTGGATTCTGTTCCATTGGTGTATGTGTCTATTTTTAATTTCAGTATCATACTATTTTGATTACTATAGCTTTGTAATAAAGTTTGAAATCAGGAAGACTGATGCCTCTAGTTTTGTTCTTTCTTGAAATTGCTTTGGCTATTGGGGACTTCTGTAATTCCATTTGAATTTTAAGATTGCATTTTCTCTTTCTGTGATAGGGATTACACTTAATTTATAGATGGCTTAGGGTAGTATGGACATTTTAACAATATTAACTCTGCTGATACATGATTAGAACATCACGAGATATCTTTCTGTTTATTTGTGTCATCTTCAATTTCTTTCATCAAGGTTTTATAGTACTCAGTGTATAAATCTTTCCCTTGGTTAAATTTATTCCTAAGTTTTTTTTTTTTTGGATGCTATTGTAAATGGGATTCTTCTCTTCCTTTTCAGATTGTTCATTGTTAATATATAGAGATGCGACTGATTTTTGTATGTTGATTTGTAACCTGCAGGTTTACGAAATTTATTTGTTATACTGTGTGTGTGTGTGTGTGTGTGTGTGTGTGTGTGTAGTCTTTAAGATTTTCTAAATGCAAGATCATGTCATCTGCAAACAGAAAGTTTTTCTTCTTTTCTAATTTGAATATCTTTAAATCTTTTTCTTGCATAATTGCTCTGGCTAGGAGTTCCAGGACTATGTTGAATAGAAGTGGTGATAGGGGGCACTTTTGTCTTATTCCTGATCTTAGAGAGGAAGCTTTCAACCTTTCTCCATTGAGTATGATGTTAGCTGGGGGCTTGCCATATACTGCCTTTATTATGTTTCTTCTACACAAACTTTTTTTTGAGAGTTTTTATCATGAAAGGATGTTAAATTTTGTCAAATGCTTTTTCAGTATCTGAGATGACCATATAATTTTTAATCTTTCATTGTATTAATGTGATGTATAACATTTATTAATTTGTGTATGTTGAACTATCCTTGCATCCTGGGCATAAATCCCATTTGATTATGGTATATAGTCATTTTAATGAGCTGTTGAGTTAAATTTGCTAGTATTTTGTTGAAAATTTTTGCAGCTATATTCAACAAGAATATTGGACTGTAGTTTTCTTTCTTTGTAGTATCCTTATCTGACTTTGGTATCAGGGTAATGCTAGTCTTGTCAAATGAGTTTGGGAGTGCTCCTCTTCAATTTTTAGAAGGGTTTGGAAATAATTTGTGTTAATTATTATTATTTTTTCTTTTGGTGTTAATTATTCTTTAAATGTTTTGTATAACTCACTAGCAAATCCATCTCTTTCTGAAATTTTCTTTGGAAGTTTTTGATTACTGATTCAATCTCCTTATTGGTTATTGATCAGTTCAAATTTTTTATTACTCCATGATTCAGTCTTAGGAGGTTGTATGTTTCTAGGAATTTATCCATTTCTTCTAGGTTGCTCAATTTGTTAGCGTATAATTGCTTACAGTAGTCTTTTATAATCCTTTTTGTTTCTGTGGTTGTCATTTTTAACATCTTTTTCATTTATAATTTATTTGAGTCCTCTCTCTCTTTTTTTCTTGTTAAGTCTAGCTAAAGATTTATCAATTTTTCTTTTCAAAAACCACCTCTTAGTTTTGTGGATCTTTTATACTGTTTTTCTATTCTCTATTTCATTTATTTTCTGTTCTGATCTTTGTTAACACCTTCGTTCTACTAACTTTGGGCTTAGTTTGTTCTTTCTCTAGTGCTTTGAGGTGTAAAGTTAGATTGTTTATTTGAAATCTTTCTTTTTCGTTAACATAGTCATTTATCATTATAAACTTCCCTCTTAGAACTGCTTTTGCTGCAACACATAAGTTTTGGTATTGACATTCACATACAACTCTTTTTATATACATATTTTTAAAATTTTTTTTGGATAAATGCCTAGAAGCCGAATTGTTGGTTCCAGATAGTCTATATTTTTTTCCTAGAAGCTTTATAGTTTTAGCTTTTGCATTTAGGTCTATGATCCATTCCAAATTAATTTTGCATATGTTGTGAGGTATGAGTCAAGGTTCAGTTCGTCCCCCATGTGAATAATCCAGTGGTTCCCTGCACCATTTGTTGTAAAGATTTTCTTTCTTCATTGAATTGCTTTAGTGCCTTGATCAAAAATCAATTTATATTATAAATGTGAGTCTATTTCTGGATTCCCGTACTTCATTCCATTTATCCACATGATTATCTTTACACTAATATCTTACTTACTGTAGTTATATAGTAGCTTTAAAATCCAGGGGCACCTGGGTGGCTCAGTCAGTTAAGTGTCCAACTCAGGATTTCAGCTCAGGTCATGATCTTGCAGTTTGTGAGTTTTAGCCCCGCATCAGGCTCTGCACTGACAGTGGGAAGCCTGCTTGGGATTCTGTCTCTCTCACCTTCTCACTCTACCCATCCCTCGCTCTTGCTCTCTCTCTCAAAATAAATAAATAAAACTTACAAAAAAATAAAAGAATAAAATCCAGTTATATAGATGTATATTCTAAATTTATTCTTCTCTTTCAAGGTTGTTTTGGGTATTTTAGGTCTTTTGCATTGTCATATAAATTTTAGAACCAGCCTTTCAATCTCTACAATGATGCCTGCCGGTATTTTTATTATAATTGGGTTGAATCTATATATAAATTTGAAGATAATTAATATTTTACAACATCAAGAATTCAATAACATGAGCAGTGTATATCTATCCATTATTTGGGTCTAAACATTTTTTCTCAGTAATGATTTCTAGTTTTCAGGGTAGAAGTCTTGCACCATTTTATTAAATTTTTATTTACTTTATGCTTTAAATGTGATTATATATAGAATTTTAAAATATGTGATTTGTTAATTTCTTGCTTCTAGTATACAGGTCATCTTGTATCCTATGACCTTGTTAAAGTTATTAGATCTAGTAGTTTTTATGCAGCTTTCGTAGGATTTTGTAGGTAGAAGTCATGTAAACTGTGAATAAAGACATTTTTACTTCTTTTTTTCTTAATCTCTATGCCTATTATTCTTATTTTTTTTCTTATTGCCCTAATTACGATCTCCATTTACAAGGTTGAATAGAAGTAGTGAGAAAGTGGCTTTAAGTGTCTGACTCTTGATTTTGATTCAGGTCATGATCTCACAGTCTGTGAGGTGGAGCCCTGTGTGAGGCTCTGCTCTGATAGTTCAGAGCCTGCTTGAGATTCTCTCTCTCCCTCTCTCTCTGGCTTTCCCCCACTCACACTCACTCACTCTCTCTCTTTCTCTCAAAATAAATAAACATTAAAAAAAGGAAGTAGTGAGAAAGAATAAACTTACTTACTTTGTTCCCAGTCATAACAGAGGAGACTTCAGTCTTTCTGAAATCTTTCTCCATAAAGTGTTATGTTCAGTGTGAATTTTTTCAGGTTGTGGGAAGTTCCTTACATTGTTGCTTTGCTTAAAAAAACAAAAACAAAAAAACCCATTCCACTTTTGTATAAAACGTGCCTTTTTTCTTTAGCTGCTTTTAACATTTTTTCTCTCTACCCCTAGTTATCTATTTGACTATAATGTGCCTTGGTGTGAGTTTCTTTGTTTATCCTGCTTGAGATTTGTTGAGCAGGTTGAATAAGCACACAGGACTTCAGTTCTTCATCAAACATTGAAAAATTTAAACAGTATTATTTCAAATACATTTTCTTCCTCTCTCTTTCTCTCCCCTACTTCCTGCCTTTTTTCTGGTACTCTGTTATCTTTTAGATCACTTGATATTGTTCCATATATCATCGAGGCTCAGTTCATTTTTTAGTCTTTTTTCTTTGTGTATTTTTGTCTGAATATTTTCCATTGACCTGTCTTCAATTGTTCAACCAATTGTCAAACAAATATAGTGAATTTTGTTTTTGTTTTGAATCTAGAATTTCCATTTAATTATTTTAAAATATTTTCCAATTCTCTATTAAAGTTCCCTATTGTTCTTTTATTATGTATATGCTTTCTTAGAAATCTTTTTTCCTTTTTAATTTTTTTAAGTTTATTTATTTATTTGAGTAATCTCCACACCCAACATGGGGCTTGAATTCATGACCCTGAGATCAAGAGTTGCATGCTTTTCTGCCTGAGCCAGTCAGGCACCCACTTTTTTTTTTTTTTCAATATATGAAGTTTATTGTCAAATTGGTTTCCATACAACACCCAGTGCTCATCCCAAAAGGTGCCCTTCTCAATACCCATCGCCCACCCTCCTCTCCCTCCCATCCCCCATCAACCCTCAGTTTGTTCTCAGTTTTTAAGAGTCTCTTATGCTTTGGCTCCCTCTCTCTCTAACCTCTTTTTTTTTTTCCTCCCCCTCCCCCATGGGTTTCTGTTAAGTTTCTCAGGATCCACATAAGAGTGAAACCATATGGTATCTGTCTTTCTCTGTATGGCTTATTTCACTTAGCATCACACTCTCCAGTTCCATCCATGTTGCTACAAAGGGCCATATTTCATTCTTTCTCATTGCCACATAGTACTCCATTGTGTATATAAACCACAATTTTTTTTATCCATTCATCAGTTGATGGACATTTAGGCTCTTTCCATAATTTGGCTATTGTTGAGAGTGCTGCTATAAACAGTGGGGTACAAGTGCCCCTATGCATCAGTACTCCTGTATCCCTTGACGCACCCACTTTTTTAAGAAATTTTTGCCCATATTTATATTAACTATTATAGTGTTCTTATCATTGTTAGTTGTTATATTCATCTCTGTAATTTTTGAGATTGTTCATGTTGACTAATTTTTTTGCCTGGTTATTGGTCACATTTTCCTGCTTCCTTGAATGCTTTGTACATTTTAATTGTATGCTGGTTGCTACACTTTTATAGATGCTATATTTTTTAAAAGTTTTATTTAAATTTCAATTTGTTAACATACAGTGTGATATTACTTTTAGGTATGCAGTATAGTGATTCACCACTTCCATACATCACTTAGTGCTCATCACAAGTGCACTTCTTAATCTCCATCACCTATTTAGCCCATTTCTCCACCACCCTCCGCCTGGTAACTATTAGTTTGTTATCTATGGTTAAGAGTATGCTTCTTGGTTTGCTCCCACCGCTCTTTCCCCACTTTGCTTATTTTGTTTCTCAAATTCCACATAAGAGTGAAATCATATAGTATTTGTCTTTCTCTGACTGATTTATTTCGCTTAGCATAATACTCTCTAGCTCCATCCATGTCGTTGAAAATGGCAAGATTTTACTTTTTTATGGTTGAATAATATTCCATTGTGTGTGTGTGTGTGTACACAAATATATGCCACAGTTTCTTTATCTTTTCATCAGTTGATGGAACTTGGGTTGTTTCCATAATCTGGCTATTGTAGATAATGCTGCTATAAACATACAGATGCTGCATTTTTGAGTGTCTGTGTTTTGTTGTCTAGATTAATAAATATTAATTTTTTTATAGGCAATTAATTTTCTTGAGTATCAACTTGATCCTTTCAGTCTAGCTTTTAAGCTTTGTTAGATTGTGTCAAGAGTAGCCTTCACTTCAGGACTATATTAGTCCTACTTCTAAGGCATAGTCTTTGTGGGATCTCCTTGAAGGCTGTTGGTTTCCAGTTGTCTTTTAGCCCTGAGAGTTCTCTGGTGATGAGTTTACAGGTCTCAGTAGTTGTTCTTTTCCTGGTAGTTGTCTTTCCTTAACTTTGTGGAGTCTTAGCCTGTGCATACACAGCTTACTCTTTAGGCAAAGGCTCATGAGGACATATATGCTCAGTTTTGAAGCCCCTTCCTTTTACAGCTCTTTTCAATCTGATGCCTTGTTCTATGCTGGACATCTCAGTAGTCTTGAGTTCCAATCTTACAATACCCTCAGCTCAGCAGGACTGCTGTATTTTATTTGACCTCAAACTTCTTGCACTACAACCTGAGAAGAAGTTCCAGGCAGAAAGTTGGAGAGATAATGGAGTTTTCTGAGCTCATTTTGTTGTTTTCCTTGTCTCAGGGATCACAGTTTTGTACTACCAGATATTCAACATCTTGAAATACTTGTTACCTAAATTTTATTTGGATGAAGATCTAGTATAGTACCACTTTTCCATCATGATCAGAAGTTGAAGTCCCTAACTAATGTTTTGAAAAATGACTTGGGAGTCCTTTGTTCTCACAATTCACAATAGCTTCATTACTGACAGGTCACAAATGTTGTTTAGTCACCCATTATAATCCTTCGGATCCTGTTTCAGTTTATTTAATAAACTCACAGGGGCACCTGGGTGGCTCAGTTGGTTAAGCATCTGATTCTTGATTTCCGCTCAGGTCATGATCTCACGGCTGGTGAGTTAGAGCCCTGTGCCGGGCTCTGCACTGACAGTATGGAGACTACTTGGGATTCTCTCTGTCTCCTTCTTTCTCTGCCCCTCCCCTGCTCTCTCTCTCTTTCAGAATAAATGAACTTAAAAAAAAGAAAAGCACTGTTTCATAAAAAAATAAATAAACTCACAGATGGATGGTTTTCAGTTAGTAAAAAATTAAAAATCATTCATAGCATATTACACTAAAATACATGTACAGAATAATCTCCAGATAATTAATATTTGTTACATATATTGTAGACTCTACCATACTAGAGTAGTTTTAGTTTATGAATTAATTTTGTGCACATATCCTATTATTTCAATTCTTTATGAAATATTTTTATATTTAATTTAAACATAAATTAGTCACTTTGCTCTCTCTTATTCACCTCTTTCCAAGCAAATGATCATGAAAAGTGGATGAAATTTAGTAATTAGTTTGACAGTTTCAATCATATTTTTAATATTTGAAAAATGCTATTTTCAGCATGTAAGAGAAAACCTCTATCATGTAAGTAACGTAGTAACTGTTACTCTTTTTATAGCACCTCAAAATAATGTTTTTTCTTATCTGTTATTAATATATTGGTTCTCTATATTTTTCTTTTATTTAAATGTAATCCAAGCAAACAGATCCTTGTTATACTTTGTGGAATTTTTATAACTTTTGTGAGATTTTAATATATTTATCTAGTCCATTTGATCTAAGTAATGTTTGTCTTGATGAAAATAGTTCACTAATAAAATGAGTAACACACTGACAAAACAATAACAAAATATTTAGTTTTGTAATAGGCTACCACAGATCTGATAATAGTTTGGAAACTTAACTTTTATTACTAAAATATATTTTTAAAAGAAAAATGTTAAACTTCATTGTCTATTATGATTGATTCTTTAATCATTTTTGGGATACATGATTTTATTATGTATGTATGTATGTATGTATGTATTTATTTATTTTACTCATAGTTACACTTTATTACATGGAAAAAATACAGGTTAAATCAGCCAAAGAACAATTCACCTGGAGCAGAATCCAGGGGATTTCCAGCACCAACTTCTAGTTGTCTTTCCTACAGAAGTTGTAGATTGGACTAACTCTTCCCAGCAGTGATGGGTGATAGTACCCATGGAATATTGCCAACCAGGGAGGTTCATACAAACCTTGAGTGTACAGAGCTTTTATTGTGGTTTGTCTGTATAGATGTGGCTGACCTTAGTTTCTAACCCTTCTGGAAATCAAGCTGATAGCTGGTGGCCCAAAGGCCCCACCATAAATCACATTGTTAAGCTCCCTGGTATGGTTCAAGGCCTCCAGGTAAGAAAGATACTCTTAGCAGACAGGAAATCCCAAGGGCTTATAGATCACTTCCCAAAAGCTGAGGACAAAGATCAGACCTCTCTTTGGGCGAGGTCAATTCTTCACTAAACAGTATGGTATACATGATTTTAATAATCAAACTGTCTTTTAATAAAGAATGTCAAATGAAATTATTTCTCACTATAACAGGTCATTTGGAAAGAACACCATACAAATCAAAATCAACAAATTCATCAAATGAAGCTGCCACTGACTTCCATACATGCTCTGCTGAGTGTAAAATTGCATGTATTATTAAGTATTCCTATCATTTTCTATTTGTTTTATTTATCTTTATTTTTATTTTTTATTTTTATTATTTTTTAAGGTTTATTTATTTTGAGAGAGAGAGAGAGAGAGAGAGAGTGAGCGCAAGTGGGGGAGGGGCAGGGAGAGAGGGAGAGACAGAGAATCCCATGCAGGCTCTGCACTGTCAGTGCAGAGCCCGATGTAAGGCTCCAACTCAGGAACTGTGAGATCATGACCAGAACCAAAATCAAGAGTCAGATGCTTTACTGACTTAGCCACTGAGCACCCCTGTAATTGTTTACAAATTTTGTTTCCTGGTTGTGAGTGTACTGATTCTCATATTTATTTTTTGCCTGCCATTTTTATTGTTTATATATTCTTGACTATTATTATTTTCCTTATATTTCTAAAATTGATTATCATAGTTTTTTTCCATTGTAATAAAAAAGAGTTTTTGACATTTTTTCTATAGTTTGACATAATTTCAAACTTATAGAAAACTTGAAAGTACAATGCAGAAACTTTCCTTCCCCAACCTTTTCAAAGTAAACTGCTGATGATACCTCATCACTGTCTGAACACTTTAGAATACATTTCTTTCAAACAAAGACATTTATCTACATGACTGTAATAGAACCATCAATACCACAAACTTAATATTGACATATCATTATTATCTAGTTCTCAGATCCCCTTCAAATTCTACATTGATCCCAATAATGTGTTTTATGATTAAAGGATCATGTCTTTAGAGTCTTTCAATCTGGAGCAGTTCTTCACTCTCTCCTTGTTTTTTTTTTTTTTTTTTTTAACCTACTCATTTTATTTTATTATTATTTTTTTAATATGAAATTTATTGCCAAATTGGTTTCCATACAATACCCGGTTCTCATCCCAACAGGTGCCCTCCTCAATGCCCATCACCTACCCTCCATCAACCCTCAGATTGTTCTCAGTTTTTAAGAGTCTCTTATGGTTTGGCTCCCTCCCTAACTTTTTTTTTTTCATGATCAAGACATCTTTGGTGATTATGAACCCATTATTTTGAAAGTGTTCCTTTAGATACCGCCAATATTCCTTCATGATTATATTCAGGTTATGCATCTATGACAACAGTATCACATTAATCATGCTGCTTTTTTCTCGTTGTGTTATATTAAGTAGCACATGATTTTGATTTATCCCATTATTGGTAGTGTCTGCCAGGTTTCTGCCATGTTACCTTTTTTCCTTTTGTAATTAATACATGCTTTGTGGGGAAAATTTTGGGAGACTATTTAACTATCCCATTTGTTGTCAAACTTTCACCTACTAGTTTTAGTATCCGTTGGTATTTCTTGACGAATGAACTATGATGTTTGTTAAGTGGTTATTTTCTTAAATTAAAAAAAAAAAACACTTTATTGAGGTATTGATGTGCAAAAATCTCTGCATATTTAATGTATATAACTTGGTGAGTTTAGAGACAGTATACAACCATCAAACAATCATCACAATCTATGCCATCACACATCCATCACCTCTAAAAGTTTCCTCCCATCCTCTTTATTTATTACATGTGTGTGTGTGTGTGTGTGTGTGTGTGTGAGACAAGATCACCTAATATAAGATCTACCCCCTTAGCAAATATTTAAGTATAAATAAAATATTATTTACTATAGGTGCTATGCTGTATAGGAGATCTCTAGGACTTACTTATTCTTACATAACTGAAACTTTGTATCTTTTGACTACTACATCCCTGTTTTGCTCTCCTCCCAGGCTTTGGCAACCGCCATTCAACTCTCTGTTTCTACCAGTTTGACTATTTTAGATTCCTCCTATAAATAGTATCATGTAATATTTCTCCTCCTCCTCCTCCTCCTCCTTCTTCTTCTCCTTCTTCCTCTTCTTTTTTGAGAGAGATAGTAGGGGATGGGCAGAGGGAGAGAGAGAGAGAGAGAGAGAGAGAGAGAATGAGAATCCCAAGCAGGCTTTGCACTGTCAGTGCAGAGCCCAATGTGCGAATTGAACTCACGAGTCATGAGCCAAAGATAGATGCTTAACCAACTGAGCTACCCAGGCACCCCAATAAAAATATGATTTTATTTAAAAAAATTTTTTTTAACGTTTATTTATTTTTGAGACAGAGAGAGATAGAGCATGAATGGGGGAGGGTCAGAGAGAGAGGGAGACACAGAATCTGAAACAGGCTCCAGGCTCTGAGCTGTCAGCACAGAGCCTGACGCGGGGCTCGAACCCATGAACTGTGAGATCGTGACCTGAGCTGAAGTCGGACGCTTAGCCAACTGAGCCACCCAGGCGCCCCTAAAAATATTATTTTAAATATTGACATAAAATATGATGCTTTTCCAAGTTAAACACCATTCACCAATATTGAAATACTGAGTTCTTATCTATTATACTACTTAATGATAAGGAGCATCTATTTTGATTCTTTGGTGAACAAGAAAGTTACTAATGTGTGCGCGCGCGCGTGCACACACACACACACACACACACACACACACATATATATCTTAAGCAGGCTCCACACTCAGCATGGAGCCCAATGCAGGGCTTGATCTCACAACCCTGGGATTATGACCTGAGGCAAAATCAAGAGCTGGCTGCTTAACCAACTGAGCCACCCAGGTGCCTCTAGTATTTGTTCTTCTTTGTCTGGCTTATTTCACTTAGCATAATGTTTAAATGGTTAGTTTCTAATTCAACTATTTTTTTTTACATTCATGAGTTGGTATAAAATAGACACTTCTGTTTATTTATTTATATTAGCAAAGACCCATTGTTTATTCAATCAGTTATAATCTGTTACTATTATTTATTCCAGTGCTAAAATTGTTCTTAGCTTTAGTCAGTGGTTGTCCCCTCAAGCTGGCTTTTGTGTCCTATTTACATATTCCCACCATTCTTTGAGTACTTCCCGATTTTTCTGCCACAAGATAATCCAGGCTCATCTTGTATTTTCCCTGTCCCAGCCCTAGAATTAGCCATTTTTCTAAGAAGTCTTGGTTCCCTTCTGTGGAAAATGGTATTTAGAAACCATGATGTGTATGTCAGGTGTGTTCATTGCTATTAGGTATCAGTAACAGTGCACAGAATGAGGGAATGTAAGCATGTATGTACATTATAGACATAATACACATATTTTTATCTATCTATCCTTCTATCTATCATCATCTATCTATCTATCTATCTATGTATCTATCATGTGAGGTCACACCAACACTTACAATTTCAATTTAACACTACAGGGTGTTGAAAACATTCTAGTGTTTTTCCTTTTCATATTTCTAACTATCTGAAATATAATTATTTACCAGTCTCCTGTCACCAATACTGGCCGGCATCCACCCATCTCTTCTGCCACAAAGACACTTCACCTACCTAGCTTGGGCTCTAATACTCTGCCTTGGGCTGCCACTACCACTATTTCCAATGAGGATGCCTTCCGTACTTGACTTGTGGCTTTGACAACCTGCACTGTGCTACTTTCCCACCTAGTTTGGGTTCCACTGGCCTGTGCCAGGCTGCTGGTATCACCGCCCTCCCATTACACGGACACCTTCTATTTCTTCTCCTCCTCCTCCTCCTTCTTCTTCACCTAGTTCTGGATCCAACAGTCTGTGCTGGGCCAATGCCATACTCCTATAAAGACTGCCCCTCACCCTGTTTGGGCTCTGATACTATTTCCCTGATTGCTGTCATTATCCCATCTTATGAGAACCTCTCTCTCACCTCATTCAGGCTCTGACAGCCCATGTTGTATTACCACCACCCCCCAGATGGGTCCCCTCTTCAATTTTCCTGGGTTCCAACACCCTCTGCTGGGATGTTGTCACCCCACCACTTTGCTTGGCTCCATCTAAAGGCATTTTGTTTGAATTATTCTGGAAGAAAGAATGATAGGAAGAGGCAAGGCAAACAGAAATGCTTGAAGAAGGTTTTTACATTTTGAAACTTCTACAAGTCTGCTGTCTTTTAGTTTACTTTTTGGCTCCCACTAGGATTCTTCCTTCTAGTCACATTTGAATCTTAGTATGATCTAGAATTTTGAAAATATCTCAAAATTTATCTGGTAGTAGGGCATGAACAAGTGCAATTTGAATGCATTTTAAAATTACTCCTATGTTACACCTAGAAGCATAATTGTGTAGTCAAATTACTATTATGACATACATTATGACTTATGGGTGAACATGCATAAGAGTTTGTCACTGGAATACTTGTTTTTTCAGCCTGTTTCATTGCATCAGTGAAAATTTTCATGGTACTTCATCTGGAACTATCAGACTTTGCTACGTTTAGGCATATCAAATTTACTAAGATGTGATCTGATATTTTGGGATGCATAAAACATGTGAGTCCACATGCTGATGTAATTGCTTATGTGCTGTAACCTAAAAACAAAACAACAAAATATTATTTTACATTATCCTCCCCCCAAAGACAGACATGGTATATTTAAAGTTATATATGCTGTATTATTTAGTGTATATCTGATAGAACAGTTTTTGTTATTGATAGGGAGTGAATTCTTAGTTTATAAATACACAGACTAGCTTCCAGCTGTTTACATTTGAAACCTCGTTTCTCCCACATACTTCCAGTGAGAAACACCCTAAGTCACAGTCATACCACAGCATATTTCTGTTCGCTGCACCTTTTGTGAGGAAGAGATAGCAATATTCCTGGAAACCATTCTCATGTTGAGACAACTAGCAATAAATGTCCCATACACAAAAGGGAAGTGAACCACACAAATGTATCCCAACTAAATACAGAGTGGATCTATTCTCAATTCATCGTTCCCTTATCTGCATGGTCCAATGCCACCTAACACAAAGAGAGGTGTGACAGAGGGAAAACTGCTAATTTCATTGATTGTTGTTAAAATATCTTTCCTTTTGCAAATTTTGTAATATTTATGACCATACAGCAATCAAGCCAGGACCCCTCCAGGGCTTTGGAAAGGCTTGAAGAAACATAAGCTTCGTTAACTTTCTGGTCAATCTGCCTGGGCAGGGGCTGCAGTAGGGTCTCTGTTCTTCACACACACATCATTGGAACCACCTTCATCTTATATTTCCTGGGCTTTGCCACTTTGACACACCATGAGAATCTGACCTTAAATAGTTTTTATTCTCATTAATCCATAGCTTTTGAGAGGAATATAAAGAAAGAGAACTAAAAAAGCCTTGTTTCTAGTTTGATGTAAAGGAGGAGAGTTTAAACAGTCTTTTTCATATGGATTATGAACCTGTTTAACAAATAAACATGAAATTAAATTCAACTTACATTTAATTGAGAACTTGATACATATAAAGCATTGTATAGATGATGTGGAAAACATAGAAGTTAGACAAATCAGGGGTTCCTGGGTAGCTCAGTCAGTTAAGCATCCGACTTTGGCTCAGGTCATGATCTTGCAGTTTGTGAGTTCGAGCCCCATATCAGGCTCTGTGCTGACAGCTCAGAGCCTGGAGCTTGCTTCAGATTCTAGGTTTCCCTCTCTCTCTGTCCCTTCCCCCCGCTTGCCCTCTGTCTCGCTCGCTCAAAAATAAATATTAAAAAAATAGGAAGTTACACAAATCATATGAATTAGCTAAATCTTATCTGGATGACATTACTAAATGGTTAATTAAGCCTGGCATAGGTGATTCAATGAGAAAGATAATTTATTTTGCAAATCAGGAAGTGTAACTTTGCACTTGTAAGCCTTAGAATTTAGTGCCTATGTCTTTGACATGAATACTTACAAACAGCAGAAAATGATTTAGCCTTTTTTTTTTTTAATTTTTTTTCAACGTTTATTTATTTTTGGGACAGGGAGAGACAGAGCATGAACGGGGGAGGGGCAGAGAGAGAGGGAGACACAGAATCGGAAACAGGCTCCAGGCTCTGAGCCATCAGCCCAGAGCCCGACGCGGGGCTCGAACTCCCGAACCACGAGATCGTGACCTGGCTGAAGACGGACGCTTAACCGACTGAGCCACCCAGGCGCCCCTGATTTAGCCTTTTAAGACTAAAGTGATACTGCATTCCAGCAACTAAGATATATTGAAATCATCACTATTGGTTTATAGAGTAGGCTACCCAGACCATCAAAAGATTATCAAAAAGCATTTCTTTATTATTTAAATTTGAAATAGCTTTTCACTCACCTTTTTCATATCTTTCCTTTCTCTTCATATATGAGACAAAGAATTGTAATAGAATTAAAAGGAAATTATCATAAAAATTAATGAAATTAGGTCTTGCTAAGACTGTGTCTTTAGAAAGAAAGGCTATTGTTTTTTATAAAAATTTGAAATGATCTGTTTATTATGATATTTCAAATATACAGAAATATATAGTCTGGGAAATCTGTGTACCCACAACCCAGATTGAAATTCTTTATGTCTCTCTCTCTCTGATCTCTGCTAGGGACAATCACAGCCTTTAAATTGGTGTGCATGCTACTCATGAATGCTTCACACGTGTATTACATGGATATGCAGCCATATGCAAAGTAGAGTTTACTTTGAAAGGTCTTAAATTTTAATTAAGAGTTATAATATATAGGTTATTCTGTAACTTGCTTTCACATAAACATTGTTTTTGAGATGTGACCGTGTTCACTTCAAGCTATCCTTACTTCTATGCTATTGTTTGCATGTGTATTACCTCTTTTTTAAAACTCATGATATTCTGAGAGAGAAAAACCATTGTATTTATCTTAAGTTTCTTTAGTATCCAAATCTAGAATCCTTTGGATGAGTTCTGTAGTTGATATTGCTTGTGGCTCAGCACTGCCCACATTTCAATTTGGATCCATTTAAGGATCAGCCATAATGAGGCCGTGCATCTACTTTCATTATCTTTTCCTAGAATTCCAAAATCTAAAGGTTTTCACATGCATATGCAAAGGAGTCAAGGTAGAGAAGGGATGCATAGGGGAGACAAAGATGCTGTAAACCTTCCCTGAGGCCAGGAGAAGGCAAGGGGAGAGAGTTACTGAGAATCTGAGATGAAGTCTATGAAAATGACATATTTGACAAAGGGTTAGTGTCCAAAATCTATAAAGAACTTAACAAACTCAACACCCCCCAAAAACAAATAATCCAGTGAATGACTAGGCAGAAGACATGAATAGATACATCCAGATGGCTAACAGACACATGAAAAAATCCTCAACATACATCACTCATCACAGGGAAATACAAATCAAAACCACAATGAGATA
>NW_024412467.1:20054642-20072921 GCF_014898765.1 Herpailurus yagouaroundi
GTTGAACCAGCCCTGCATCCCAGGAATGAATCCCACTTGATCATGGTGAACAATTCTTTTTATATGCCGTTGAATTCGATTTGCTAGTATCTTATTGAGAATTTTGGCATCCATATTCATCAGGGATATTGGCCTGTAGTTCTCTTTTTTTACTGGGTCTCTGTCTGGTGTAGGAATCAAAGTAATACTGGCTTCATAGAATGAGTCTGGAAGTTTTCCTTCCCTTTCTATTTCTTGGAATAGCTTGAGAAGGATAGGTATTATCTCTGCTTTAAACGTCTGGTAGAACTCCCCTGGGAAGCCATCTGGTCCTGGACTCTTATTTGTTGGGAGATTTTTGATAACCGATTCAATTTCTTCGCTGGTGATGGGTCTGTTCAAGCTTTCTATTTCCTCCTGATTGAGTTTTGGAAGAGTGTGGGTGTTCAGGAATTTGTCCATTTCTTCCAGGTTGTCCAATTTGTTGCCATATAATTTTTCATAGTATTCCCTGATAATTGTTTGTATCTCTGAGGGATTGGTTGTAATCATTCCATTTTCATTCATGATTTTATCTATTTGGGTCATCTCCCTTTTCTTTTTGAGAAGGCTGGCTAGAGGTTTGTCAATTTTGTTTATTTTTTCAAAAAACCAACTCTTGGTTTCGTTGATCTGCTCTACAGTGTTTTTAGATTCTATATTGTTTATTTCTGCTCTGCTCTTTATTATTTGTCTTCTTCTGCTGGGTTTAGGCTGCCTTTGTTGTTCTGCTTCTATTTCCTTTAGGTGTGCTGTTAGATTTTGTATTTGGGATTTTTCTTGTTTCTTGAGATAGGCCTGGATTGCAATGTATTTTCCTCTCAGGACTGCCTTCGCTGCGTCCCAAAGTGTTTGGATTGTTGTATTTTCATTTTCGTTTGTTTCCATATATTTTTTAATTTCTTCTCGAATTGCCTGGTTGACCCACTCATTCGTTAGTAGGGTGTTCTTTAACCTCCATGCTTTTGGAGGTTTTCCAGACTTTTTCCTGTGGTTGATTTCAAGCTTCATAGCATTGTGGTCTGAAAGTATGCATGGTATGATTTCAATTCTTGTAAACTTATGAAGGGCTGTTTTGTGACCCAGTATATGATCTATCTTGGAGAATGTTCCATGTGCACTCGAGAAGAAAGTATATTCTGTTGCTTTGGGATGCAGAGTTCTAAATATATCTGTCAAGTCCATCTGATCCAATGTCTCATTCAGGGCCCTTGTTTCTTTGTTGACCGTGTGTCTAGATGATCTATCCATTTCTGTAAGTGGGGTGTTAAAGTCCCCTGCAATTACCACATTCTTATCAATAAGGTTGCTTATGTTTATGAGTAATTGTTTTATATATTTGGGCGCTCCGGTATTCGGCGCATAGACATTTAGAATTGTTAGCTCTTCCTGATGGATAGACCCTGTCACTATTATATAATGTCCTTCTTCATCTCTTGTTACAGCCTTTAATTTAAAGTCTAGTTTTTCTGATATAAGTATGGCTACTCCAGCTTTCTTTTGGCTTCCAGTAGCATGATAAATAGTTCTCCATCCCCTCACTCTCAATCAAAAGGTGTCCTCAGGTCTAAAATGAGTCTCTTGTAGACAGCAAATAGATGGGCCTTGTTTTTTTATCCATTCTGATACCCTATGTCTTTTGGTTGGTGCATTTAATCCATTTACATTCAGTGTTATTATAGAAAGATATGGGTTTAGAGTCATTGTGATGTCTGTATGTTTTATGCTTGTAGTGATGTCTCTGGTACTTTGTCTCACAGGGTCCCCCTTAGGATGTCTTGTAGGGCTGGTTTAGTGGTGACAAATTCCTTCAGTTTTTGTTTGTTTGGGAAGACCTTTATCTCTCCTTCTATTCTAAATGACAGACTTGCTGGATAAAGGATTCTCGGCTGCATATTTTTTCTGTCTAGCACACTGAAAATCTCGTGCCAATTCTTTCTGGCCTGCCAAGTTTCAAAAGAGAGATCAGTCACGAGTCTTATAGGTCTCCCTTTATATGTGAGGGCACATTTACCCCTTGCTGCTTTCAGAATTTTCTCTTTATCCTTGTATTTTGCCAGTTTCACTATGATATGTCGTGCAGAAGATCGATTCAAGTTACGTCTGAAGGGAGTTCTCTGTGCCTCTTGGATTTCAATGCCTTTTTCCTTCCCCACTTCAGGGAAGTTCTCAGCTATTATTTCTTCAAGTACCCCTTCAGCACCTTTCCCTCTCTCTTCCTCTTCTGGGATACCAATTATGCGTATATTATTTCTTTTTAGTGTCTCACTTAGTTCTCTAATTTTCCCCTCATACTCCTGGATTTTGTTATCTCTCTTTTTCTCAGCTTCCTCTTTTTCCATAACTTTATCTTCTAGTTCACCTATTCTCTCCTCTGCCTCTTCAATCCGAGCTGTGGTGGTTTCCATTTTGTTATGCATTTCATTTAAAGCGTTTTTCAGCCCTCGTGACTGTTCCTTAGTCCCTTGATCTCTGTAGCAAGAGATTCTCTGCTGTCAGCTATACTGTTTTCAAGCCCAGCGATTAATTTTATGACTATTATTCTAAATTCACTTTCTGTTATATTATTTAAATCCTTTTTGATCAGCTCATTAGCTGTTGTTATTTCCTGGAGATTCTTCTGAGGGGAATTCTTCCGCTTGGTCATTTTGGATAGTCCCTGGCGTGGTGAGGACCTGCAGGGCACTTCCCCTGTGCTGTGGTGTATAACTGGAGTTGGTGGGCGGAGCCGCAGTCAGACCTGATGTCTGCCCCCAGCCCATCGCTGGGGCCACAGTCAGACTGGTGCGTGCCTTCTCTTCCCCTCTCCTAGGGGCGGGATTCACTGTGGGGTAGGGTGGCCTGTCTGGGCTACTTGCACACTGCCAGGCTTGTGATGCTGGGGATCTGGCGTCTTAGCTGGGGTGGGTAGGCAAGGTGCACAGGGGCAGGAGGGGCAGGCTTAGCTTGCTTCTCCTTAGGTGATCCACTTCAGGAGGGGCCCTGTGGCAGCAGGAGGGAGTCAGATCCGCTGCCGGAGGTTTGGCTCCGCAGAGGCGCAGAGTTGGGTGTTTGCGCGGAGCGAGCAAGTTCCCTGGCAGGAACTGGTTCTCTTTGGGATTTTGGCTGGGGGATGGGCGGGGAAGATGGCGCTGGCGAGCGCCTTTGTTCCCCACCAAACTGAGCTCTGTCGTCCGGGGGCTCAGCAGCTTTCCTTCCCTTTGTCCTCCAGCCTTCCCGCTTTCTGAGCAGAGCTGTTAACTTATGACCTCCCAGACGCTAAGTCGCACTTGCTGTCGGAACACAGTCCGTCAGGCCCCTCCGCTTTTTGCAAGCCAGACTCGGGGGCTCTGCTTGGCCGGCGAGCCGCCCCTCCACCCCGGCTCCCTCCCGCCAGTCCGTGGAGCGCACACCGCCTCGCCGCCCTTCCTACCCTCTTCCGTGGGCCTCTCGTCTGCGCTTGGCTCCGGCGACTCCGTTCTGCTAATCCTCTGGTGGTTTTCTGGGTTATTTAGGCAGGTGTAGGTGGAATCTAAGTGATCAGCAGGACGCGCGGTGAGCCCAGCGTCCTCCTACGCCGCCATCTTCCCTCCTCCTCAGGATATTTTTATTTTTAAATGTTTATTTTTGAGAGGGGGAGGATGGTTTAAATAGGTGATGGAGATTAAAGACAGCACTTTCTGTGAGGAGCACATGATGTTGTATATAAGTGTTGAATCACTATATTGTACACCTGAAATTAATATTACATATTACACATATAGTGTACTATTAATTTCAGGTGTATAATATAGTGGAATTTAAATAAAAACATATTTTATTAAAGATACATTTTTTAAAAACTTCTAATGTTTTTGTTCCTTCACTAATCTTAAAGCTTTGTCTATTTCATCAAGGATTTTTTTCCTCTTCAAAAGAATAATTTTTGATAGAGTTGTTCTTCTCTATGGTAATTTTCTATTTCTTTAATTTATGTTTTCATCTTCATTATTTTATTCTTGGATTTACTCTGGTCTTATTCTTCTATCTCCTTGAATTGTATTTTTACCTTGTGAATTTTTCTATTCCTTCTCTTTTAAATTTTGTGCATTTAAGGATATAATTTTTCTCTAAATACTATTTTATTTATAGCCTCAAAGTTTTGATATGTAAGGATTATGTTGTCATACATTTCTAAAGATTTTTAAATTTACATTGTGACTTCTATTTGACCCAAATCAGAAGTATGGTTTTTACATTCTAAATACATAGGGTAAGATCCAACATGGTGAGAAGCAAGGGGACCCGAAGTTCCCTTGTCCCTCAAACACAGCAGTGTTGAGGCCAAAGGACTTTGAATTCCAGGAGTCCAGGCTGCAGAGTTACAGAGTTATCTCCAAGGGCCCACAGAGACAAGCTGGTGGGCCATAGGTGCATGACTGAGAACTGGGAGTGATAAAATGGGCAGCACAGCACGGATGGGAGGGATTCCCTTCTGCAGAGAGACAGGGAAGAGAAAAAGAAGCTAGAGAAGTATAGGACTGTGAACAAGAGAAAAACCACGTACCAGGTTGGACAAAGATCCAATCTCTAAAGGGGCTTTCTCTGGACTGGGGCTGGCTTCTCTGTTCACGCACCTGGGGAGGAAGGGAGCCAGCCCGGGCTCGGTACTAGTTCAGAGGCACAGTCCACAATGGGAGAAAGTAATCCCCTCCCTGGAGTGCAGTGGGAAGAAGGTATGTAACCTTTCAAAGGACAAAACTGCCTGTGCCCACCAGCCAGAGGCCATATATCATTGGTTCAGAACAGCACCTCCCCAGAACTGGTGTGCAGAGTGGGATTCTTTAAGACATAGGAGTTTAAATCCAAGCCAAGCACCAGGGAGGCGTGGAAGTTGGTGGACCAGGATAAACTGCCTCGTTCACACATACAGCACTGTGAGGATGGCCTGAACAGAGTGGTTTGGGACACCTGGTCCATGGGAGGAGAGACTGGGGTGTTGCCATTTTTCTCCCCATCAACACCAAGGTGGGGCTTCAGGGAAGGAACAGTGGGCCCACAGTGGAGGCTGGACCTGCCTACACCAAACCACTCCCCCTGCCCTGCACTGGATAACTGCATATCTACAGGAGCGGGATTGACACTGACCAACCAGACAGTCCTCCTCCAGACCAGCCCTGCCACTGGTTCCAAGGCACCCAGCGGTTTTGCATTTCTGGATTTAATTTTTGGTTAATTCTTATATATATATATATATATATATATATATATATATATATATATATTTTCTTCCTTTTCTCCTTCTTATTTCTTCTCTCCTCTAGTCTGGTTATTCAGATTCTTGGTTTGTTTAAGTAGACATATTTAATCTATTCTTTTTATACCTGTTCTATATCTTCTTCTTTATTTTCCTCTCTGTCTCTCTGGATTGTCATATACTTTCTCTGGTCAATTTTATTTTATTTTATTTTTCCCCACCCCTCTCCTTTCTCTTTTTATATGGGATAAGGCCTCTTCCATCAACAACACCCCACCCCATTGTTTTTCTGTTGCTGGTGTTTTTGTTTTATTTTTGTTTTTTTTTAATTTTTGTGGGTTTTTTTGTCTTTTTTTGTTGCTGTTTGTTTTTTGTTTCTTTGTTGTCTTTTCCAGGGCTACTTCAATGAACAAATCAAAGCACACCTAGTGGAGGGTCCAAAACATCACTACAAGTAGGGAGATAAAGCAACCAGAGTCACAACAGAAAGCAAGTAACACACTCCAAAAAACACCTCCTGAAGGGCCAGGCCCTGGACAGTGTGTGACCCCTCTTTATTATCATAATGCTTATATGTGCAGGACATATAACAAGCTTTTAAAACACATAAGGGACAAAAAACTGGCCAAAATGACAAAACAGAAGAATTCTTCTCAAAAGAATTTCTAGGAAGAAATGACAGCTAAGGAATTTATCAAAACAGATATAAACAATATAACTGAGTAAGAATTTATAGTAATAGTCATAGGATTAATAGCTGGGCTTGAAAAAAGCATAGAAGACAGCAGAGAATCTATTACTGCAGAGATCAAGGAACTAAAATATAGTCATGATGAATTAAAAACCTACAATGAGGTGCAAAAAAACTAGAGGCAATAACAGCAAGGATTGAAGAGGTAGAGGGGCTAATAAGTGAAATAGAAGAAAAAAATATGGAAAAGGATGAAACTGAGAAAAAGAGAGATAAAAAATTTCTAGACCACCAGGGGAGAATTAGAGAACTAAATGATTCAATGAAACATAATAATATCCATATCATAGCAGTTCCAGAAGAAGAAGAAGAGAGAAAGGGGTGGAAGGTGTACTTGAACAAATCATAGGTGAAAACTTCCCTAATCTGAGGAAGGAAACAGACATTGAAACTTCAGATGTAATTTGAATAGATCTGCACACCAAATCATAGTGAAACTGGCAAAATGCAAACATAAAGAGAGGATTCTGAAAGCAGCTAAGGACAAATGGGTCTTAACCTACAAGGATAGACACATATGGGTAATAGCAGACCTACCTATTTGGCAGGCCAGAAGGGAGTGGCAGGAAATATTCAATGTGCTGAATAGGAAAAATATGCAGCCAAGAATCCTTTATCCAGCAAGGCTGTCATTTAGAATAGAAGGAGAGATAAAGTTTTCCCAAACAAAAACTGAAGGAGTTCATCAGCACTAAACCAGCCTTACAAGAAGTCCTAAGGGGGACTCTGTCAGTGGAACATTGCAAAGACCACAAAAGAACAGAGACATCACTACAAGCATGAAACATACAGATAATATGATGACTCTAAATCCATATCTTTCAATAATAACACTGAATGTAAATGGACTAAATGCTCCAGTCAAAACACAGAGGGTATGGATAAAAAAACAAGACCCATCTGTCTTCAAGAGACCCATTTTAGACCTGAGGACACCTTCAGATTGAAAGTAAGGAGATGGAGAACTATCTATCATGCTACTGGAAGTTGAAAGAAAGCTGGAGTAGCCATACTTATATCAGAAAAACTAGTTTTAAACTAAAGGCTGTAACAAGAAATGAAACAGGACATTATATCATAATTACAGGGTCTATCCATCAGGAAGAGCTAACAATTATAAACGTTTATGCACCCAATTCATAGCACCCAAATATATAAAACAATTAAAAACATAAGCAATCTTATTGGCAAGAATGTGGTAACTTCAGAGGACTTTAATACTCCACTTACAACAATGGACAGATCATCCAGGCAGAAAATAAATAAATAAACAATGGCCATGAAAGATACACTGGACAAGATGGACTTGACAGATATATTCAGAACTTTTTATCCTAAAGCAGCAGAATACACAGTCTTCTCGAGTGCCCATGGAACATGCTCCAAGATAGATCACATACCCTATCACAAAACAGCCCTCAATAAATACAAAACAATTGATATCATACCATGCACATTTTCCGATCACAATGCTATGAAACTTGAAACCAACCACAGGGAAAAGGTTGGAAAACCTCCAAATGCATGGAAGTTAAAGAACATCCTACTAAAGAATGAATGGGTCAACCAGGCAATTAAAGAAGAAATTTAAAAATATACGGAAAGAAATGAAAATGAAAACACGACAGTCCAAAGCCTTTGGGATACAGCAAAGACAGCCTTAAGAGGAAAATATACTGCAATCCAGGCCTATCTCAAGAAATGAGAAAAATCCCAAATACAAAATCTAATAGCACACCTAAAGGAACTAGAAGCAGAACAGCAAAGAAACCCCAAGGCCAGAAGAAGAATAAAGACCAGAGCAGAAATAAACAATACAGAATCCAAAAAAACAGTGGAACAGATCAATGAAACTAAAGCTGGTGTTTTGAAAAAATAAACAAAATTGATAACCCCCTAGCCAGACTTCTCAAAAAGAAAAGAGAAAGGACCCAAATAGAGAAAATCATGAATGAAAATGGACTTATCACAACCAATCCCTCAGCAATACAAACAATTATCAGAGAATACTATGAAAAAAATATATTGCAACAAACTGGAAAACCTGGAAGAAATGAACAAATTCCTAGACACCCACACGCTACCAAAACTCATACAGGAAGAAATAGAAAATTTGAACAGACCCATAATGAGTGAAGAAATTGAATAAGTTATCAAAAATCTCCCCACAAATAAGAGTCCTGGGCCAGACTGCTTCCCAGGGGAATTCTACCAGACATTTAAAGCAGAGTTAATACCTATCCTTCTCAATCTTTTCCAAAATATAGAAACAGAAGGAAAGCTTCCAGACTCATTCTATGAAGCCAGCATTACCTTGATTCCCAAACCAGCTAGAGACCCCACAAAAAAGGAGAATTACAGACCAATAGCCCTGGTGAATATGGATGCAAAAATTCTCAACAAGATACTAGCAAATCAAATTTAACAGCGTATAAAAAGAATTATTCACTGTGATCAAGTGGGATTCATTCCTGGGCAGCAGGGCTGGTTCAATATTCACAAATCAATCAACGTGGTACATCACATTAATAAAAGAAAGGATAAAAACCATATGATCCTGTAAATAGATGCAGAAAAAGCATTTGACAAAATACATCATCTTTTCTTAATAAAAACCCTCAAGAGAGTCGGGATAGAAGGAACATACCTTAGCATCATAAAAGCCATGTATGGAAAGACCACAGCTAATATCTTCAATGGAGAAAAACAGAGCTTTCCCCCTGAGATCCAGAACACGACAGAGATGTCCACTCTCACAGCTGTTAACATAGTGTTAGAAGTCCTAGCATCAGCAGTCAGACAACAAATGAAGTAAAAGTCATCAAAATTGACAAAGAAGTCAAACTGTCACTTTTCACAGACGACATTATACTCTACATGAAAAACCCAACAGACTCCACCAAAAGTCTGCTAGAGCTGATACATGAATTCAGCAAAGTCACAGGGTACAAAATCAATGTACAGAAATTGTTGAATTTTATACACCAATAATGAATCAATAGAAAGAGAAATACAAAAACTGATCCCATTTGTAATTTCACCAAGAACCATAAAATACCTAGGAATACACCTAACCAAAAATATAAAATATCTCTATGCTGAAAACTCTAGAAAGCTTATGAAGGAAATTGAAGAAGATACAAAGAAATGGAAAAACATTCCATGCTCATGGGTTGGAAAAATAAATATTGTTAAAATGTCAATATTACCCAAAGTAATCTACACATTCAATGCACTCCCAATCAAAATTTCACTGGCCTTCTCAAAGCTAGAAAAAACAATCCTAAAATTTGTATGAAACCACAAAAGACCCTGAATAACTAAAGTAACATTGGAAATGAAAACCAAAGCAGGAAGCATCACAAACCCAGACTTTAGCCTCTACTACAAAGCCTCTACCACATCAAGACAGTATGGTATTGGCACAAAAACAGACACATAGACCAATGGAATAGAATAGAGAAGCTGGAACTGGACCCACAAATGTATGGCCAACTAATCTTTGACAAAGCAGGAAAGAGTATCCAATGGAAAAAAAACAGTCTTTAGCAAATGGTGCTGGGAGAACTGGACAACAACATGCAAAAGAATGAAACTAGACCACTTTCTTACACCATACACAAAAATAAACTCAAAGTGGATGAAGAACCTGAATGTGAGACAGGAAACCATCAAAACCCTAGAGGAGAAAGCAAGCAATAATCTCTTCGACCTCAGATGCAGCAATTTCTTACTCAACACATCTCCAAAGACAAGGGAATTAAAAGCAAAAATGAACTATTGGGACCTCATCAAGATAAAAAGCTTCTGCACTACAAAGGAAACAATCAACGAATCAACAATCAACCGATAGAATGGGAAAAGATATTTGCAAATGGCATATTGGATAAAGGGTTAGTATCCAAAATCTATAATGAACTTATCAAACTCAACACCTGAAAAACAAATAATCCAGTGAAGAAATGGACAGAAGACATGAATAGACACTTTTCCAAAGAAGACATCCAGATGGCCAACAGACACATGAAAAGATCCTCAATGTCACTCCTCATCAGAGAAATACAAACCAAAACCACACTGACATACCACCTCACACTGATCAGAGTAGCTAAAATTAGTAACTCAGGAAACAACAGATGCTGGAAAGGATGTGGAGAAACAGGAGCTCTCTTGAACTGTTTGTGGGAATGCAAACTGTTGCAGCCACTCTGGAAAACAGTGTGGAGGTTCCTCAAAAAATTAAAAATAGAACTACCCTATGACCCAGCAATAGCACTGCTAGGAATTTACCCAAGGAATACAGGAATGCTGATTCACAGGGGCACATGTACCCAAATGTTTGTAGCTTTCAACAATAGCCAAATTATGAACTAGACTAAATGTCCATCAACGGATGAATGGATAAAGATGTGGTTTATATATACAATGGAATGCTACTTGGCAATGAAAAAGAATACAATGAAAAAGAATGCCATTTGCAGCAACATGGATGGAACTGGAAGGTATTATGCTAAGTGAAATAAGTCAGAGAAAGATATCATATGTTTTTATTCATATGTGGATCTTGAGAAACTTAACAGAAGCCCATGGGGGAAGGGAAGGGGAAAAAATTAGTTACAAACAGAGAGGGAGGGAGACAAACCATAAGAGACACTTAAAAACAGAGAACAAACTTAGGGCTGATGGGGGGATGGGGAGAGAGGAAAATGGGTGATGGATATTGAGGAAGTCACTTGTTTGGATGAGCACTGGGTGTTGTATGTAAGCGATGAACCGTGGGAATCTACCCTCAAAACCAAGAGCACATTTTACACACTGCATGTTAGCCAATTTGACAATAAATTATATTTTTAAAAAATACATTGTGTAATTAGTATCTTTAACCGAATTTTAATTTAATGCATTGAGATGGGAGACTATTTTTATCATCAGACATCTGTATGGTATCAATTTCTTAGCATTTTTGAGACTTGTTTTATAGGTTACTCAATATCTAGTTTTATTGTAAATGTTTCACATGTGCTTAAAAAGAATGAATTCTCTAAATAGTGGATTCATGGTTCTGTGTATACAACTCAAATCTTCTATATATTTATTCATTTTTGTACTTGACATGCCAGTTTCTAGAGAAGATATTAGAGTATTTGACAAATGCATGCATCTGTTTATAACTTCCTATCATTATATCAATGTTTGCTTTATATATTTTGGAGATATTTTGTTAATGGCATAAAAGTTTAGGATTATTCTGTTTTTTTAGTGAATTATTCCTTTTGTCTTTGAGTAATGGCTATTTTTATCTCAAGTAATGCTTTTTCCCTATAAGTACATTCTGTCTGATAATGCCTGGTCCAACATTGATCTGAGACATTTTTCCATCCATTATTCTTCAACTTTTTTTATCTTTAATTTATACTTGTGTGTACCTGGCATGTAGTGTATAGATGGATTTGGTGGGATTTTCTTAATCTAATTTAATAATATCTAGTTTTGATAGGTATGGTTTATCTTTTAGTTCACATTTTTCTAATTATTAGTTTTATTTCTATCATTTTTTTCTACTTAAGCATGCTTTTCATTTTTTTCTTATTTTGATCTTCTCTTTATTTTCATTATTAATTACATTTTTAATTCACTGTTTTCTTCTACTGAGTTGAAAGTTATATATTCTATCTTTAACACTTCTGTCATTTCATTTTAAACGTGTAATTGTTCAAAAAAAGGGAGATAAGAGTTAATATTTGTAACTTCCACTCAAGCAATACAAATATTTTAGACCATCTTTACTCTGATTGTAATCATACCCTTCCAGCTTCTTTATTATTGTTTATATTTTCAGTTTCACATTATTTGTGTTGGTGAAATGGTCATGTTAGTTCTGTTATTGTTTTTGTTGTGGTGGTGGTGGAAAGGGTTTATATTTAACCTCATGTTTTCCAATTTCTTTATTCGTCATTGCCCTGGTATACCACTCCTAACTTTTGAGTTCAGTTTCTTTTCCCAGAATTGGTTCATTTTGTGAGTATCTGTGGGTTGCAAATCTCTCAGTTTTTGTCTGAAGACTATCTACATTTTACTCAACACACTTAAGCAGTTGTTTCTCTGGGCATAGAATGTTAGGATAAGCCTTTGAATTTATTATTCCATTGACTTCAGACTTCTATTTTCCTCTTGAAAAGCCTGTTGACAGTCTGCTATCATTATTTACCAGTAAGTTCCTCTGGTTGCTTTAAAATTTTTCTTTAGATTTTAGTACTATGCAATTTTACTCCAGTATTTCTATATGTGAGTTTATTTTCATTTAATCTGCATGAGGCTGAATTTCTTAAATCTGAGGCTTATTGTTCTTCAATTCTCGTAAAATGTCTACCATTATTACATTGTATGCCCCATTTTTTTTTGAAATCCTATTAGACACACGATACCTCATTTTATTCTCCATGTCTAGTAACTTTTCCTTTGTGTCTTACATTTTTTATCTCTTTTCTTGTATTCTGAATAACTTTTAAAATATTATATATTTCATTCTCTCCTCAAAATTTTGATCATTGCCCTTCATCATATACAAAGAGTTTTATGTTAAATGGCTATATCTTTCAATTCTAGAATTTGAATTGGTACATTTTCAGATCTGTTCTTCTCTCAAATTTTATTCTTTTTTTAGGGTACCAATTGCTTTTCATGTCTGTTATCATTGTAAATATATTTAACTTGTATTCTCTCCCAGGTGATCTATTATCTTAAGTTCTTGAGAATTCTAAATCTGCTATCTATGTCTACTGACTCTTGCCCATGGTAAATTATTTCCTTATCAGTTTTGTAATTTTTATGTGGACTCATTTTAATTTGGACTTCTTTATCCTGTGGAATGCCTTGTGGTCTGGACTATGGATGCACCCTTCCAGAATGATTGGGGTTTGGCTCTGACACAATCCTAGGGGTATCAGCATCCCAGGATAAATTTCATATTAATATTTCTTGGTTTGGCCCAGGGTTCTGACCACAAGAATAGTGAAATTTGAATCCAAAACTTGTGTAATGTTCAAGCTTGGGTTTTGGAAATCTCAGAGGAGACTTATTTTTTCCACTCAGAAACCATTAAATGCAAACAAGTTTTATTTTCTGTTCTGATTCACTTTTAATGGAAGATGCTGCCCATCAGAAGTTCTAGCATTATATCAGGGCTCCTCAGTTCCAAATGTCTACCTCATGCAGACCAAAGCCTCCATTTTTTGTACCCATATGGACAATAACACCCAAGCACCTAGGTTAACAAGACCAATATACCCTCATCCAAGCGCTAGGATGTCACATGTATTCACACCACATCCTCTTAGTTTTTAGTTGCCTCCCTTTTCTGGTACTGGAACTGGGGCTTTCTTTTCTCTTTTTTGAGATACTTAAAAGATTGTTCATTATATTTTTATTCACTTTTTCTAGGTGTTTGTGGCAGGAAAGCTTCAGGCTGCCCTAGCTTATCATATGGCCAGAGACAGAAGTCCCTCATACATATATCTTCTTAGTTGCAACCATCTATAAAAACAATATTACAGAAAAAAATTGAAATTAACCCAAAGAAAAGCTACAGTTAACAAACTTTTTCACTCATAGTGCTCTACCAAGCTTTGCTTAGTTTAAATAAAATCACATAGACTTTTGTTAGGAAACAACAGGTACATTACACATGGATGCCAAATTGATAAAGAGCCTGCAGGCTCTCATTTGAAACAAGCTTCTTAAACAAAGTTTCTAAGGAAGAAGTTAAATGAGCAAAAATACCTTTGAGAAAAATAATTTTCTCATTACCAGATGTGAATTAGTGGCAGAGTAAACATCTAAGAGTCTGTTGCAATGATTTCAGTAATTGAAAGTTACAGAAATGAGAAAGCATATCATGTCACCATCATGAGAGATATTAAAGGTGATGCCTAGTGATTTGGACAGATAATTCTTGACTTTTCATATTAAAATACATTCAGCAGGATCACATCTTTCTTTGAAATTCCCTAAGCATATACCAAAATAACAAGTTTTTCATAAGAAAAATAAAATAAGCAAAAAGAATATTTTATCCACCCTGTCAGACCATCTAAACTACTTCAAAGTTGAGAGAGCCTCAAGGTGATGAGGGGCCCCTTAGGTCAGACCTGCATAAAGCCTCTTAACAGCACTGTCAATAGCAATATAATTTGAGCTGCACATGCAAGTTTGAGTTTTCCAGTATCCACATTAAAAGAACCAAGTGAAATTAATTTTAATGATGTATTTTATTCAACCTAATATGTCCAAAATATTAGCAATTCAACATCTAATCAATATAAGAAACATTAAGGAGATACTTCATATTCCTTATGTATTTCTCATATTTCTTTTCTGCATAAAGTCCTGGAATTCTAGTCAATATTTTATACTAACAGCACATCTCAGTTTGGATTAGTCACATTTCAAGTGCTCAATAGTCTCATATGACTGATGGCTATCATATTAGGTCTAAACATCCATTATATACATACTTTGTTCTACAAATCTATTTTTTGCCAGAACTCTGTTATTTTATTAGAATAATTTTTGGAAGTGAAATTTTTGGACAAAGATAATACCAATATCATATTTTGGCTTATTGCCAAATTGATGTCCAGATGTGTGTGTTAATTTAAGCTTCCACAGCAGTACCATTTCTCCATGATGGTGTTCTTTAACTGGGAGACAGAACAACATGCAACTGAAGCTACCAGTGGTAAACAAAGTTTGATAGTCAGGATATGTTATGTATATTTAAAAATTATGTTGTCCCTAATTTTTAAAAATGATTGCTTTCACAATATATTGAAATTATTAATTAAAAAAAAGAAATCACTTAAAATCCAACAACCCATGGATCCCTGTTATGAATGTTTAGGTTCCTCTCTTTACAGATTCATATCTCATCCCTTACTTATATTTAAATAAAAATTCTGTCATACTGATAAAAAACACAAAAACACAGATTATAAACTAATGAAAACAAAACACAGGTATGAAAGAGATTTTTAAACTACAAAAGGACACAATATCCAATTCTACAGTAAAAAAATTAGAATCACAACAAAATAGACCACTTTATGAACAAATAAAAGCTGCCAAAATGACTCATGAAGAAGGTGAAACTAAGAAGATTAATAACTTTGAAAATACATGGGAAGAAGAAATATCTCCCCAAAAGTCTTCAGGATTAGAATGTTTTACAAAGAAGTTTCTCAAACATCTAAGAAATGGTGTTCCCAATCGTTATAAGCAGTTTTTTAGAGCCTGGAACGGAAAGAGGGGAGAATCCAAACCGTTTCAAAAGCAAGAGACTATTAGAAAGGTTAACTTTGAATGTGAACTGCCCCCTGACATATGTACTGTCACTATTCTATACAAACTACTCATAAAAACATCATAGATTTATTATCTCATAATTCTATTTTATCTATTAGGTTTGGAATTTTTAAACTCTCTGATAGCCTGGCTCTTACTTTTGAGGACTGAGTACTACTTGGATATAAACTTAGCTTTCAACAAGATTCTACTCTTTGTAGTCAATAGAGCATCACATGACACAATGAAGAAAGAGATTGTTAAAGTATGACTTTCATTGAAGAATAAATTGGTTCACATTTACACTCATTCCAAAAAAAAAAAAAATTTGACTACTTTCCCATAATAGTAGAAATCCAGCAAGCATTTTTTCCTTTCTGATTTTCAGAAGTTCTGAGTATATTGTGTCATCTAGTCAAAGATGATTAATCAAGATTATTGAGTCTTGTTCCATTTCTTTCTCTTTTCTAAATCAGAAGGTCTGATAAAATTCCTTATGTACTATGCAATAATTTATTTTAGTTATATGACAATTGCCTAGAGAACATAGATTGCTTGTGTCCTTCTACAATGTCATTTGTCTAACTCAAATATTATTTACACCTAGTGGGTAAAATATGGCATCAAGACTTCACAATACTAATAATCTTGAAATGTCCAGCAGAAGAATTAACTCTATGCCATTGACTTTAAAGTTGTTCATAGTGCCAAGCAAAAACAAAATCCTTTGTAAAATGTACATTGTCTCTGAGTATTATAAGGGAAAACATTGTAATGGATGAAATTATCTACCTCTGAAAAAATCCTAAAAGATTAAACTGTTTTTACTTCAAAAAGCATTTTATAAAGTTAATATTCTATCTTGAAATTTTAAAATAATCGTATCTTTTATACATATAATAAATATTTAGTCTATTAATGCTTCAATGTTGTGATAATATATGCTCTTTGAAATCTAGAGATGAAAGGCATTCAGCAGAGCAAATTATATTTTTTATTATTTTTTGGCATATAGTGTTACTGTTACTACTTCTAAGAATGTTTTGAGACACCAAAAATAAAATTTAAAAATGAGAAGAGATAAGAAGCTCTTTCTTCTTTCCTCTTTTCTACCTAACTATAAGTCTTGGAGATCATCCAATGCAAGTAGATACAAGTCTACATTTATATGTACTTTTTAATTGCTCAGTATTCCTCCATAACATGGAGTGGTCATTAATGAGCACTTCTAGTTATTCACTATTACAAATAACCCTGAACTGAACAAAAGAATATGCATATATTTTTACAAATGTAAGTATTTCTGACAAAGAAATTTCTAGAGATAGAATTACTGGTTCAAAGGATATAATGAAATTTTGTTTTGATAGATACTGACAAATGGGTTATAATAAGGCCATATAATGATAAACAATATGAAAGCTCAGTAAAATACAGGAAACAGTAAATTTGTTACTAAGCTAGCACTCACACACACACACGCACACACACACACACACCACACACACACACACCCATAAAAAAAAAAAAAGCAAGGAATCTACAAAGGAAAAAAGTCAATGTGAAAGTGAGAATCTTAGATTAAAAAGAAATCCAAACTGGCTTTTGCCCCAAAGTTGACCTTCAAATCCTGGTGATCTTGTGCTTTCATTGTCAGGGCTACATGAATCATGGGCAACAGGCAATAAAACCCAGAGTGGAACCACAGTAGGATTCAAATAGAAAAATCTCTTAATGAGGTCCCAATAGTTCATTTTTGCTTTTAATTCCCTTGCCTTTGGAGATATGTCAAGCAAGAAATTGCTGTGGCTAAGGTCAAAGAGGTTGTTGCCTGCTTTTTCCTCTAGGGTTTTGGTGGTTTCCTGTCTCACATTCAGGTCCTTCAACCATTTTGAGTTTATTTTTGTGTATGGTGTAAGAAAGTGGTCTAGTTTCATTCTTCTGCATATTGTTATCCAGTTATTCTAGCACCATTTGTTAAAGAGACTTTTTTCCATTGGATACTCTTTCCTGCTTTGTCAAAGATTAGTTGACCATACATTTCTGGGTCCAATTCTGGGTTCTCTATTCTATTCCATTGGTCTATGTATCGGTTTTTGTGCCAATACCATACTGTCTTGATGATTACAGCTTTGTAGTAGAGGCTAAAGTCTGGGATCATGATACCTTTCACTTTGGTTTTCTTCTTCAATATTGCGTTGACTATTCAGGGTCTTTTGTGGTTCCATATAAATTTTAGGATTATTTGTTCTAGCTTTGAGAAGAATGCTGGTGCAATTTTGATTGGGAGTGCATTGAATGTATAGATTGCTTTGGGTAGTATCGACATTTTAACAATATTTATTCTTCCAACTCATGAGCATAGAATGTGTTTCCATTCCATTGTATCTTCTTCAATTTCCTTCATAAGCTTTCTTGAAGAAGTGGGCGGAAAACATGAATAGACACTTTTCCAAAGAAGACATCCAGATAGCCAACAGACACATGAAAAGATGCTCAATGTCACTCCTCATCAGGGAAATACAAATCAAAACCACACTGAGATACCACCTCACGCTGATCAGAGTGGCTAAAATGAACAAATCAGGAGACTATAGATGCTGGCAAGGATGTGGAGAAATGGGAACCCTCTTGCATTGTTGGTAGGAAGGCAAACTGCTGCAGCCGCTCTGGAAAACAGTGTGGAGCTTCCTCAAAAAATAAAAAATAGAACTACCACCAATAGCACTGCTAGGAATTTACCCAAGGGATACAGGAGTGCTGATGCATAGGGGCGCATGTACCCCAATGTTTATACCAGCACTTTCAACAATAGCCAAATTATGGAAAGAGTTTAAATGTCCATGAACTGATGAATGGATAAAGAAAATACTACTTGGCAATGAGAAAGAATGAAATCTGGTCATTTGCAGCAACGTGGATGGAACTGGAGGGTATTAGGCTAAGTGAAATAAGT
>NW_024412467.1:20073321-20084645 GCF_014898765.1 Herpailurus yagouaroundi
CAGCAACGTGGATGGAACTGGAGGGTATTAGGCTAAGTGAAATAAGTCAGGCAGAGAAAGACAGATACCATATGTTTTCACTCATATGTAGATCCTGAGAAACTTGACACAAGACCATGGAGGAGGAAAAGGGGGAAAAGAAAGTTAGAGAGAGAGAGGGAGATAAACCATAAGAAACTCTTAAATACTGGGAACAAACTGAGGGTAGGTGGCGGGGGGGTGGAGGGAGAGGGGAAAGTGGGTGATGGGCATTGAGGAGGCACTTATTGGGATGAGCACTGGGTGTTTTATGGAAACCAATTTGACAATAAATTGTATTTAATAAAAATTTTTTTTAAATAAAAGGGACTTCTAGGAGGCAAAAAAAAGGAAAGAGAAAAGAAAGAAAAGAAAAGAAAAGAAAAGAGAAAAATCTCTACAAAATTCTAGGACTCCCAAAGGCCTAGAGTTTCACTGCAAGAGTGAAGAAGAAATAAACCTTTAGCTGGAAACTTTCTTCTCTTCACTCTTATACTAAATGGAAGGCAAAATAAGTTGCCTTAAGAGTTTGTAAAAACAGCCTCTCTGCCCTTCCTACCCTCTTCCATGAGCCTCTTGTCTATGCTTGGCTCCAGAGAGTCCATTCTGCTAGTCTTCTGGCAGTTTTCTGGGTTATTTAAGCAGGTGTGGGTGGAATCTAACTGATCAGCAAGACGAGGTGAGCCCAGCGTCCTCCTAACCCGCCATCTCTAACCTGTTGGGATGAGCACTGGGTGTTGTATGGAAACCAATTTGACAATAAACTTCATATTTAAAAAAAAAAGAATTTGTAACAAAAGAGGCGCTTGGGTGGCTCAGTTGGTTGAGCCTCCATCTTCAGCTCAGGTCATGACCTCACAGTTGGCAAGTTTGAGCCCCACATTGGGGTCTCTGCTGTCATCACAGAGCCTGCTTCAGATACCCTGTCCCCCTTTCTCTCTGCCCCTCCCCAGCTCATACTCTTTCTAAATTAAACATTAAAAAAAAAAAAAAAGAGTTTGTAACAACAAGATGATCCTTACATAGGTTTGGGAACTCAGTTCATACCACCTGTGCAGTCTTAAAAAGCTTCAAATGGATAATTTAATGTATTGTAATCTAGGATAATTAGTGCTCCAGGAACTAGCAGAAATAAATGCAAATTCTCTATGAAGAAATGTAACTTCACTGTAGGCCTCAAAGAATTTCCAAAGATAAAATTCCACGGAAATGAATTCATAGCTCTAAGCCATGTATCAAAAGTATACATGCAGAATAAGCACTATCAGTAAGAGCCAGAAGAAAGAAAAGGAGAGAGTAAACTCAGAACCACTAATACTTGTGAATAGAAAATTAGTTTGATATGTAATACATGTTTAATACCTAACAAGAAATAAAATTGAAGCTCAAAAATATGAGCAAAGAATATAAGATCTTAAAACAACTAAAAGACTTAAGAAAGAATGCAACAGAACAATTTGAAATATAAAACTGAGGGACAACATACAAAAATATATACACAATTGAAAATAGAACCACAGAACCGGACAGGTTCAAAGAACCACTTCCAGAATGCATTCTAGGAAGACTAAGAGATGAAAAATAGAATGCAGAGATTAAAAACCATGGAGGATAATATGATAAGGTCTACCTTACATCTAATTGAAATTCAAGAAGAGATAATAGAGTGATACCACATGGAAAACTGATATTCACAAATATTGTGACAGAATTTCACATAACTGTTGAAAGCTTCCAAGCCTCGGATCTATAATTAAATAATATCAAGCATGATAAATAAAAAGGAATGGACACTTTAATCACATTGTCATGAAAGTGAAGGACACCAAAGATAAAGGAAAGACCTTCAAAGCAGCTAAAAGAAATTTTACCCAAAATGAAAGATAAACTAATGTATGATAGAATACACTGGAAAATATCTCCAATGAGTTAACCTAAACAACAGAGTGCAAACATGGAAAAATTTATGCAGTTGAACTGTCTTTCAAGGAGACAGAGTGATATAAAGACATTTTTCAAATAAACAAAACTAAGAGAGTTTGCTAAGAGACCCTCACAAAGGAAATTATAATATTTTTAAGAAAAATTCCATATTTGAAAAAAAAAGAACTGCTTGTCTAAGGTACTGTGTAAAACTAGTATTTTAAACTACTAAATAGATTATTCCAGGACTACCACAGATAATTTTACAAGTGATTTAAGAATACTCAGACTTTGGGGCACCTGGGTGGCTCAATCAGTTAAGTATCCAACTTTGACTTAGGTCATGATCTCATGGCTTGGGAGTTTGACCTCCACATTGGGCTCTATGCTGGCAGTGTAGAGCCTGCTTGGGATTCTCTCTTTCTCTCTCTCTCTCTCTCTCTCTCTCTCTCTCTCTCTCTGACTCTCTTTCTCTCTCTCTCTCTGTCTAAATAAATAAATAAATAAATAATTTTAAAAAATAAAAGAATACTCAGACTTTAATCCACAAACTGAAATATTTGAAATATCCAAGAAATTTTTTTTTTGTGATTTGGTTCATTTAAAGCTACAGAGCAGAATCTTGATTGTACATTTAAATTTATAATTTGCTTAGTCAAAATTTGGTCAGTGCCGAAAAACTTTAAGTGTGTATGATCTACATCAAATGTATGCATGATTTTCAGCATTTTATAAGTATTTGTTGCCCCATTTAACAATGGGGAGGAAATTCTGAGGTTTATCAAAATGCAACATGCCTAAGAAGCCTTTTTTATTACTTGCTAAAATATGCTTTTACCCTGACAGTTTCATAAACTTGATATTAAAATCCCTATTGTTTTTATGTTTATTTATTTTTGAGAGAGAGAGAGAGAGAGAGAGAGAGCACTAGTGGGGGAGGGCCAGAGAGAAAGGGAAACAGAGGATCTGAAGCATGCTCTGGGCTGACAGCAGAGAGCCTGATGCAAATCCCGAACTGACAAGCCATGAGATCATGACCCGAACCAAATTTGGACACTTAACTGACTGAGCCACCCAGGCTCATGTCAAATCCCCTGGCCTTGCTAGTCCAATGTAGTCCAAGGGTTCAGAAATCATCATTCCCACCCTCACAACAACAATAACAACAACAACAAAGCTGAACAAAATGAAAATCAACTAATTTTCTTATATCTATCAGACAACTGAGGTCACAGGGAAAACTACTGCCCAAAAACTGACTGGAGAAACAGCTAAATACAAAGAATCACAACTTATTGGGAGAATAAGCCACTGTTGGAGCCTGCAGGAACACTTTAAAAATAATTCACTAAAGGGGTGCCTGAGTGGCTCAGTCGGTTAAGCATCCAACTTCGGCTCAGGTCATGATCTTGTAATCTGTGGGTTCAAGCCCCACATCAGGCTCTGTGCTGACAGCTCAGAGCCTGGAGTCTGCTTCAGATTCTCTGTCTCCCCCCCTCTCTCTCTCTGCCCCTCCCCCTGCTCATACTCTGTCTCTTGCTCTCTCCCAAAAATAAATAAATATTAAAAAAAATTGACTATGATTCAGCAACTATATATGTGTATATGTGTACATTTATATATATATATATATGTATAATGGAATGTAATGAAAACAGAATATCTAGATATACCTACACCCCCATGTTCATTGCAGCATTATTCACAATAGCTAAGATATGGAAACAACTGAAGTGTTCATCGATGCATTAACAGGTAAAGATGTGGGGTGTGTGTGTGTGTGTGTGTGTGTGTGTGTGTATAAGCACACACAATGGAATATTGTATATATGTATGTGTGTATACAATGGAATATTATTCAGCCATGAGAAAGAAGCAAATTCTTCCATTTGCCACCATGGATGGATCTTGAGGGCATTATGCTAAATGAAATAAGCCAGTGAGATAAAGACAAATACCATATGAGTTTACCTATATGTGCAATTAAAAAAAAGTCAAACCCATAGAAACAAAATGGAAAAGTAGTTGCCAGGGGCAGGGTGGTGGGGGAAACAGGAAGAGATAAAAGGGCATAAACTTTCAGCTACTGGATGAATAAATTAAGGATCTAACGTATAACATAGTGACTATAGTTAGTACTATACAGTTGACCTTTGAACAACAAAGGTTTGAACTGCAAGGGTCCACTTACATGAGGATTATTTTCAACAAATACTGAACAGTATTGTAAATTTATTTTCTCTTCTTTATATTTCTTAAAGAAGAATATTTCTTATATTTTCTCTTTATTAATATTTTCTTTATCTTACTTTATTGCAAGAATACGGTATATAATACATAGAAAATATAAAATATATGTTAATTGTGCTATTGATAAGGCCTCTAATCAACAGTAGGTTATTAGTAGTTAAGTTTTGGGGGAGTCAAAAGTTACACATGGATTTTGACTTCACAGAGCATTGGCACCCTAACCCCCATGTTGCTCAAGGATCAACTGTACTCTATAATTGAAATTTGCTAAGGGAGTAAAACTTAAATGTTCTCACACATACATACATATCACTGTATATACAGAGTGATGCATGTGTTTGTTAACTAAAAAAAAAAAAAAAAAAGTTGACTACTGAAGAAGGAGCACAAACTAGCTTGAGAGTTAAAAACTCCTAGGGGTGACTCCTAAGGAGACCCCACCTTTTAGCAAAGTTTGCCTTCAGGAGCTACCCAGGTTCTCAGGGTGAAGATCCAAAAAAATCCCCTCCTGCTTCAGGTAGGGAAGGGGAAAGATAACTATTTTTAATCATTCCCAAAGACTCTTTTCTCTTTAACAAAGGTTTGCCCTCAAGGGAAACTACCTTACTAAAGCTTAAGAGATTTACCTGATTCTAAGCAACCTGAGGGAAGGGAAATATTGAATCCTAGTTCCCTCTAGACTTCCCGTCTCACCTGAGATGGAAGGAAAGTTGAGAAGTAGTTGTGAAGGTCATAGCCAATGGCATAGGCTCGCTAAAAGACTGGAGACATAATCATAGGATTATAGGACCCTTTCCCTCCCTCCATGCCCAACCATCACATCAATAACGCTTTGTATATAACAGGGTATTCAGCTGAAAGAACTGTATTTGTCTTTGTTAATCCTACTTAAGAAGAAGTCTCTAGGGAAATCCAAAGACAACAGGGGATATATAAACAAGGACAGTTGAGGAAATGTTCACCTCCACCACCTCCAGCTAAAGGAAACAGCAAACACATTCTAACTCTCAGCCAGATAAACATAAAACTCCACATGATAGGTTTATTTACCTAAGTTTCTTTTACCTGATACATCAGGTCCAGCTTTCAACAACAACAAAAAAAAATTACAACACATGCTGAAGGGCAAAAAACACAATCTGAAGAGACAAAGCAAACATCAGAAACAGAACCTCAAATATGTCAGGGATTCTGGATTTGTCAGACTGGGAATTTAAAATGACCATGATTGATATGCTAAGAGCTTTCATGGACAAAGAAGACATATACAAGAACAGAAGGGTAATGAAGAACAGAAATGGTAAAATGATAACACAAAGAGATAGGAACTCTAGAACAAAAGGAAATGGTAGAAATTTTAAAACTCCATAACAAAAATGAAGAATGCCTTATTGGGCTCATCTGTGGATAACACAAGCAAGAGTCAGTGAGCTTGAAAACATGTCAGTTGAAACGTCCAAAACTGAAATGCACAGAAAGAAAAAAACAGAGAGAGAACAGAGTATCTAAGAATTGTGGGACAAACACAAAAGTTGTAACATACATGGAATGGACATACAAGAAGGAGAATAAAGAAAGGGACAGAACTATTTGAAGTAATAACGATTGCCAATTTTCTAAAATTAATGAGATACATCAAACCACAGACCCAAAAAGAACAGAAGGCACCTAGCATGGTAATTACCAACAAATCTACAGATGGGTGTATCATATTCAAACTGCAGAAAACCAAAGACAGGGAAAATCTTGAAAGAAGACAGAGGGAAAAACAGCTTCCTTAGAGAAGAACAAAGATAAGAATGAAATTATACTTTTCTTCAGAAACTGCACAGAGAGTGGAGTAAAACATTTGAGGTATTGGAAGAGGGGTGCCTGGGTGGCTCAACTGGTTGAGCGCCCAACTCTTGATTTTGGCTCAGGTCATGATCCCAGGGTCATGGAATTGAGCCCTGCATCTGGCTCCATGCTTAGCATGGAGCCTATTTAAGATTCTCTCTCTCTCTCTCTCTCTCTCTCCTCCTGCACACTATTGCAAGAGCTCTCTCATTCTCTCTCTCAAACAAATAAGTAAATAAAGTGTTGAAAGAAGAAAGCAAAACCCACTAACCTAGAATTCTGTATCTACTGAAATCACCCTTCCAGAGTGAAGAACAATAAAGATTTTCTCAAACAGACCCACCAACCTCACCTGCTTCCTGGGCTCTGCCCTCTCTAAGCTTTGTCATACCGCCAGCTTTGACTGCCCCCAACTGAGTCTTCACCATTCTCCCTCCAAGGACAGTGTAGGTCTCATTGGTGCCACCTCTTCATAGTCTCTTGTGAAACAAGCCAGAAAAAAAAAAAAAAAAAAAAAAACATGCTCTCCTTCTCATCTGCTGAAGGCCCAAACTATGACAGAGTAAATAAGCAAGCATTTCACATGAGAGGGGTAGACTCTTCTGTCCCCATGAAAACCACACACCACCAGGTTCTCTCTCTGAGTTCTATCTCTGAGTTCGCCATCTTTCCCCTCAACTTCATTTCCATTGCCCTCCACCCACCTTGTTTAGCTGAAAAGTCTGCATATGTCTGAACCCCAAATGAAAATACCATTCAAACTCCCATCCCCAGACAACCAAATGTAACAGAGGGACCTTGTTTGGATCCTGACCCCTGTCTCCAAAGAATTCTTTTTTTTTTCATTAAGATCATTAAATGGTACCAAGAAAATATTAATTTTGTTAGGGGTGACTGTGGCATTATGAATATTAAAAAAGTGAATATTTTTTAGAGATGCACACTGAAGGATGTAGGGATGAATGGCGTGATAAATGGGATTTGCTTTAAGATATTTCAGCAAAGAAAATGAAGGGGTAAGGAGTGCCTGGGTGGCTCAGTTGGTTAAGCCTCCGACTTCTGCTCAGGTCATGATCTCACAGTTTGTGAGTTTGAGCCCCCCATCGGGCTCTGTGCTGGCAGTGCTGAGCCTGGAGCCTGTTTCAGATTCTATGTCTCCCTCTCTCTCTCTCTCTCTCTCTCTCTCTCTTTCTCAAAAATGAATAAATAAACATTTTTTTTAAAAAAGAAAATGAAGGGATAGAAACAAATGTTGAAAGTTTTTGACCCTTGTTGAACCTGGGGAATAGGTATATGGAATTTTATTGTTATTCTATTTTTGTGTGTATTTGAAAATTTTCATAATAATTTTCTTTAATTCCATCCCCATGGCTTCTTCAGAAAATGTCTCAGTTTCCATTTAACCAGATGTTAATTGTCAGCACAGGGCTTACCTACCGAGCTCGAGCTCCATCACTAGACTAGATCTACCCCAGCCAAGATCCATTATGAAAAATAACATTTCTTTTTTTTTATTTTTTTTAACGTTTTATTTATTTTTGAGGTAGGGAGAGACAGAGCATGAACAGGAGAGGGTCAGAGAGAAGGAGACACAGGATCTGAAACAGGCTCCAGGCTCTGAGCTGTCAGCGCAGAACCCAACGCAGGGCTCGAACTCATGGACCGCGAGATCATGACCTGAGCCGAAGTCGGCTGCTTAACCAACTGAGCCACCCAGGTGCCCCTAAAAAATAACATTTCAATCAACTTGCTGGTACCTAAATCTTTGCTCCTGTTGCTTATTATGATAAGTTCATTGAAGGGCAATTCCTGGGTCATACTGATTGGTTATTTTTTATGTTTCTATTTATTTTTGAGAGAGAGAGAGAGCATGAGTAGGGGAGGGACAGAGAGAGAGGGAGACAGAGGATCTGAAGTGGGTTCTGCGCTGACAGCAGACAGCCTGATGCGGGGCTCCAACTCATGAACCCTGAGAGCATGACCTGGGCAGAAGTGGGAGGCTTAACCAAGGGAGCCACCCAAGCTCCTGCATACTGATTGTTTTTAGAGAGGTAAAACCAGGTACATTCTGGTGAGTAGTGGACAGAGTGCCCTTTTCACCACACCCTTGCCAACACTCGGTTGTCATTTAAAAAAAAAAAAAAACTTTTAAAAGTGCAGTGCAGCAAGATAAATAGAATTTAACTTCCCTGATGAAGGACATTCAAGGCAGCAGAAACAGTTTCAACAAGGCAAAGAGGTGAGAAACTACCTGATTTCTTTAGTTCTGGTATTATCAGGATTCACTCATTCAGTAAATATTTATTTGCTCAGAGCCTCTGTATTTAAGTGACTATTAATGATGTCAGCTGTTAAAAATATATCAGTAGCTAAGTAAAGCTTTAGTCCTGATAAAGTAAGAAGAAATGAAGAACCACTTATTTTACAGGGGGAGCAGGGATGTGGAAATTACACTTTGTGCAAACCTTCTGGAATCCCTGGGATCTCGTGGAGGCCATCCTGCATCTTTCATCTTTCTTCCTGGCTTTCCCCACACTAAACTCTGGGAACATGATGTATTTCTAAACATGTTATTGAGACGAATGACATCCAACATTTTCTTTTATCCTTTACACTTTCCGAAAGTGGCATGGTTTAAAGCCCTTTCTCCCCCAGGAGCTGCCCCAATAGGAATTAGGAAAGTCTTGCAGAAAAATCAAGAAGCCAATTCTCCTTTCATAGAGACAAAGACACATTTGCTTTGCAACTGGGCTGAAATTCAGAAGAATTCAATAACGAAATCCCATTCTCTAGAAGTCCCAATGTTCTGTTCCAGGGCTGCAATGCCTGTTCCAGGTTAATTGGAAAGAAAGGATGTTTCCCCTGGGTAGTCACTGCAGCTCGGTTAGCCCTGCGCTGCAAAGCCTCCTTGCTCTGCGTTACGTTTCAAAGCCGAAGTTCTCAGCTTTAACTGCTTCGCGGGTTAATACTCTGGTTGCTTCAACTTGCTCTTCAGCCGGCGCATTTGAACATGAATGATTGTAAAAGAGGCGCCGTGAGCGAGAATCATGAAGACAATGAGCGTGAGCAAGGGCGAGAAGTGTTCTTCCCGCCGCAACGTCTCATTACGATGTTTTCCAGGGGGCCCTTTGACATAAACAGCGTACGTGGGGAAACCGAAGCAGGACCTCCGCCAGCAGGTTTCACCGCACTGCGCACAGACGGCTCCCCCCAGAGAGGAGCTGGGCTGCACGTCGCCAGGAACCTCCCGCCCCTGCGCAGCGAGCTGACCTTCCTGGTCCTCTCCAGTTTGGTGTTTTTGGTCAGGCACAACTGGGCGGGAACACCTTAAAATCAGCATTCTTTATTCTGGCATTTTAGCTATCAAAGTCATGTTCAAGAAATTAACAGGAATCTCCCTGCGGAGAGTGGGGGTGGGGGGAAATGCAGCAAACAACAATGTTGCTCAAACGAAAGCCAGAATAAAGAAGAATAATGTTGCCAAAAGAAAAGGGAAAAGAAAAGAAAAAACCCTATTTTTCTTAGTCCACAAGTGCACTGATATGAATTGGTAAATATACAATACAGTACGTGTCTTACATTTAAATGCTTTATATGTGTGTTTCATCTACAAGCCATATTTTCATATATAAGTGATCTCTCGTGCTTTAGAGAGAAGAGAGAAGATAAATTCTTAAAGAAATTTTAAACATATGTATATACTGTCTTGCATTAGTATACTGTCTTGCATTAGTATATTTTGTTGTAATATAGGGCATATTTAATAGTATATAATATACACATAAATATATACATAAGGACAGAGATATAGTGCCCTCTACTGGATCAAATTCAACTTGATTAACCTCTCCCTTGAAATAGTTAATTTAACATTCCTTCAAGTGAGTATCAACACCAGAGTATAAACTTTAATGTTAGATGATGCTTCGTGGTCAGGTGATTCCTCTCTGGCTTATAGTAGCAACAAGAAAAATGCCTTCAACATCCTATTTGTCTTAATGATGCTTTTGTTCCAATCCTCCATGTTCAAAAGGATTATTCACACTTACAAGTACATTGTGTTTACTATCTGTGGTCTTTGAAGGACAGTATACAAAACAAAGTAAAGGGAAATTTGACTAATTAATTTATTTGAGCAATCTAAGCAACCAATCCAGACTCTATAATTCCCAACCCCAAAATAAACTTTCTTTGTCATGTTCTGTTTGAACTGATCAGATGTAATTTTAAGAACCAGACAGATATGGATTCAAGCACAGCATCTATATTCAAAAATCTGGACAATTCAAGACATTAAGCAAATTGAGAAGTATTAGTTTAAGAGTAGCATTATATAGACAACTTAAATAATACAGAAATCATCATTCTGAACAATTTATTCTTTTTTTAAAGTTTTTTTCTAATGTTTATTTTTTAAAAAGGGAGAGAGACAGACAGAGTGAAAGTGGGGAAGGGGCATAGAGAGAGGGAGACACAGAATCTGAAGCAGGCTCCAGGCTCAGAGCTGTCAGCACAGAGCCCGATGTGGGGCTCGAACTCACGAACTGGGAGATCATGACCTGAGCTGAAGTCAGATGTTCAGCTGAGCCACCCAGGTGCCCCCTGAATAATTTATTCCTGAGTAGCATGGAGATCCTGTGGAAAAGGTACATCTGCTCCCAAACTGGTAATAGAATCTTTTATGTGGACTCTTGAAAGTTGCAAGTAATTGTGGATTTAGGGAATTCATGAGAAATGATTACAAATAGTAGGAAACGTTATTTTAAAATAGGAATAGTTTCAAAAACCCTACACACTGCAATAACATGTATGCGACATTGAGGGGCAGTTGGAAAGCAGAGGGATTCTTAAAATAGTGGGCTTATCATTGCACTGCACGGTATTCTCTACTGGTGGCACTGAAAATGTCAATGTTTCCTTTTTCTGAGGAGACCCCAACTTCCCCTTGTCCTAACCTGGATTTGTCTTCTGGCTACTAAGTGCAAAGACTCACAAAACTAACCTTCCACAGATTTTCAGAAGCCTGGCAGAGCTTGTTATGGAAGTTCATAACCTAGCCAAAATAAGCCAGCTGGAAAATCAGATGCCTGTCTCCTTGATGCAGGAAATTTTGAGAAGATGTCAGGCTGCAGTCTTATCCCAACCTCTGCTGCAAAGAAACACGGGAAAATTTTCTAGTGGTTTGCAGCCATCCCTATCAGTAACACGGAGGAGAATCTTTTAGGACCAGTCTGAAAGAAAGAAAGAAGAAAGGAAGGAAGGAAGGAAGGAAGGAAGGAAGGAAGGAAGGAAGGAAG
>NW_024412467.1:20084655-20104453 GCF_014898765.1 Herpailurus yagouaroundi
AAGGAAGGAAGGAAGGAAGGAAGGAAGGAAGGAAGGAAGGAAGGAAGGAAGAAAGAAAACAAGCATGTTTGAAGGTGAGGTTTGCCCCCCTGCTTGAGTTCCCCAGGGAGGCTCAGGCAACCATGTGGGGTATCTTAGCTTTATAAATCAATCATCACATGAAAGTGTTGACTGTCCTAAGAAGCTTGCTCCTGTCCAAGGTCAAAGATGATGAGGAAACCTCCTTGGGCAGTGGTTCTCACTCGGTAATGAATATGGGGACCTCGCTGGTAGGTCTGTGGCAAGTCTGGAATCCATGGCTGCTCCCAGAGGCTCTGGTTCAGTGGGTCTGGAGAAAAGCCCAAGAATCTGCCTTTGAGCAAGTCCAGGGGACTCTGGTACAGGTAGCCCTTGGACCATATGTTAGAAACACTGCCTGAGGAAGTGAAGAAACATATTTAGCCAAATGCACTAACATCTTCAGACCTTCTCTTTATGAGCATACATCTTTTAATGAGATCCTCATGGAATAAGAAGCCCCTTGTACTCATTTTTGTCGTTATGTAAATAGTATTATAATAGCTATGGCTATTACTTTGAGGTTTAACCACCTGACAGTATACATGACAGTGCAGACACCTCCCAGATACTTCTTTGGCCCAGGCTAGCACCCTGCTGTGCTTTTTATGTTATGTGCTGTAGTATGTGTTATGGGCTGTAGGAATTGGGTATTCTGATCCTCTCTTAAAATGGTCTTCGCCTATTCCTTCTGACAAGTCTTCTCCCTGTAGCACTGCAAAATAAGCAATCTCATAGTTTTTCCCCACCTATCCTGTCTCTTCAGAGGTACACGAGACATTCTGGGTTTTTCTTGAAGGTTTATTACAAGCAACAATGAGGAAAAGACCAGGGGAAAATATATATGGACACAAAATTTAAAAGAAATCTCACAGTCTCACAAAAAAGTCACTCCCAAAATTCAGTTTTCCTTTTTAGCAGCTATTGAACTCTACAATGATGCCTGTTTTCTTCCTTCCATCCTCCTTTGTTCCCTTCTTTCCCTTCTCCCTCCCTTCCTTTCTCCCTTCCTTCCCTCCTTTCTCCCTTCCTTCCCTCTTTCCCCCCTTCCTTCCCTTCTCCCTTCCTTCACCCTCTTCCTCCCTCCCTTCTTTCCTCCCTCCCTTCCTCCTTTCCTTCCTTCCTTCCTTCTTTCCTTCCTTCCTTCCTTCCTCCTTTCCTTTCTTCCTTATTTTCTTCCTTCCTTTTTCCTCCTTCCTTCCCTCTATCCCTTGCACAAACTTTCACTGAGCGCCCACCATGTGTTAGGCATTCTGGGCTTGATGACACAATCCATCTGTACTCCACAACTGCCCCCAAAGTGCTATAAAAGCACCAAACAATGGCGATTTCTGAGTAAGGCTTCTCTAAGGGCCAATATGAGAAAAGAGAATCGACTGAGCAAATTGTGGGGCAAATTAATTCCCTTCAGCAGAGAGGGAACTATACAAAGACAACCCTATACAAAGCCAAAGAGAAATAAAATATGTCATATTCTGAGAACCCAATAGTTCAGTAGAGCTGGAACACAGTGTTGGAAATTGGAGTGAAATAGTCAGAGGGGTCAACTCATGAAGGGCCACATAGATCACAATAGTGAGCAAGGTTTTTATTTTATAAACCATGTATAAATGACCACATAGTAACTTTGACAACCTACAAAGTTGGCAATTTTATAAATCTGCTAATTTAAGGTCCAAACCAAGTGGAGGGAAAAGAAAAGGCAGGTCTAGTAATTATTACACTGGGATAGCAGACATAAATCTGGGCTGTCCAGGGCAACTCATATGGCCACTTTACCCACAGGATGTCCTGGCTCAAGTGACAAAGTCCCTTGACTCATGTCTTCCTTACATCGGTGAGAATGTCTTCATCTTAAGGATTTTTACCAACTTTAGTATCTAAACACCACTAGTAGATCTACATGGGGGCAAAACCCTCATGCACTGCTGCCTTTAAATTCTTTTCTCTTCACAAAGGAAAGCCCTCCTAGGCATTTTTCCATTTAAAAAATAGCAGCTTCTTAAAAGGAGGGATAGAATCTTTTGACATATTGTTAGTGATATTGACCACAATATAACTTACTGAATCAATCCTTCTTTTTCCAGTTCTTTAATAATAAACAATAAGGATTGAGTTACTACATGATCTAAGAGATACAAGGTATGTGGTTTCATAAGAACAACGAATTCCTTGTATGTTTTTTATAGGTTCTTCATTTCATATTAAATCAAAGGTTATATAACATATTACATTGGGGCTCTAATGGTTCTTACCTAATATTATCAATATCATCATGAGAGCCAATGGAAGGGTCAGTTCCTAGGATCTGCTGACGAGGCTGCAGAGGCTGTGAGTCATTCTTGAACTAGAATGGCGCATGGGACCTTCCAGCTGCCATGTGGGCTCAGTCATTTTTCTGCTTATGAACAACAACAAAATAACAAATTAAGCAAGTATTTGGTATTGCTCCGGGATTTAGAGTGAAATATCTTTATCCGAGGACTAAAGAGTCCTGGTAGCAGACATATTGTGATGTTTCCCTTTTCAAGCTCTTAATCCTTTTTGCCAGCGAGGCCAGATGTACACTAAATGAATGACATTAGCCAGATCCCACTCAGGGTCATGTCAAGGAGGAGTTCAGCTCTGGTAATGAGAAAATACGACCTCCTCCGGTTCTCTCTATAGAGGTCACTTGGTCCTGCTTTGACAAATACTTTTTGTAAGGCTGATTATAAGAGGTGCTCCAGAACAGTGATTCACAAACTGGGGATCTTGTTCATTTGCATTAATTAGGTCTGGGGTGGGACCTGAGATTCTATATTGCTAACAAGCTTCTAGATGACGCCTATGCTGCAGGTCCACGGACCACACTGTCAGTACCAAGGTCTAGAACATATTCAGAAACTAAAACAGCAGTGTTTCTGAGATATGTCAGTGGTGACAGAGATATCTAGCCAGAAAAATTAAGATGTTGAATCATTCCAGAATATCTGAGGCGTGCGGTTATCCTCTTTGTACCCAATAACTCTTAGAACCATATGTGGATTACAATCACAATTTCTTACACAATTGTTCAGGTGAATCTTATTTTGGGTCCTCACCAAGGCTACTCATAAGCAAACTGATGACAAAAGGGGCTTATAGATGATGAACATCTATAAGTGTTCATATTTGGTATGTGTTTCCCATTCCGTGGTACCCATTCTCCTTCCTCTTCATCATCCCTTTCCCCCAATCCCACCTCACCTTCATCTGAATTAAGTACTTCTCAATCCTGTTTCCGAATCCTCCTCCCCATAAAAGCATTCCTTTAGGAGGAAAATCTGACTGTCAGCTTAATGGGGTGTTAACCTAATCCAAAAGAATGACCCTCCAGTGGTAGAATTCCAAGTACAATCCAGACGGGAGAAAACAATACTTGGGAGCATTAAGACCTTTCCAGAAGTGGTCTGTGGCTGACTTGAAAGTCCATCCCAGGATGGCCTGAGTCCACTTCCAGACCCTCCTCTGGCCTAGGATCCCTCACCTCTACCCCAGTAGAAGCTTCTATCCCCAACCAGTGGGCCTGGCTTTGGGCCACCATAGTTTAAGCAGGTGCATGGGCAACACCTCAAGATTGGCTTTATGAAGGCATTTGATGCCCTGTTGGGTATTATATTCCTGTTCTTTAACTCAAATTATCTAAAAGGGAGTTTTTAATCTTACATGTATTTACTTATGTTTACAGAGGCAATGGATGGAGTTAAAACCCCTCTGAGTTGAAATCTAACTGCTATACAATATCAGATTTGCTATGATTGAAAGGGGAGCCCTCTATTTATTCTTCATCTTTAGGTGTATTACATTTGTCAAGTTGGGAGAAGCAGGAACAAATGGCAAACCCCTGTTCCCTCGCTTCCCTTCCCTCTCTGTGTCCTAAAGAACACTCCTCCGTCTCAGCTCAGTGGAAAAGTACAATGATTCTTGTATCACTCGGGCTGGGTTTCTTGGGTTAAATCGCTGGGGCTGAGTCACTGGGGCCAAACTGAAGACGCTTGTTGCCATAGGCTATCTGATCTGTCCACCATGTCATTTTTGAAGTAAAGAAAATATTGAATTAGAATATAAGAGGACTGTGAATCCAGATGTCCAGCCGATGGAAAGATGGGTAATGAGAAAACAGAGCTGACCTCTTTCAGCAAAGCTAGGAAATGGCAGGGGATTGGAAGAAGCAGCTGTTCACTTTTGGCAGCTGCAGTGAAGGGCAATGTTACGGAATGTCAAAAAACAGCATATTTCATTGCAGCTTCTCTATTGCCCTTTAATGATTCAGGAGCAGAGCCATCTTTAACGACACTTGGCATGCTGTCTGCTTTAAAGGCAAATAAAATGTCCTCATTTCATCTGGCTTTCCCAGAGAAGGGGCATTTGAAACCCTGGAGAGGAAGAGATAATGGTCAAAATGTGTCCTTCTCATGTAACACCTGAATAATGGTTTGTTACCTGGAAGGACCACTTTGCCTGTGAAATAATTTCCTGGTTTACTTTGAGAACATATGATAAGATATTTTTAGATCCTAATTCTACCATAGCATCTAAATACTTGAAATAATCTGGATCCTAATTTGAGGATATAATACCACGTTACAGCTGAGAGAATTTTCATAGCCAATAGTCTTAACCAAGACTTTCTTATTTGAACAGTGAACAAACTTCACTACCAACAATTGTAACATATTCGTTTAAAATGAGCTCTATCCTTAAAAGTTCCTCACCACAAAAGTCATTAAATGAGGCATTTGAAGATGTTTTTTTCATAGTTCAGCTTTGTGTACATAGTATGAAGAAGAAGACTTAGTGATTATCCAGTTGACTCAAACTCAAAGAAAACCAAGTACTGAGTTTGGTTATACAAGGAACAACTTTTGGTTAATTGTTGATTAGACCCAAGTTCAACAGCAAAATCTCAAAGGTTGTTTAATTTATGGCATTTATGTCATTATGACACAAAATATAAATTATGGGGTATGGGGGCACTTGGGTGGCTCAGTCAATTAAGCGACTAACTCTTGGATTCAGCTCAAGTCATGACCTCATGGTTCATGGAACTGAGTCCCACGTTGGGCTCTGCATTGACAGCATGGAGTCAGCTTGGGATTGTCTCTCTCTCCTTCTCTGTCTCTCTCCCCTCTCTCTCACTTATGCATGCTCTCTCTCTCAAAATAAATAAACATAAATAAATAAATAAATAAATAAATAAATAAATAAAATGTGTTTTATGAAATGCATTGTGATATATGAAATCATTGATTTTCACCCAAGATGTTGTCACTTTGAGACTCCTAGCATGTCAATATCAATTCTGAGGTGTATCATGCATCATTTGTGATATTTAATTATGAAAGTACTTGGACTTTTAAATAATTTGCCTTTTATAGTGGCCACATTTATAAATTGTCATGTGTGTGTGGGTGGGAACAGATTCAAGATGACTCCCAATATGTCATTCACATGACTATTCCTTCTGAATTGTTGGGGAGAGAGAGAGAGAAAAAAAGGTGATACTAGAGAAATAACTGTTGAGTCAAAACTGAGCAATAGTAAGCAAGCATTGTAAATGCCATCAATAATTATGTTTAAATGGGCTCTTCTAATTACCCATTTCATTCATGAGGGACTCTCCTGCCAGTCTGTTCCCAGCTGGTTCATCCCGAAGGAAACCCAGCTGTGGAACTGCTCTCACAGCCCACCATGACTGAGGGAGAGTCAGACAACGGGCTCCAGAAGCTTCTAGCCACTGCAGAGCAGAGAGAGGAGAAAAAAGCCCACCAGGAAGCCAGACAGTCATTCGTCTAATTATTGATGGGGATCACTCTATTTTCCAAAACTTACAAACCTAGATTTTAATTTTAGAAATACAAACATAAGATATCTGAGTCACCAAAACACTTGACTCCCACCAACACTGAATTAAAGCAAAAAAGGACAAAACTTCTCAACTATTCCAGATTGGACACCAGTGAGATTTGAAAGTTTGGGGAGACAAAACAAGATCATCAGAGGAACAATATGAGATAAAGAAAAAACTCTTGGGAATACAAAATAAAAAACAGATGGTGTGGTTTTTCCACCTAGAAAAATCCATGAGGGCTGAAAGACCTTTTAAAGTCATACATTTTGGCAAGTTGTTAAAAGATAATTATGGAGTTTTTTAATCTCCCTGAATCCACCCCCTGCCCCACCATAAAAAAAAAAAAAAGAAAATAGAATCACAAAACCAAAAAGCCACAGATAATATCTAGAACAAAACTAGACAATACTAAATTCCCAGAAACCTAAAGCAGGAGCAGTCAAGGACAATTAGGGCCACAAGATCCATGTGGTATTAACAACTGGGCAGGAAAGAGGGGGAGACAATAGGGTATCTGTCAGCCTCAGAACAGAAGAGCCCCACAACCACCAAGAATTTTACATCAACTATACTGACCTTCAAACATAAGCTGTTTTGGACATGCAGGAAGAGCTTAGGGCATGTGTTCCCAGAAGCCCTTCCTGGAAATCCACAGGAATGAGCTGAGATCCACCAAATGACTCAAGATACCCAATGATAGCACTGGAAGGAATACAGGCAACAAAGGAACATAGTAAATGACACCACTGAATTCAAACAGGAAAAAAAAAATCAGAATATGCGCAACAAAAGACTTGAGTTCATCAACAAACAAAAAAAAAAATGGATGGGGGTAAACCCATAGGTTAAAAGACACTTATATGACATATCAAATAATTAGCGTGCTGGAACTGATTTGTATCCTGATTCAAACAAACTTTAAAAATAATTTAAAGACAATAGGGAAATGGAAATACTAGATAGTTAATGATGTTAAGGGATTGTTGTTCATATTATTTAGGTACAATAATGGTATTATAGCTATACTTCTTTTTTAAAAAGAGTCTATATATTTTAGAAATGTATACTGAGGGGCACCTAGGTTGCTCAGTCGGTTGGGCGGCTGACTACGGCTCAGGTCATGATCTCGCGGTAGGTGAGTTCGAGCCCCATCTCAGGCTCTGTGCTGACAGCACGGAGCCTGGAGCCTGCTTCCCATTCTGTGTCTCCCTCTCTCTCTGCCCCTTCCCTGCTTGCTCTCTGTATCTCTCTGTCTCTCAAAAACAATAAACATTAAAAAAAATTTTTTTAAGAAATTTATAGTGAAATGTGATGTCTGATAGTTGCTTCCAAATAAGCTGGAGTTGGTGGAGAGCATATGCATGCTACACATGCACTGGGGTTGGCTGACAGACGAAGGCTATTGGCTCTGGGTGGGGGGAGCACAAAGATGTGTTGTATGTTGCCTTTAGTTCGGTGTATGTTTGGAATTTTCCATACTAAAAGCTAAAACAAATAAAAATAGATGAATTTATAAAAATCAGTGGCAAAGGACACCTGGATGATGCAGTCAGTTAAGTGTCCTACTCTTGATCTCAGCTCGGGTCATGATCTCATGGTTTGTGAGTTTGAGCCCCACATTGGGCTCTTGCTGATGGTGCAGATCCTGCTTGGGATTCTCTCTCTCTCTCTCTCTCTCTCTCTGTGTGTGTGTCTCTCTCTCACACACATGCACACACACACAAAATAACTAAATAAACTTAAAAATAATAAAAATAAAAATCAGTGGCAAACTTTAATCCACAAATAACAGGTAATATAAGAGAGGGAGATGCCCTACTTAATAACAACACAAAATGCCTAAAATACCTAGAAAGTTGCTTATAAAATATAAAAGACTCTATAGAGAAAAAAGAGAAATTACAAAACTTGACAGAAAGTCATAGAAGAACTTAATCAATAGACATTATATGCTCCAAATGCCAACATTTAGAGATGTCACTTTCCCACATATTTATCTATAAATTTAATGCAACACCAATCTTTCAACAAGGTTTTAACTTGACTAATTAGTTACAAAGTTCCCCCAAATAAGAAAACATTAGAAAGCAATGAGGAAGTTTTGTAGAAGAGTTCAGAAGAGAGGATCTTTACATTCCCATTTAACAAAACATGCCCCAATACTGGAGAAATTAGAACAGTGCTATGCTGTTGCAGCCCAAACAAATCAATCACTGAAACAGAATAGAGATTTTGGAAACAGACATAGGCATTTATAAGAATTTATTATAGAGTAAGATGGCATTTCAAATCAGTGGGGAAAGGATAGAGTATTCAATAAGCACCTGCTAGGACAATTGAATCTCTTTTTGGAAACAGAAACAGAAGAAATGTTCAGATGAAACCTCATGAAAATAATTTTCAGACGTTAATATACAAATGTAAGAATTAAAACTATCAAAATATAAGAAACACGAGAAATTACTTTTCTACTTTTAAAACATGGAGAGCCTTTCTTAATTAGGACACAACCACTTCAGTAGAGTGATAGTTTCTAGGTGTAAGTAGGGAAAGAACTCCCAAAATGTAATGCTATTTAAAAAAAAAAAAAAAGATCCAGAATAGTGTGTATAATTTTCTACCTTTTGTATATAAAATAAGAAAGGATAGACATCTACATTTGCATTTGTTTCTATATTCAAAAATAAACTCTGGAAAAATACACAATAATACACAATATACACAATACACACAAAATACACAATGAGGCACTAATAACAGAAGCGCCTGTCACAGCTGCAGAGTACGGGAACTGAATGGGGGGTGGGGGGGTAAGAGCCCTGGAATAGGAAGATTTTTCACTCCACAACTTTGTTTCCTTTATTTTCTTTTCATTTTTTTTCATTTTCTTTAATTTTTGAATTATGTGAATGCCTCTTGCACTTATTTCAAAAGTGAGAGAAGTAAATACAGTGAGGAACTAAGGTATTTTCACAACAGATATCATAAAAAAACTGGATAGACAAATACAGAGGAGGAACTGTTTGTCCTCTGGATGACCAAGTGTTAAACTCCTTAATAGATATAAAGCTCTTTAAACTTAAAGAAGGGGGAAAAGGAAACACCTGGATAGAAAAAACAAACAAAATATATAAACAAGTGGGGTGGGGTATGGATGGGCCAGTCGTTTAAGCCTTAACTCTTGATTTCAGCTCAGGTCATGATTTGGGGTTCGTGGGATCAAGCCCCAGGTTGGGCTCTATGCTGACAGCTTGGGATTCTCTCCCTCTCTTTCGTCTCTCCCCCTTCTTATGCACTCTTTCTCAAAATAAACATTTAAAAAAAAGAAGTTAAGGGTTGATGGGGGTGGGAGGGAGGGGAGGGTGGGTGATGGGTATTGAGGAGGGCACCTTTTGGGATGAGCACTGGGTGTTGTATGGAAACCAATTTGACAATAAATTTCATATATTGAAAAAAAATTAAAAAATTTAAAAAATTTTAAAAACTTAAAAAAAAATAAAAATAAAAATAAAAAAAAGAAGTTAAAAAATAAATAAATAAGCAATTGACTCCCCCCAAAAGGCAACCCCCGCAAATGCTCAAAGCCTTAGAAAAAATGTTGCTAAGATTTTGCTAGAGAAATGATGCTAAAATATTTCTGCCTTTCAAGTCAGCAGGATTGGTGACACCTAACATTGGTGAGGATGTGAAAAAGCAGTGGTGGCTATGTTGGTGGTGACAGAATCTGCTCGGATCTGTCTATATCACAACTCTCCACTTAAGCTGCCCCTGCTAAAGCTGCTAATAACTCCCACACACTAAATTCAGGACCACTTTTCAGTATGTGTACTTCCTGCCACACCTTTCTGTCTTTGGCATGCAAGACACCATGGTTCCATTCATTCATTAAAAATATTGATATATTGGGGCCTCTGGGTGGCTCAGTTGATTCAGCACCCCACTCTTGATTTCAGCTCAGGTCATGATCTTGCGGTTGATGAGATCAAGCCCCTACATCGGGCACCACACTGACAGTGTGGGGTCTGCTTGGGGTTCTCTCTCCCTCTCTTTCTGCCCCTCCCCCACTCACACATATGTGCACACTTCCTCTCTCAAAATAAAGAAATAAACTTTTAAAAAATATTTACATATTTCCAGGAGTTGTGGAGATCCCTAGAAACAAAAAAGTGACCCAAACCAAACCTGGCCCATAACCACAGGGAGCTTCCTGTCTACACGTTATCTCCATGCCCTGGCTCCTTCTCAGCTGCCTACAGAGGCCACCACTAGCCTTTAAATTCTAGAGTTTCTCTGGCCTAAGCCTTCTCCTCTCATCTAGTGTCTCTGCTGGGGGTGTCTACTTCCTTAGTATCCAGTGCCCATTCTGCTTAATACAGACCCCCCCCTTCTTCCTGGTTTCACTTCTCAGTTTGTTACCCTCTTTTGCTGCAGTCCAGAAGCAGATGATTTTCAAGTCATCACAATATGTCAGAAGGTCAATACGAGCCGACACTATGTCACATGCCTATGTCATTCCCCTAACTTCACGTCCTTACATGGGCCTTTTATCATGTCACAGCATCACAAGAAGAAAGGTGAGAAGGGTACAGTAAGATATTTTGGGAGAGAGAGATCACATTCATATAACTTTCATCACAGTCTATTGTTATCATTCTTCTATTTTATTATTAGTGACTGTTGTTAATCTCTTGTGCCTAAATAAATTAAACTTTATCATAAGTGTGTATGTATGGGAAAAAAACATAGTATAGACTTTGGCCCTATCCATGGTCTCAGACATCCACTGTTGGTCTTAGAACATACACCTGTGGATAACAGGGGACTACTGTACTCAGCCACTTCTCTGTACTCTAGATTCATGGATTTTCACTTGGATGTTCCACAGGCACCACAAATTTGACAGTCAAAATGAACTCATGATTTACTGCCTCCTCCAGTGTAATCTGCCAATATTCCCTCGCTCAGCAAACAGAACTCCCTAAATTTAGCCCACCATGCCCGCCTCCAAGACATTCTCCACACCCGCCTCTTCCTCAAACCCATGATCAATCAAGAGTCAGGTTGTTCCTACTCCGCCTTGTAAACGGATCTTGAATCCATCCACTTCTCTCCTCCTCCACGCCATCTCCCTGGTTTAAGGCACCATCATCCCCACAGTGAAACTAGCAATAGTCTTGAGCCTTCCCAGATCTGTTCTTGCCCCTTTCCATCTATTCTTTGCACCGCAGCCACAGTGGTCTTTGGAATGTAGGTTTGATCATGTCACTCCTCAGATTACATTCCTCCAATGGCTCCTCACTGCTCCTAGGGTAAAATCCAGACTAACCACCAGGCTCTGGAATAACTGGCCCCTGCCTGCCTCAGTGGCCTCCTCTCAAAACTACTCTTGCATGGCCGTGATTGAAAGGATATGGTAGATCTGTATATATTGACATGGAGAATTATCTATGCTCACTATGCTCACCATTGGTGGGCACTGTATAATGTATAGAATTGTCGAATCATGTTGTACACCTGAAACTAATATAACATTCTGCCAACTATATGTCAATAATAAACATTTTTTAAAGTAGGTTACAGGCTGATCCTATTTTTAAAAATTTATATACATATACAAATATATATAAATATTATTCATATGCATGTATATATGTATCTATATTTAAATGTGTATTTTTTTAAAAGGCCTCAGAGTCTTCTTTTTTATTTTTTTATTTTAGAGAGCATGCACAAGGGAGGGAGAGGGGCAGAGGGAGGGAGAGAGAGAGAGAGAGAGAGAGAGAAAGAGAGAATCTTGAGCAGGCTCCACACCCACCTCAGAGCCCAGTACAGGGCTCAATCCCATGACTCTGGGATTATGACATGAACTGATATCAAGAGTCAGAGGCTCCACTGACTGAACCACAAAGGCACCCTTAAATGTCTACTTAGATACATATATACACATACATACTTACATAGAGCCTCCAAATTGCTTTATTTGTAGGCTGTGCTTATGTAGAGAAGTCAACTTTCTTCATCATACACTTTGTCTTTAGATGATGCCATACATATGTACTACTTTTTCTAATAAAAACAAAACACTTAATTCCACTTAAAAATTTACTTTGGGATTCTAAGTTGTGATTTTGTAGCCCATTGTTTGTTTTATCTGTTGACCTAAGGAAGAACACAGCAATAAGTAAAAAAAAAAAAAACACAATGTCAGATGCATTTAGATCTTCTGGGCACGTGAGGGAGAGGGATGCTGTGAACATGCTTGGTAGTCACATGCCAACAGTCATTTCAGTCAAAGATAGACAAAATGATTAGCAATAAAATTATTCATAGGAATAAGAGTATGTTGAAAAACTGCTACATCTACATGTTGTGATTTTTGCATGAAACAATTTTGTTTGTTCTTATTCTGTAACAGCACATACCTTCTAACTTGTTAATATTACTTACAGAGTGACAACCTAAAAGCATCAAGCCTCTTTTTAAAAGTTCAATTGTTTTTCCAAAATTAAGTAAGCCATATTTTCTTTGTAAAAGGACAAGTTTTGACATCTCCAAAAGGCTGATTCATTATTCACGTGATTATACAATATATTTTATGAATGCCATAAAAATTGTAATGTTATTTGCTTTATTTCTCTGCCACGCATGCCAGGGATACATCAAAATCCAGAAATATTCATGTCAGTGTGTGGTGCCTGTGAACACTAGCCAGCACATGAGCACGGCAAGATGGGGAGAGGAGTTTAGGATGCTGCTGGTCTAACAGAGGTCAGAGCTATGCATTTGGCATCTTAGTCTTAGTAGCCATGCCATCACTGACTTCTGGAAAGCCAAAATTCTATAGCCCTTTTGCCTCTACCCAAATATGGTTATAATGCCAACATTGCTACATCAAAGCAGTCACTTCAAAGATCTTCAAAAAGAAGACAGGTCAGAAAATTACCTACAGAGAGGTAAAAGGGTTGTTCTCAGAGAGGGTCCCTGGATCCAACCTTAGTGAGGCACCTGGTGTTGGACAGCTCCCTATAGACCGAGTAGAAAAGGCACCATAAATGTCTCATGCTCCAGATTCTGAGATCATTTGTCCACCTGTCAGAACATCCACAGTGATGACAATGATTGTCCTGATTGCTAATTACCATAAATCTTAAGTGATGTGACTTCAGAGCTTAGGAAGGGCACAGTCATTTTTAAAAATATCTGCCGGTATTAAAAATAAGTTTATGAAATAAACATAAACATTAAGCATGTGTTTTCTCACAGCTGTCTGTGTCATTTCTCAGCTAATACTCCATTCCTCCCAAAAATGTCATGGGCAATTGTTTTGTTACCAACACAATCTATTTCCTATCTCCTCTAGCTGCTTGTAACTCCTGAGAGAGAACGGCACAGGGAGAATATATTTTGTTTACTTGTGTGTGGTTGTTTTTAAAAATGAGGCCATTTCAAGCGGTGATGGTGGGGGGGTTGTTTGTTTGCATGGCGGGTTATTCATTTATGGGTTACTCTTGTGCCCTCTCTCAGCTCGCCTTCAACATGCGTGATGTGTATGAACAGTTAGCACCCCCCTGCAGCTCTCTCAAATCTGCTAATATATGGACTCCAGTCTGCAGCACCCTGTGGCAAATGCAAATAAGGGATCCCTAAAGTTAGTACTCAGTCTACACACAGTCCAATTCTAGACTTCATTTTTATCTTCCTCAGTCTCCACTCCCTACCTGACTCAGCTCTCTTTTAATGACCTCTGAACACTCCAAAATATTTTGATCGTTGGGGTAGGCTGGGCACAAGCAGGTCTGAGGTAGCATGGCATGGTCTGATGCACAGTGCAGTGATGTTCCAGCCCTGGAACTCTGCTCAGCACCCACCCACAGGATCCTGTGAATCCTACCCAGCTGCAGCTCCCCACATCTTCAAGAAGGCCTCTTCTCCATATGGAGCCACTGGAAATATTCAGTCTCCTTGTACACAGACCCTTAAAACTCCAAATTCTGAACATTTCCCACATCTCCTGATCTCTGAAATATGATGGGCTCCTCTGAGACTGAAAGGAGGGGAAATTCTACCATCAGAATACCCTCCCAGAGGTGTTCATGGCAACAGCCGAAACACAAATCTCTCCCTCACTCCAGCCTACTTTCAGCCTCCTATGCACTGTCTGGACTAGCACTGCCACAATGATCTGAGCATATCTAGAATCGGCCTGGGTCACAGTTCACTTTCCCTCTTGTGTCTTTGGAAATGGCAACAAAGAACAACCTGTTTCCTGTAAACTGCAGAAGATGGAAGAAAACATTACCTCCACAACCCTGGTTCATTCATACCCTCACCAGTGCAGGACGACTCAGCAAGAGCCCCTTGCAATCTTTCCATCTGAAGGGTACAGTGAGTGGAGCTATTGCCTGGTTTTTAAAAAAGTGTATAGGGGTGCCTGGGTGGTGCAGTCGGTTAAGCGTCCGACTTCAGCCAGGTCACGATCTCGCGGTCCGGGAGTTCGAGCCCCGCGTCGGGCTCTGGGCTGATGGCTCAGAGCCTGGAGCCTGTTTCCGATTCTGTGTCTCCCTCTCTCTCTGTCCCTCCCCCGTTCATGCTCTGTCTCTCTCTGTCCCAAAAATAAATAAAAACGTTGAAAAAATTTTTAAAAAAGTGTATAGTTTCAGCCACTCTATTTCCCAGTCTTCAGTTTCTTCATCTGCAAAATAAAATAGGTGAATTAGAAGGAATGCTTTGATAACATTTCCAGCACCAACCATACTGGAAGGTTCTGAGTGGAGATACTACATGTGGTAACAGGACCCATTTGGAGGAACCTATTGACCATCATGCAAACTGATCAAGTCAACTCAGTTTCTGCATTGATTCCAAACTCTCTAATATTTTGTAATAAGTAAACAATCTCTATTGTTCAATTTTTTTGCTACATATCTTTCATGCTAACAGATGTTCATAATTTCCAACCTGAAGCACTACAAAATCTTGATATTGTCAGAGGGAAAATACATTCAGTTTAGTTTAATCAACCTGAATATAGTCTTTGGAAAATCAGTTCTGTCATCTCTCCCTATGCCACCAGAATATCATATTCCAAGCATTATGGAAAATAGATCATTTACCGCATATAAGTTAAACTTGTACTTCGCCAGTGATATAGTTAGAACACTCTGGCATTCTGGACTTATGTTTTTAAGGCTACTTTTTGTTAATATTCTTTTCCTTAGTCAAATGTGAGGAACGATTCATGAGAAACTCATTTTGATCCTTATAAACTGTTAAATCTTGATAAGTCTAATAACCTTAAAATCTAAAATACTAAAATAAGACCTGTCTTTTCCAAATGTGAACAAAGTACAAAAATCAGGGGAAGAAAACCTGCCAAGCTTATAATGGGTCTGAAGACTCATGTCGGATGGGGCCCTTATAAGAAGAGCTCTGCAGAGAGGTCTTGGCTTTGTCCCATATGTGGGCATTGACCATATTCATATTCATATTCTAGTAAATTATGGCCTCATAATTGACCAGATCCACAATACTATCTATCTGACTTGGTTTTAGTATAAGTCTGATCCCAGAGAGGCCAGGCTTTTCTATACCTGTATCAGTCAGTCATTGACTGCAGAAGGTTATGTAGCAGGGAGGATAGGTATAACCTCCCAACATCTGTGGACAAGGGGCTCCTGTTAATGAAGGAGAAGGCACCAGAAAAAGCTGCAGCTGTGTGCTGTTAGCAGACAACACAGGTTGGAGGCACCAGCCCAAGTAGAGATGATGTGGGCAGAGCACCACCAGCATCTACTCCGCAGATGCAACCAACAACTACTTCCAGTGCTGGAGTAATAGAGGGACAATTATTCCCAAAGCTGAATCAATATTGTATGCAGAGTCATGGGAGAGCTGGAATACTTCATAGTTTGGAATTTGTAGAGGGAATGTTTTGGTTGTAGGAAGACTGAGTAACAATAAATTACCACCCTTAGAAAATGTTGAATTCTTCCATTGGTTAATTGATTTCAAAAATGTGTATTGAATGCTTAATGTTTGCTAAGCTAAACTTCAGAGCTATCTAGATGAATATGCCTTGCTCCTGCCCTTAGGCTGCTCACCATCTAGAGATAAGGACAGGTCTGATTTTTCTAACTCCTGATGGATTCTCAAGCCCCTGCTTCTGACTACCCCATGTGCAATGCCTATCAAATTGGGAGGCAGAGAGAAGTAGGAAAAGAATCTCCTAATAATTTAACCTATAAATACCAAATTTAGAGAGTCAACTGGGAAGAGAAAATGGGATGATTTCTGGGACTGAGTACATTGAACATCATTTTTTTTTTTTGCATTCCAAGCAGTTGGTATATTTTATGACTAATCTCATGAACTGCTACACTATGGTTTTGAAGAAGAAAAATAAGGTCATGTGCCAACTTGATATGTCTTATCTGCTGAGGCAAGGTAAAACTCTTATCTACATTTTTCTCTAAAATAAGAGAGATATATTATCACTACGGCTATCAAAGTGTCTGTGAATGCAGAAATGCTCATTATTTATATAGCAACATAAATGCATGCAGCAATTGACCATACATAGCACCTGCTGAACAAACAACTGCATCCCCAAACTGCTGAGAAGAGTACAATATAGAAGAATACAATGCAAGAAAAACATAATCTAGGCAACAGAAAGTAGTTTGTGGTCTTTATGAGCAGAAAGCTTCATAGAACAGATACCATTCTCTGTTTAAAATATTCAGTGATGAGACCTTATGCATTGTGTTTGTAAAATATGCATTTGTCTTATCAGATTTATCATTTTTATGGACCTCAGGAAACCAATGAAACTATGTTTCAAAATAAGTTCATTGAGAATCAAAGTCAAAGAAATGGCAATGGTTTAGGGAAACGTAGTTGAGTTGTGGATAAAAAGACAAAATGTGCAAAAGCTAAAATAAACAAGTGGGACTACATCAAACCACAGAGCTTCTGGATAGCAAAGGAAACCATCAACAAAACGAAAAGGCAACTTGCTGAATGGGGGAAGATATTTGCAAAGCATACATCTGATAAGGGGTTAGTATTCAAAATATATAAAGAACTTATGCAACTTAATATTTAAAAAAACAGCCAGGTTAATAAATGGGCAGAGGACTTGAGTAGATATTTTTCCAACGAAGCCATACAGATGGCCAGTGGGTACATGAAGAAGGTGTTCAGTCAACATCACTGATTATCAGGGAAATACAAATCAAAACCATAATTAGATATCACCTCACACCTGGCAGATTGGCTGTTATCAAATATACACACACACACACACACACACACACACACATACACACATACACACACACACAAATGATGGTGAGGATGTAGCAAAAAGGGAACCCTCATTATTAGTGGGAATGTAAACCAGTGCAGCCACTATATTTTGAGGTTCCTCAAAAATTTAAAAATAGAACTACCATACAATTCAGCAATTCCACTTCTGGGTATTTATCTGAAGGAAAGAAAAACACCAACTCAAAGAGATATATGCACCCCTATGTTCACTGAATTATTTACAATAGCCAAGATATGGAAGCAATGTAAGTGTCCATCAATAGATGAATGGATATTATACACAACAGAATATTACTCAGCCATAAAAAAAGAATGAAATCTTGTCATTTGTGACAATATGGATGGACCTAGAGTATTACGCTAAGTGAAATAAGTCAGACAGAGAAAGAGAAATACCATACGATTTCACTTGTATGTGGAATCTAAAAAGCAAAACAAACAAAACAAAACACAAACAGACTAATAATCACAGGGAACAAACTGTTGGTTACCAACGGGGGCATGGTGGGGGGGGGGGGTTGCAGACAGTGAAACAGGTGAAAGGGATTAAGCGGTATCAACCTCCAGTTATAAAGTAAGTCAGGGGATATAATGTACAGCATAGGAAATATAGTCAATTATATCATAATAATCTTGTATCATGACAGATGGTAACTAGACATTGTGGGGATCATTTCACAGTGTTTAAAAATATGGAATCACTACGATGTGCACCTGAAACTAATAGGACATTGTATGTCAATTATACTTCAAAAGAAGCATAGTGTATCAACACTGCTCTAGTAATTGTGACAACTGAACCATACCAGTGAAAGATGTTAATAATAGGAAAGCCTGGCCAAGAGTATGTGGGAACTTCCTGTACCATATTCACAATTTTTCTGTGTATCTATAACTATTCTAAAATCAAAAGTTTATATTTTTAAAAAGACAAATTAGGATGTAGAAGTTAATATCATGATTAATAGATATGATTTAGAAACATTTTGCATAAAAGGTTAGAGAAGTTCTGTTTGTCTCATAGAAATGTGTTTGTGGGTTGGGCAATGAATTGGATAAGGTCGATATGGCTTGATGCAAGTTACTTAGTTTTATCTGGGGCCACAGATTCAATCTCCATGGTCTACAAAAGCAAGTCACAAATGTGGGTTGTGGATCACAAGACGAAATTGCCCACAATGGGGCTTGAGGGACAGAGGTCATCACTATTCTGGACAAGTTATTCAAATTAGCTACTGCAGTGATGATAATAAGTCAAATTAACTATTATTGAGGAGTTATTTTTAAACTGATCGCACTAAAGTTAGGTAATATATATTATTTTAAGTGGTGTTAATGTGCCACCAAAATACCCACTGGCCAATAAATAGTAGGGTTACCATACAATTTATTGTCTCAGCCAGGACACTTTTGATGTTAAAAAGAGGTACTATTAATAATCCAGTACAATATGGGCAAACCATGACTGTTTCAGGCAAACCTAGAGCCAGGTACAAAATGGGGAAATGGCCGGGTTACCAAAAAAAATCTGTGAAACTTGAATCCTCTTTATTCATCTTCAGCCTTCAAGAAAGTCAGTTACCCTCCAGGAAGTATGATAAATACAAGACTACATTCCACAGAGCCTCCTGGACAGCAGCCAGAGTTAGGTTTCAAACAAGTTTGAACAGTAAGTTTGTCCTTATCACCTACTGCATTTCTTAACCAGTTTTACTGGCTTCAAAGGAGCTTTGAGGAAAAAAGAAGAAATCTTTAATATGTGTCTGAAAACTACAACATAAAGGGCATATTCAGCAGTATTTCTAGCTCATAGCTTAGGAAAATACTACCCACTGACTGTGAGTCAACATTTATCCATCCAGCAACTCTCTACACTCTTCCATAAAGAAGTCACTGGATTTGTGAAACTATACACCAAAATTTCTCAACCTCACCACTATTAACATTTGGCACCAGATAATTCTTTGGGGGGGGGGGGAAACCTGTGCATTGTAAGATGCTTAACAGCATTCTTGGCTTGTACTCCCTAGATGTCAATACCAGTATCCCTCTAGTTTTGACAACCAAAATGTCTCCAAACATTGCCAAGTGCTCCCCAGAGGACAAAATCACCCATATTTTGGATCCACTGGTATATACCATGACCTTTTTTCTTTGCCATTATACCTGCTACTAAGTTGTCCCATGCCCTGAAGGTCTACAGATCCTTGCAACGTTCAGCTGAAAAGGATCGCAGAGGAAATAAATCCTCTCTTCCACATGTTTTTTAAAGCATCTGTAACATCCTGGAACATAATCACCAAGATTCTGGTTGGCTCTCCCAGCATCAGGGAGCTCACTTCCACATGAGATAATCTATTTAATGCTTAGGCATTTTGAATATGAGGAAGTGTATTAATGCTGAGCCAAAATCAGTTTGCCTGTGATTACCTCTCTCATCCTAACTTTACCCAAGGGAACCCCATAGAAGGTGTCTCCTCCCTCTTCCTCTCCCTCCTCCCTCTCCACACAGCCCTTCCTTTCTTCCCAGAGAAGTTTTTC